>NW_028318005.1:3931666-4290000 GCF_062004578.1 Staurois parvus
AACCCTTTCTGCCCTGCAAACATGATGTGTAAGGTTCCATTCACACTAGGGTATTTCAAATAGCTGGCGGAATCGCGATTTGAAACCGCGTGTGAAAGCGCACGATCGCGTGTTGAGGTACCATTCATTTCAATGGCACCTGAAAACGCAGGGCTTTTTTTCCGCGATCGCTGCACGTTTTTCCGCACGGCAAACATGCCGCAATCATGCGAGCAAAATCACGGGGTGTGCGACACCTAAAATAAAAAGGATTGTTATGGGACATATACTTTCCGGGACATTATTTTATTATTATTATTTTATATAAAGGACTTTATGTATGGTGTGTCTGTTTATATACTATGTATCATTTCTATAAGTAACCAGAAGTACCCTTCACTCATTCGTGTAGGGGGGTGAATATTCAGGGTCCCCCTTATTTTATATGGATTCCAATATTGCTTCCTCCTTATGGATCTCCATATTTACCACGCCAAGGATGTAGGCAAGAGGCCCTTGTTCCCATTCACTATAAAAAAAATATATTTATTAGCAGGTATAAAAGGTATAAATCAGGAATTCTCAACCAGGGTTCCGTGGAACCCTAGGGTTCCTTAAGCAATGAGCAATTTTTAAGTTCCCACTGACACTATTGATCTTTTTAGCTATCTGTAAGGGTGTAATTCTTCCCAATGACCACAAGTGTAAGGAGCATTCTTACCTCTGACTATCACACTAATGTATCATGAATTGTAGATAAAGTCATTTTAGGAGGGGTTCACTGAGACTGGAAAGTTCAAGGGTTCCTCTGCATTGAAAAGGTTGAGAAAGGCTGCTATCAATAATAGGCACCCAGAGCTGAAGCAGCCTCAAAGTCCTGCTTCCCTTAGAGCTTGCCAGTCTGTACCACTATGACATATTTCTATCGACCTATCACTGGGCTGCCCGAATGACCAATAAGAATGTACAGTAGACAGTAAAAAAGGGACAAGCACCAACACTAGTAATAAGTGTTGGAACTTTGCCAACCAGAATATCCAGTGATTTGGTCACACGAGCAGGGGAATGGAGATGCCTGCACCTTATACCTGACAGCATATTTTTTATCCACCAAATTTTATTTTATTTTTTTTAATAAGAATCTTTATTCAAATTTTGTAAATTACAATAATATTGGAGAGACATTTCAGAAACTTGGGTTTGTTAAAAATACAAAAAGAAACATAGCTTTTCATACAGGAACATAACCAAACGAGAATTGCTTAATCATCCTAAACTCTCAAGATAACAATTAAGATATTACTTAACAGACTAGTTATCCAGTACAGGGCTTATCATCAAACACAAATGCTCCTGCGCTTGGGGATGGACTCAATGCAGGCTACAACCACATTAAGAATGTCCTGGAACATGCACACCTTGCTGCCCTCAAATAGACCGGGGGAATCCAAATATACTGAATGAGGAAAGAACAAACAGAGGGCGCACAGGCCTAGTGCATTACCATAAAAAATGTTTAATAAGAAATAAAGTAGGTGTTGTACTCACAAACGACAATAAAGTCAAGGCACATCATAAAAGAACAGCTGGGTCAACACCGCGCTGAGTAACAGTCCGCAATAGGGAGTGTAGACATCCGATAGGCTGACATGTTTCGAGGACTTGCCTCTTGTGGCTCTGAGGAAGAGGCAAGTCCTCGAAATGCATCAGTATTGAATGTCTACACTCCCTATTGCGGACTGTTACTCAGCGTGGTGTTGACCCAGCTGTTCTTTTATGATGTGCCTTGACTTTATTGTTGTTTGTGAGTACAACACCTACTTTATTTCTTATTAAACATTTTTTATGGTAATGCACTAGGCCTGTGCACCCTCTGTTTGTTCCTTCCTCATGCAGGGCTTATCGTGCCCGGGTTCAGAAGATAATATGTTGATGGCGGTGAGGGTGGAGAGGCGTGTCGACCATAAGTACTCCGTCTCAAGCTGCGACTTGATGCTTTGCTGAGAAAGGGTCTCTGTTCATGGGGCAGGTCCTAAACAGGGAGCCATAATACAGCCAGTCAAAATCCAAAACTGTAGCCTAAAAGACTTTACACTGATTCCTGGAAGCAGGTGGGGTGAAGACCTCTAATGTGATCCTGAGGAACAGAAAACTTTTTTTTTTTTTTTTTTACCAGATGGGTGTAGTGAGCATCCCTTCAGGGTGTGGGGGTCGTTTCCTAGTGTAGGGGGAAAGTCAGGTACCTTAAGCACCAAATTGTTTTAAGTTGGTCTCTTTTATATGTGTATCTAAACCAACATTAGAAAGATTATAGCCTCCTTTAGAATACTACAGGGAAGAAGAAAACAGCTTCATTACAATTCCATGCTCTTTATTTCTGTGTTTAATACATTACTTTGCCATGACTTTTGAGGACATCCGCTGCAGAATCAGTGACAGAACGGTTCAATGACTGATTCTCCGGCTCTCTGCAAATGAAATAACCAATTAGATCAGTAGAACCTAGCGGCCTTGAAACAAGATTAGAAAGAGATTTCTGTAACTCTTTATTTACAGAGTTCACATTTCAATTCAGAAGTACAATTGGGTTGAAGTATATTTAATTTGATAGACATGCAGAATGAAATGTATTTGGTACATGCTATTTAAAGAGGAAGACTGGCAAGCATTAATTGCATTAATTGCATGGTAAGACTTGTAACATGACATACAGGGATTCGATTTTCTAAAACGGGAGAGTGCAAAATCTTGTGCAGCTGTGCATGGAAGCCAATCAGCTTCTAAGGTTAGCTTGTTCAATCCAGCTTCAACAGAAAAACTAACCTGGAAGCCAATTGGTTTCTATGCAGAGCTGTACCAGATTTTGCACTCTATAGCAGGGGTGTCAAACTGGCGGCCCTCCAGCTGTTGTGAAACTACAAGTCCCATCATGCCACTGCCTTTAGGAGTCATGCACGAGCTGAATATACTGGGTGCCAGTTGATAGGGCACCATTTATGTGAGTGTATTCTTTATACTTATACAATAAAATTATTAGTGTGGTTTTATGCTTTGGGACCCTCTCTTCTTTTTTGAGAACATGTGTCTTCCCAAGCAGTATGGTTCCAGGAGACTAACAGAAAAAGATGACAAAGGGGTCTGCCCCAGAAGCACTGTTGACCATACTAGAGATAGGTGGTCAATAATACAGGGTGAGTTTACATCTATGTGGGGCACAGGAGCACTGTCCAGTGGAGCACTTTATTATAATTAGAGCACCAGCACTTTTTGCCCATATTGGAACACTATTGTGGAGTTACAGGACTGGTTTCATTATGAAGCTACAGGACCTGTTTCATTTAAAGAATTGCACAAGACTGGTTTCATTTGGAGAATTGCACTTTATTTAAGGGGACGGTATATATACATTTTCATGGTTAGGTTCATACTTATGATTATGTGATATGTACGGCTCAGTTATATATGAGTTTTTCCTAAATACTTAAAAATACAGTCAGAGCAGTACATTATCTGGTTGCATAAATGGCAATAGTGGGGTCAGGTTTTAAGTGCTACTAACTGGCATGCTTAAAGCCCAACTCTGGGTTCTGAGCTCCTATCTAAAAATCAACCCCCCCCCCCCTTGTGGTCCCCATGGGCTGTATGTTTTTTGTTTCAATACTTACCTTTTCCAAAGACTACAGGGTGGCCACACAATGCCACAATGTCTTTATTATCACCTTACTGGGTGGTCCATACTGATGCAGAGAGCAGAGCTGATGTGATGATGTGAGTGTTGCTCTCTGCATCACTACAGTGTGGATAAAAGATGTCCTTGTGAAGCCCCCAGGAGCAACACCCTGCAATCACAATATAGTCCTCAGTCTTCTATATTGAGGACTGAAAACATCTTGTGGTGAACAGAAGTACTGTGGGAGAAAGCTCTGGACCGAAGGTGAATTTTACAGGACATTTATTTGTATAAAACATTTTCAAACTAAAGAAAATTCAACCCAGATTTGGGATTTAACTCATAAACTTGATCAGAGAAAAAAAACACAGTAAACCTATACTTTCAACAATATTTTGTTTTCTTTATTTCATATTCCCCCCTATTTCTTTCTGTTTAGGAAGCCTCAGCCAGTTCTCTCAGACTTGCTAGTTTTTGACACAGGCCTTGTAAACAAACAAGATGAGATATTAGTAGTGACATGGAGTGCAGCTCATCTAAAAACTCAAGGCAGCCCATGTATCAACATTATACTCTTGGTAACAGCAAGAAAATTGAAAACGTATACATATGCTACAAAAAAGAAAAAAAAAAGAAAGAAAGAAAAGAGGCATAACTGCATACAAGCCATCAGCCAGTTCAAATTTTTATATAGAATGACTATTCATGGTGGAAGTAATACACTGGAGATTGAAAGTATGGTAAGTGCAAACAGCAATAATTAGGTTAGTAACAGCAATATTTAACAACAGTGTAAGATACCAACAGGACGTAGAGTATACCCCAGTACTATCAGTTTGGGTATACTGTCTGAGTTTCCTATTGACATATGCCAATAAAATGGTGGCTTGTAGGTAAGTGTTATCTACACACACAAGCCTCCCCTTATGCAACTTTACCAACCACTATTGAGTAACTTGCTTTACAAATTGCTTAAACGCCTGCTTATAAAACAGTAAAAAAAGAAAGTAGTCAGGAGAATTTATAATAGAAAAACTAGCCTTGGCTGCAATACTCTATCTGAAGTGTTGTTCCCAAATGTAAGTGCTCACTATGGTTAGATTATGCTCTTCTTTTGTGTTTCAGAAATCCCTTTTGACCCACTTCTTGTGAGACAACAATGCCATGGAGCTCAGTTCTTATAGTATAATGCTACACAGAGCAATGCTGAAAAAAGAGGTGTCAAAGACCCAGGGATCCATCAAGCCATTCTGACCATCAAAGAGATGTTAAGGACCCATCAAACCATTGAGCTATTGATACATCTTCCAGCCATTCTGGTGTAACAAGAAAATGCTGCAGAGTGTGGAGCCAACTGGCGCAGGTGAGTCCAAACCAAGCAATGACTTTGAACATGGCATGGTTGTTGATGCCAGACAGGCTGGTCTGAGTATTTCAAAAACTGCTGATCTACTGGGATTTTCATGCACATCCATCTCTAAGGAAACAGAGACACATCAGACCAGGCAACGTTTTTCCAATCATTTATTTTCCAATTTTGGTGAGCCTATGAAAATTGTAGCCTCCGTTTCCTGTTCTTAGTTTACAGGAGGGGCACCCAGTGTGGTCTTCTGCTACTAAAGTCCATATGCTTCATGATTCTGTGTGTTGTACATTCATAGATGGTATTCTGCATACCTTGGTTGTAACGAGTGGTTATTTGAGTTACTGTTGCCTTTCTATTATCTCGAACCAGTCTGCCCATTCTCCTCTGACCTCTGACATCAACAAAGCATTTTTGTCCACACCACTGCCACTCACTGGATATTTTCTCTTTATCAGGCCATTTTCCATAAACCCTAGAGATGGTTGTGCATGAAAATCCCAGTAGATCAGCAGTTTTTGAAATACTCAGACCAGCCCATCTGGCACAAACAACCATGCCACGTTCAAAGTCACTTAAATCTCCTTTCTTCCCCATTCTGATGAACTAGCAATTTGTGTTACCAAGCAATTGAACAGGTGTACCTAAAAAAGTGGTCGATGAGTGTACATATCTGTGTTACATACCTTTAAAGTTCACTAAAAATGTTAAATACTGTTTTGGAGATGGGGAAAGGGGTATATGTTCTGGAAGTCAACATGGGTTGGCAGGGCTGCTTGGGATTTCAGTGCAGAAGAGACAGTGTTTTCAGCTTACTTCAGGAAGTCAGGAGTTCGCTGCATTTCAGTTAGGATCAGCATGTATTTTTCGGCCCTTGCAGCATTTTCAAAGATGCAAAACATGGGAAAATAAGCATGTGTTTTATAAAATTACTATATGTTTTTTTTCTAGTCCAGATATACCTTTAGATTTTAAAAAAGACGCTGCAGGAAAATTCACCCCCTGTAAAAATCACTACATAGAATAGACAGGCAAAAATGTACATGTTAACCCCTTGACGCCGCCGTAACACAAATATGCGGCCTCACGGACCTGGGCTTTTTTCCGTGGGGCCGCATATTTGCGTACCTGTCTTTGTGCTGGGAGCACGCCACTGAGAGCCCCGGGTCCCGTTCTAACGATCGGGACCCGGGACTCCCGATTCCGGGTCACGTGATCGCTGTGATAGTCTCTGATTGGCTATCACAGTGATCAATCACTGTGCAGCCCGGCCCCCTTGTTTTCTCTCTCTCTATGAATAGAGAAGAGAGATACATTGTATCTCTCGAACTCCTGACATAGATAAAAAAAAAGTTTGCAAAAAAAAAAAAAGATAAATAAATATTAAAAAAGAAAAGAAAAAATAAAGAAAAATACCTAGATCAAGGTTTGATCTAGTTCAGTACCAGGGTTAGTGTTTGGGTCAAGGTCAGGGTCAAAGGTCAGGGTCAAGGGCAAAGGTCAGGGTCAAAGGTCAGGATTTTAAAAAAAATTGGTATCAGTGTCAGTTAGTGTTAATGTCAATGTCAGTGACAGTGTGTTTTATGTAAAAAAAAAAAAAAAAAAAAAGACAAAAACAAAATGCGCACTATTGTTTCTGGACTGTACTACGGGTACAAACAACAAATAACATACACATATATGGTATCGCTGCGATCGTCAAGAACTGGAGAATGTATTTTGGGTTGTTCTTTGGTGGTAGGTTATGGTCGTAACAAGAAACACACAGTTAAATTAAAAAAATGATTTTTTTTTACTATTTTGGCCCAGTTTTCCTTTAATAATAAAAAAAAAATTAGGAGCTATCCATTACCATTTACCACCAAATGAAAGCCCAATTTGTCCTGAAAAAAACAAGGTATAATCCACCTGGATGTACAAAGTAGTTGTGACGATATGTACGGTTTTACTAACACGTCAACGTTGCAGAATTGTGCTTAGGCATTTAGATTTGTTTTACCCTTAGGCATGAAGGGGTTAAGAAAAATGTAGATTATATACTTACCCTACACTCATCTTCTGTGCAGTGACATCACTGTCCTCTGGCAAAATTCCTGGAGAACAATGAGTACCAAAACCTCGTCAGAAGAAATCCCAATCCAGGGAAAGATGAACATCTTCCTCACAAGATTTGAGGTCCACATTGTTCTCAGGCTCTCACCACAAGATTGAAGATGTCACCTTTGCCTAGTTGCCATGATCAGAAGACAAGGGTAAGGTAAATATATGTATATATTCTAACTTCATACCTTTTTGTCTTTCTGATATATAGTGATTTTTACAAGGAGGAGAGCCCTGGTCCAATAAGCAGACCTTGCATTTTACTGCTTTAAGTAATTTTTTTTTTATTTGGGTGGCACCATAAGTTTAAAAATGTGCATAGGAGTGCCATTCTAAATAATATTCATCCCCAACCAATTCCTATTTCCATGCCTTTTGTATGGGTCTCTAGATAAATTTAGCAAAATCAGGTATATCCTGCTGGCTGGACGTGAATATACAAACTATTAAAATGAAATATTTCATAGTCACCAAAGGCTAAAAAGAAACAAATATGAATTCCATTTTGAGCCCTGAGAATAATAACTATAATATTATTAAAAAAGAAAATATGCACAAAACCAACGCGCATTCCTTTCATCCTTCCTTCCTCATTACCAACCCCATTTCTAAAAAAGTTGGAAAGCTGTGTAAAATCTACATAAAAACAGAATGCAATGATTTGCAAATCTCCTAAATCCATATTTTATTCACAATAGAAAGTAGAAACCATATCAAATTTTTAAACTTAGAAAATGTACCATTTTCATAAATAAATAAGGAATTTTTTTAATTGATGGCAGCAATGCATCTAAAAAAAGTTGAGACAGGACAACAAAAAGCTGTCAAAGTAAGTGGTTCTATCAAAGAAGAGCTTGAAGAACATTTTGCAACTAACTAGGTTAATTGGCAACAGGTATGTAGAATGACTGAGTATAAAAAGAGCATCTTAGAGAGTCAGAGTGTCCCAGAAGGAAAGATGGGCAGAAGAGCTGCATCTAAAAATTGTCAAACAAGTTCAGAATAATATCCCTCAACTTAAAATTGCAAAAACATTAAATATATCATCATTTACAGTACATAATATCATCAAAGATTCAGAGAATCTGGAGAACTCTGTGCACAAGGGACAAGACCAAAATGCAGTACAGGGTGCCAGTGATCTGCGGGCCCTCAGATGGCACGACATTACAAAAACAGGATGATTCTGTGATGGTCACCACTGCATGGGCTCAGGGATATTTCCAAAAATCACTGTATGTGAATATAGTTCGCTAAGCCATCCAAAAATGCAAGTTAAAGCTCTATCATGCAAAGAAAAAGCCATATCTGAACATGATCCAGAAATGCCACTGCCTTCTCTGGGCCAAAGCTCATTTAAAATGGTCTGTTGTAAAGTGGAAAACTGTTCTGTGATCAGACGAATAGAAATATGACATTCTTTTTAGCAACAATGGGTGCGGCGTCCTCGGGACTGAAGAGGAGAGGGATCCTCCAGCTTGTTATCAGTTTCTCAGTTCAAAAGCCTGCATCTCTGATGGTATGGGGTGCATTAGTGTATATGGAATTGTCAGATTGCACATCTGGAAAGGAACCATCGATGCTGAAATATACTGTATATCCAGCATTTACAGCAGCATATGCTCTCCTCCAGATTAAGTCTTTTACAGGGAAGGCCTTGCATATTTCAGCAAAACAATACAAACTGCATACTGCATGTATGACTACAGCATAGCTTCATAGTAGAAGAGTCCGGGTGCTTAACTGTCCTGCCTGCAGTCCAGACCTTTCACCAATTTAAAATATTTGGTGCATTTTGAGACAAAAATACAACACAGAAGACCTAGGACTGTTGAGCAGTTAGAATTCCTCTCCCAAAACTCCAGCAACTAGTTACAGTTACTAGACATTTACAGAATGTTGTTAATAGAAGAGGGGGTGCTACATTGTGGAAAACATGGCCCTGTCCAAACTTTTTAGAGACATGTTACTGCCATCAAAATACTTTTTTTTTAAATGGTACATTTTCTAATTTTAACCACTTCAAGTCCAGACACTTTCACCCCTTTCCTGTCCAGGCCAATTTTCAGCTTTCAGTGCTATCACACTTTAAATGACAATTGCACGGTCATGCAACACTGTACCCTTATGAATTTTTTAGCATTTTTTTTTAAGACAGATAAAACTTTATTTTGGTGGTATTTATTCACCACTGGGATTTAAATTTTTTTGCTATATAAATGAAAAAGTCCAAAAATTTTGAAAAAAAGTGTTTTTCTTATAACATTTTGCAAATAAATAATCTTTCTTCATAAATCTTGGACAAAATTTCTTCAGTTATCTTTTTTGTAATAAAAAAATAACCCAAATTAGTTTGTAACCAAAAATTATAATTTTTCAAAAATGTTTTTACATTTTTATTTTATTTTTCTTTTATTATTTCTGTTTTTTTAACATACTGTCACCCTAGCAGTACAGTGTCAGTGTGGGTGGTGATGAAGATTTTTTTTTTGTTTTTTTACACTGATTGCTTTTACACCCATAAAGGCTGTAAAACCAATCATTTCTCCTCCTCTCTGTCTGCATTCTTGCAGCCATTGAGAACTACAGTGTGAGCTGTGATTGGTCACAACTTGTCACATGTTGAGAACAGCCTTGTATCATGTGACCTCTGTAATCATTCACAGATTTCTTACGTAGTAAGCAATGATGTCAGGAAGTGGCATTTTGCTTACTACTATTCATGTGATCACTGATTGGCCAATCAGTGATCACATGATCGGGACTTCACACAGAGGTCCTGTACAGCGATCGTTGTCTTCCGGACACAGCAGGCACGGGATCGCGGTGCCGCGTGCTCCCAGGGCACAAGCAGGGGAGCGGGAGGACGTTTAAAAACGGCCACCCGCTCCTGAGCTGCTCCCGTCCAGCCGTTTATGTACATGGGCCAGACGGGAAGTGGTTAAACATGTGTTATCTATTTTCTGTTGGGAATAAAATATTTGATGAGATTTGTAAATCATTACTTTTTTTATGTAGATTTCACACATCATTCCAACATTTTTGGAAAGGGGGTTGTACTTTAAAGTAGGAAACAACTGGGGGCACTTCAAATGAAAAACACAACATTTGCTAAAGCAAACTACAAAACACAGAGGTTTCAGTACCTTCACAACTCTGCCTGAAAGGTATACCATACTGCTCACATCAGGATGCTGCTATCACAGCTGGAAATTGCACACTTGAGTAGCCAAGCATACTGCTTTAACCCGCACTTAGCACCTGAGGTCATGCAGGCATTCAGTCAAAGTACTATGCAAATTCTGAACACCAAAATCTCCGGAGGGCACATCCAGGAAACATACCTTTGCCAAAGGTATGATAAACGGTTAGTGATCATTAACTGCATCCTTAACTAATTACACCAAGACATTGCTCTGAAAGTGACACTCCAGACAGATGTTCTCATAAAAATTATATGCAAGAATGGGTACCAATGTGTTTCATGTTAATTACATTTCTTTTATTTTAACAAATGAGTGTAGTGTGGAGATGGCTTCAAACACTTTTACACATTTAAATGTCTTTAAAGACAACATACAGTAAGCATTAAGGATACATTGCATATAATAAATTATTCAACGCATTTCTATTTTTTTTTTTATTTACTTTCAAAACATTATGAGGGTCTTCCTGTAAATCATGTTTTTTTTTTTTTTTTTGAAGTGAACCTTTACAATTACATAGTTACATAGTTAGTCTGGGTGCAAAAAAGACAAAAGCTGTCCAGTCCAACCATTAAAAAAAAAAAGTTATAATCCTACATTCAGAGTTGATCCAGAGGAAGGCAAATACCCAGCAAAGCATGATCGGATTTATGTGAGTATAACCTGCGCAGAGGAATGATCAATTAGATTGGCTGCTGCTAGCAAAACCACAAATGTGTGAGTACAAACATAAAAATTGCTGCGCTGCCTCCACCAAACAATTTGCTCCTGCAAGGGAAAAAATTCCTTCCTGATCCCCCGAGAGGCAATTCTCTTGATCAACTTTAACTATAAATGTTAGTATCCAGGTATATTCTGTGTATCCAAGAAAGAATCCAGGACTTTTTTAAAGCAATCCACTGAGCTGGCCAGAACTAACTCTTGAGGGAGTCTATTCCACATTCTCACAGCTCTTGCTGTGAAAAAACAGTAATAAAAATAAATTATTAACAAAACTATTTGAGAACTAATCTTCACACTCACCCCCTAAGCGAAAATTCCCTTTGCAAGCCAAAATTCTCCCCAAACAAAAATTCCCTCTCTTCCATTTGAAATCATCCCCTTCAAACTCAGATCTTCTCCAACCCCAAATCCCACCTCTTAGCACAAATTCTCTCCCTCTCAAATTTCCCCTCTGAGCATAAATCCTCCACCCCTCTCCAAATTCCTCTGTCCCAGTACAATCCCCCACCCAAATCCCCTCTCCTAGCACTAATCCTCCCCCTCAAATTTCCCCTCTGTGCATAAATCCTCCACCCCTCTCCAAATTCCTCTGTCCCAGTACAATTCCCCCCCCCCAAATTCCCTCTCCTAGCACTAATCCTCCCCCTCAAATTTCCCCTCTGAGCATAAATCCTCCACCCCTCTCCAAATTCCTCTGTCCCAGTACAATCCCCCCCAAATTCCCTCTCCTAGCACTAATCCTCCCCCTCAAATTTCCCCTCTGAGCATAAATCCTCCACCCCTCTCCAAATTCCTCTGTCCCAGTACAATCCCCCCCCCCCAAATTCCCTTTCCTAGCACTAATCCCCCCCCCTCAAATTTCCCCTCTGAGCATAAATCCTCCACCCCTCTCCAAATTCCTATGTCCCAGTACAATTCCCCCCTCCCCCCCAAATTCCCTTTCCTAGCACTAATCCTTCCCCCAAATTTCACCTTCTAACACAAATCCCCCTTAATCCCCTTGCCAAGGAAAAATCCTCCCCTCAAATTCCCCTTGCTAACACAAATCCACCCTCCTAGTACAAATACCCCACCCCCCAAAAAAAACCCTTCTAGCACAACCCCCCCAAATTACCACTGCAAATTCCCAGCCATGCTTTCTGCTGCCCACCTCTAGTCTGTCCTTGTCATCAATACAAGGCAATGTAAACAAACATCACAGGGAATATAACTACGCTAAAACCTAGTTAAAACAACAAAAACATTTGAAAGTATACAATATCTTTAAAATTGCTGGTGTTTTTGAGATGAAAGTCTGGGAACAGTGTCTTATATGGACTCATGTACACTGCAGCTGATAAACTCACGTTCAGGAGCTTTTCAGCATTTTTTTCAGCAGCCCCTGAACTCTCCCTAATGTTTTCCTATGTGTCCACGTACACTATGTCGTTTACAGGCAGCTGAGTTTACAGTCATTTTTTTGAACGCACCAAACTTGCATTCAGGAGTAGATTTTATCAGCATTTCAAACGCCAAACGCTTGTAAATGCGGCTAACCGCATTTAGAAGAGTTTGCGTTTAGAAGCTTTTTTTAACTGTTCCATGTCCAGATGCTGTCCAGAGCCTTTTTCATCATCAGAAATGCATGCAAAGTATTTCCATGTATTCAAATGGACCCAGTACACCAGTGCAGTCAGTTCCAGGTTTCGCGTGAAGGAAAAAATGGTAGAACGTGCCGCATTATGCTCATGATGGGATCCATAGTGAATACAACCAGAAAAGACAGGTCACCTCAACACATACTGCTCTTTCTGCTTCTGCTCTCTCTATTTCTCTAAAAATGTCTGAAATAGTTAATTTTTTACTGTTTTTCAGTGCATTCTGGGCATTTGAGAAGGTCTCCTGAGGTTATCTTAAAAAAAACGCTTCTAAATTATTATTATTATACAGTATTTATATAGCGCCAACAGTTCGCTCAGCGCTGTACATTACAATGGGAGACAATACACGAGACAGTACAGTAACAATACAATACACGAGGGGTTCGAGGGCCCTGCTCCTTGGAGCTTACAATCTAGGAGGGAGGAGGGAGGGGAGAGTGCAAACGTGCATAAACGTGGTATGCAAATGCGGCTAAACAGACGTTTTTTAACCTACATTTTCCAGCAGTCAGTTTCCATCATTCAGAAGAGTTTTCCAAATGTCCCGTGTACATGGAGCCTAAGAAGGAGAGGTATTGCCAAAGCTATTGTGGGCCTACTTCTATAGATCACAGGAGTGTACTTTCCTCTGCACTCCTGTGACCCGTTTTCAGCTGACATCACAGAGCCGCTCCAGACTCTGGAAAGATCCTGACCATATGGTTGGATGAAAATATCTGAACGGATTCCCCCATCCACCAGGGCCAGATCTAGCCTGTCTAATGTGGGAGTACAGTAAGAAATGTCAGATGAGCAGAGGATAGAAGGTCAGTACGGCAGTGTATAGGGGGTCAGCAGGGTGCAGAAAAGGGGTCATCAGGTTAGAGGATAGTAGTAAGTGATGCAGAGTTCAAAGGTCAGTAGTAGATGAGGCAGAGTTCAGAGGTCAGTATCTCCTGACACAGAGAACAGATTTTGCATAACAGGGGATGATTAAACAGAATCTGTGTCAAGTCACTTTGCATACATATAGCACAGACCTTGTGCCTACAAAATACTACTTATGATGTCATAAGTGACAGTCTCATGGATACACATAAACCTCAGAACGAAGGATCATTTTTAAAATGTAAACATTTCCCTCACATGCTTTTCTGCACACTAAAAGTGATAATTTTGTCTGTCTGAGTTAACCTCCCTGGCGGTATTCCCGAGTGTAGCTCGGGGTAAAGTTTCTGTACCAAAAGCGGTAACCCCGAGCTACACTCTGGCTTACCATGCGGTGCTGCATAGGGAGTCCCTGCAGAGCTTACCTTGTCCTTCGCTCCCGCGATGTGTCCCCTGCAGCGTCCCTGGCCATCTCCTCCGGCTGATGCCGGCGTCCAGCTTCTGTGTTCCGGTCCCTGTGACGTTGGGACGTACGGGCGCTGCCGGCGGCGGGAAATTTGAAAATTTTAAAAAAATTTCATTTTTTTCAAAACGAATTTTACATAGTAAAACATTGCTGTTTCAACCCATTTCACATACATTTTGTCCCTAGTGCTTTGTCCTGTGCCCTGCCTGCATCTTTACTGTTCTTTCTGCCAGGAAACTGAGAAACGTCCATGGCGTTCAAAAGTGTCCCTTTAGGTCAAAATTGGGTTTAGATCAGCTAAAGAACAGCGATAGTAAATCAGAACCACTTGCAGAATTGAGTGATAATGATTCGTGGGGAAATTCGTCATCAGACACTGAAAATGATTTTGCGACTTTGCTCAGCGATGTGCGAACTTGGCGCTATATTTCAAATTTCAGTGTTTTTGGTTTGATTATATTATTGAATTAAATTTGTTATTATTATATTATTATTTTTTATGATTATTTATTAAATTATATTTTATGATTTTGTGTTTCAAATTTTATCATACCCGGGATGTTTAATAGACTCTTGTTTGGACAGATTTCAGTGAGTTATTCCTAAATATTACAGCCTACAATAAAAAAACTACATATTTCCATGCAAAATAATGGTACCGCTTTCAGCACCAAAAATCTGAAATAATCATACCGCTAGGGAGGTTAAAGAAGAATTTCATTAAAACCAGCAACTGTTGGGACAATGAACACTATGGTCAGAATTATGTAATGTACAACATAATGTATAGAGTGCAGGAGTCAGGAGTAAGTAACATCAAAACAACATATAAAGTACAGCATCAGGACGAGCCCATCTGTTCACATCAGATTCCCCCTTATATCCCCATCAGAGTTTCCCCTCATACAGAGTCCCCCCTCTACATCAGAGTCCTCCCCCTTACATCAAGTTCTCCAGAGTCCCTCATAACATCAGGGTCCTTAAACCACCCCCCCTTACATCAGGGCCCCCAGGTCCCCTCCTTACATCAGGGTCCCCAGAGTCACACCCCCTTACATTAGGATCCCCAGAACCACCCACCTTACATCAGGATCAACAGAGTAACAGCCCTAACATCAGGGTCCCTAGGGTCACTCCCTTAAAGAAGAGTCTCCAGAGTTCTCCCAGTTACACCAGATCTCCAGAGTTCCCCTTTATAACAGGGTCCCCAATCCTCCTTACATCAGGGTCTCAAGAGCCCCTCATGAATGATAGGAAACAAGAATGAAAGATAAAAGGAAGGGGATGAAACTGAAGCGGTCTAAAGATTGATTTAAATTTGTCCGGTTCCTGTTGAACTGGACAATTTCAATCCATGCATAGGCAGGCTGTCTGTACTGAAATTGATCTATTGATCGACTTCAGTACAAACAGATTGTCAGGTTTTTTTGTGTGATTACTGCTGGTGGCTAGCAGTGACCATTGTATTCTGACAGAGGGGAAACCTCCCACTGTCAGAACACAATAGTGCAGTGAGACAGATTCCCCCAATGGGGAATCAAATGTTTTCTTGTCTTCAACCCATGGTTGACAGAAAGAAAACTGCTTAATACATGGCCAGCCTTACCCTAAGAGTAGTCAAGCAAATACACAGAAATACAGGGTTCACTGTGCACCCCTACCTCTCTCCACTGCACCCTCTGTGCCTGGGAGAATTTCAGTGGCTGGGCACAGTGTCTGGGGGAGGAGGGGGGAGAGGGTTGATGGCTTTCTGGGGGAGCAACTGGAATCTGGGGGGGTGTAGCCCATCCCAGCACCCCCCTAGTTCTGGCCATGCCATCCACACATTCAAGGTGGATGAGAGAATCCTCTCTGCTGTGTCGTTGTATTGTGACGGTAGGCTTCCCCCTCCAACAGAATACACTGAACAACACAGCAGCTGATTGGCTGAATATGCTGATTGAAGGAAAACAGGTCAGTTCATGAGAAGTCAATTGATAGATCAACTTCTCATGAATGGGAATGGCCATACATGGATCAATTTTGATCCATCTATGGCCAGATTAAGTCTCTAGAACATCAAGAGCTCTGTTTGATGTTGAGGTCCCACAATCACAATCAACCTCAATAGAGCTACCTACTTCTGTGGTTGACAATTCACAGCAACAGATCTCCATCACAAACACAGGGTGAGTCTGATAATTTAGGATACATATTAGATATTGTTTGTTCTTTTTCACTTCAGCATATGCATTTAAATCTCGTAATTCTTCCACCGCTCCTGCTCCATCTGTTGGGGGAAGGGTTGGAAATGCCCTTACTAATGGGGCTGATGCCTCAATGTGAGCCTCATTGCAGCTTTGTCAATGCCTACTTTATCTTCTCCTGTACCAGAAAATTGTTTTAAAGGGGCCTTATCTTGCAAATTGTCTCCACTGGGATTTCATTTAAGTGCTTCCATTAAGTATAAATTTGTAAGGAAGAGTATATTGACATCTTTTAATTACTTCCTTCAGCTAAAGATAATATATTAGAAAAGAGGAAGCTTGACAAACTTAACAAGACACAGAAATGCTCCCTAAACATTTATTAATTGTTTGGAGGCTTTCTGTATACACCTTAATGTTATAGGTGAGAAACAAATTGACAGCTGCAATGGCATATTCCAGCATGTGCAAATTGTATGTTTTATTTCAGGTACTTATATAGCGTTGTCAATTTATGCATTGCTTTATATTGTACATTCACATCAGTCCCTAACCCTCAAGTGGAGTACAATCTAAGGTCCGTAACTCACATTCATACATACACATACAGTACTAGGGCCAATTTGGATAGGAGACAATTAGCCTATCAGTATGTCTTTGGAGTGTGGGAGGAAACTGGAGTTTCCAGAGTAAACCCACGCAGGCACAGGGAGAACATGCAAACTCCAGGCAGGTGGTGCTGTGGTTGGGATTCAAAGAAACAACCCTAGTACTGCCAGGAGGAAGTGCTAACCATTTAGCCACTGTGCTGCCCATGTATAGGAAGCATGTAAAAATGATAGCAGTTTATCTTGGTTTTTTTATGGTGCCTCTTCCAACTGAAACTTTCAGTATTTAAGAATTTCCAATGGGGAACAAATGATGTTTGATTATGGCTAAATCTGTTGTTACCTTAAAAACAATTACCTAAACCTCAAATTCTATTTTATTTATATAAGAAAGGCCTGTGTTTCAGCTGCAATGAAGGTTAACGTACATGGCCTAAAACCTGTGCATACAAACAAAAGTGTGTTGAGACAATCAGTTAGGAATTTCTCGTGATTTGGACTTATGCCCTAGATTGAAAACCATGTTGAAGGTTTCCTATAAAACATCCACCCATGTATTCATCTGTATCACATTGACTTTGTATGCTCTGTGATCCAATCTATTTCTTCAGTAAACCTATATCAGACTAATGCAACAGAATTGGAACTGAAAAGGCGTACGTAACACTTTGTTCTGGGGCCCACTCTGCTTCCCATTGTTTAAAAAAATGGCTAACTTGAATCAACAACCTCTAAAGGACCTTTTTCTCAAAAAGCCAGTTTGATTTCAAGAAATGCTTCTGTGGCTACACATGCAGGTATGGCCAAACGTACAGATGGCAGACCACTTAATTAAAAGTTTCTCTGATGGTTTACCTTTTGCAGTGTAGTTTGCATTTTTTGATCATTTGCATATGTTTTTGATATGAACACATGCCTGAAAAAATATCTAAATAAATAAGTAAAGTTAGGGTAGCTGGCCATTTCTTTCCATTTCCTTTCTCTGATTTCAAGCTTTCTCTTCTGGGATTAATTCCCAGAAGGAACCAAAGACTCGCTTATTCACTATGTGAATTATGCTAAAGCCTTTTGGAAACCTTAATGATAACACGGACCCTTTGTTATGTTCGATATCTTATTCCTCATTTGATGACACCTTAGGCAAGATCTGCCTACTACTGGCTAAGGCAGACACCAAATCAATGTTTCAACTTTTGACAATTCATCCCCAAACTTTTGATTCTCTAGGCTTTGGACTATATGGCGAGTATTTTTATGACATACGCCTATCCATGCGATGATCGTTGTCATGTCACTATTTTGAAATGTAGGTCATTATATGGATGGCTTTTTCATTGGGCAAACTGCTTCCAATGACTTTTTATATTTGGTCAATTTCAAATGACTTGTCATAAATTTGGAGATCTTTTGGCACCTAATAAAATCAGTGTGGCCCATGACCTGAATAGATTTTCTTGGTGTTACAATTGACATTGACAGCATGGCATTCTCTTTGATTATGAAAAAATGTATTAAATTGGACTTAATATTTTTTGACACAGCTAGCAACATATCACACTTTGTTTGAAGCACCTCTTATACCCCCATTTTTTCAGTAACCTGATGTTTACTCCAGGCTTTCTCGAACCAACTAACTTTAAATGGTGGATCTCTTTTAATGTAAACAATCCATAACTGGTGTTAATGAAATTAACAACAGGTGCACAAGATGGGCAACAATTAAATGACCCCCAAAACAGGAATTTTTTTTACAGGTGTAGGCCACTGACATTTTTTTACTTATTCATCTTTTCTGACTGTTTTTCACTAGTTTTGCATTTGGCTTGGGTCAGTGTCACTACTGGTAGCATGAGGCGATATCTGGACCCTACAGAGGTTGCCCAAGCAGTCCAACTCCTCCAGGATGGCACATCAATACATGCCATTACCAGAAGGTTTGCTGTCTCCCAGCACAGTTGCAAAAGCATGAAGGAGATTCCAGGAGACAGACAGTCACTCTAGGAGAGATGAACAGGGTTGTAGAAGGTCCTTAACCCATCAGCAGGACTGATATCTGCTCTTTTGTGCAAAGAGGAACAGGATGAGCACTGCTAGAGCCCTACAAAATTACCTCCAGCAGACCACAGGTGTGAATGTCTCTCACCAATCAGAAACAGACTTCATGAGGATGGCTTGAGGGCCTGACATCCTCTAGTGGGCCCTGTTCTCACTGCTCAGCACCATAGAGCTTGATTGGCATTTGCCATTGAACACCAGAATTGGCAGGTCCGCCACTGGCGCCATGTGCTTTTCACAGATGAGAGCAGGTTTACCCTGAGCACATATGACAGACGTGAAAGGGTCTAGAGAAGCCGTGGAGAATGTTATGCTGCCTGTAACATTGTCCAGCATAACCATTTTGGTGGTGAGTCAGTGATGGTCTGGAAAGGCATATTCATGGAGGGACACACAGACCTCTACAGGCTAGACAATGGCACCCTGTCTGCCATTAGGTATTGGGATGAAATCCTTGGACCCATTGTCAGGCCCTAGGCTGGTGTAGTGGGTCCTGGGTTCCTCCAGGTGCATGACAATGCCCGGCCTCATGTGGCGAGAGTATGCAGGCAGTTCCTGGAGGATGAAGGAATTATTACCATTGAATGGCTCCCACGCTCGCCTGACCTAAATCCAATAGAACACCTCTGGGATATAGGTCCATCCAACATCGCCAGGTTGCACCTCAGATTATCCAGGAGCTCAGTGATGCCCTGGTCCAGATCTGGGAGGAAATATGCCAGGACAGCATCAGTCGTCTCATTAGGAGCATGCTCCGACATTGTCAGGTATGCATACAAGCACGTGGGGGCCATACAAACTATCGAGTACCATTTTTAGTTGCTGCAATAAAATTTCAGCAAAATGGACTAGCCTGCTGTATAATTTTTTCACTTTGATTTTTGAGATGTCTTTGAATTCAATCCTCTGTAGGTTGACCATTTTTATTTCCATCAAACGGTGGGGCATCCTTATGTTCCTAACACATTACCCAGTCCATATCAGTATAGCTATCCAGCATCTATTGTTCCCCATTGAGATCTGATGTGTTTTCAATGTGTTCCTTTAATTTTATTGAGCAGTGTATTAAAATTTAAAACTTTGTGATTAAATTTTTGGCTAATTATCCTCTCTTTGTAATCTGACTCCCTTTGAAGAAATATATTTAAATATCCTGGTGCCCAAAGGCCTCATTACATCTCTCTATACATCAATCCTGGGAGGACGAACTCCCTTTCCACACTCTGTATGGCAAAATGGCCAGATGATCTAGGTGAAATCATTGAAGATATAGACTAGCATCATATTATTATTATACAAGATTTATATAGCTCCAACAGTTTGGTCAATGCTTTACAAAATGAAGGCAGACCTTACAGTCACAATACAATTTGGTACTAGAGGAATCAGAAGGCCCTGCTCCTTAGAGCTTATAATCTAAGAGAGCACACCACTGCACATTGCTTCATTAATATTGCTGCATTTGAGTCTAATTATAAGCTACTAATGCATTGGTATGTGGATTCCCATTGCTTAGCCAGATTTAAACCTTCAATATATGACAAACGTTTCAGGGGCTGCCAAACCACTGGACCCCTCATACACATTTGGTGGGATTGTCCCAAAATAAAGAAAATTTGGATAGATATTTATAGAATACTTTAATGGGTAAAAGAATACAAAAAAAATCCAAATGCAACATTATTGAATTTAAAAACTCCCAATTGCACCAAAAATCGATTTTTGACTCTTGAAGTACCTAATCACTGCAGTCAAACTAACTCTGCAAAGGCTTGGTGGTCCTCTATAGCATCTTCCACCAAGTCGAAAATATGATGATGCGGTATATGTCAAATTAAAAACCTGCTGCCATTCTTCATGATAAAACCCATAAATTTGAAAAAAAATTGGTCTCCTTAGACTGAATCCTATCTTCCAAAAAATGTTGATCTTGTTCTTTTGTTCTTGTTTGTTCTTGTGATTTTGTTCTTGTTACACATATAAAATAACAGATTGCTTCTATTAGTGTCCACATGTTCAATCCTTCTGTAGATTTGCCTCCCTGTATCCTTCTCCATTTATATTTCTTCTCTTTCCTTCTTTTCTATTCTTCTCTTTCCTATTCCATTGCTTTAAATTATCTCACACCAACATATACACATTTATCTATACAACAATATGTATAAATCCAAGACTTATACTCATTTTTTATGTTGTACATTGGCCTATAACTGAGAACATAATAAGCATGTTATCTATATTCATAGCTACTCTTGTATAAATATACCTATATACATATTTTTTTCTTGTTGTTTAATATTTCAATATAAATGTATTGAACCAAAAATGTATTAAATTGCTTAAAGTGGTGTCAACTATTCTCACTAAAAAGGAATGTTTTGTTGAAGACTATTCAATCATTATTAGATCTACTGACATTTGCTACTAGAATCAGTCACACAGGTAGGGTGTTTTCTAAGCATTTATATAGGTCTATTTTCTGGGCTAAAATAACCTAACTATAATATTTGGCTCACCTCTGAATTGAAAGATTTAATTGCTAGTAGCATTTAATGGTTGTTCAGTTTGGCAGAGCTCTTCTAAGTAGATTCCAATTTTAATTTGGTGACTGATGCTGCAGGCTGTACTCGCTATGGAGCAGTTTGGTGAGGTTATTGAGGTGCAGGAGAATGGCCTCAGTTTTGGCATCAAAGTAGATTAACTAAAAATATTGTTCTACTTGAATTATGTCCTGCCTTGATTGGTATTACGCTTTGGGGTTTCAATTTCCATAATTGGAAGTTAGTATTCAATTCTGATAACAAAAGTGTTGTGTATGCAATCCATTGCTTATCTTCCAAATCTACGCCTTTAACAATCCCCATAAATTAGTTGTTAAATGTCTCGATTTAAATTTTTTGGATGTTCTGGGCAAGTATGTTTGCAGATTCTTTGTCCTGTTTGCAGATGAATCAATTTTGGGTCTTGATACCAGAAGAAGTCGAATTGGAAAGTTACTATCCACGTCATCTTTGAAATCTGGTTTAAGTCCTATTCTGAGTGCTATACAACATTCAGTAGCACCCTCTACACGGGCCAATTACCAAGCCACTGTCTTTATGGCACACCTTTCTGAAAATTTGCAGTCCTGCTCCACCATGTTTATCAGAATCATTCATTTTTTCTTTCCTTAATAGTTTAACTTTTCACTTTCATACTCTCATATTGTTAAAACATTGGCAGGAGTTTTATTTTTTTCTCAAATTGAATAATACCCCTTCCAGAGTGTTTTCTTTTTGGCATTTACTACTGATTACCGGGTACTCATTTCCCCTAACATCATAGCACAACTTTTGTAGGTCAGCTCCATGATTTGTTTTGATCTTTATGAAGCCCTGCTACTTCAGGTATCCTTTGTTATTTCTTTTCACATTTCTGAATTGATTCCAAAGAATATTAAGGACACCACTGGTATTAGAATTCAAGATTTATTTCTTGGTGCTAATTTTCCTAACCTCCCTAGCGGTATGATTATGTCAGTATTTCTGTGCTAAAAGCGGTACATTGTTTTCAATGAAAATATGTTGTTTTTTTTATTGTAGGCCTCTAATTCTTAGGAATAACTCACTGAAATCTGTTTAGTAGACATCCTTGGTGCAATAAAGTTTAATAAATGAAATCATAAATTATAATATAATAAAAAATAATAATATAATAATAAATTAAATAATGTAATCAAATCAAACACATGGAACTCTGTCCAAACAATATTATATAGACACTGCATTTTGTTCTAGAAAACATCCCGGGTGTGGTCAATTTTGAAACACGGGACTGCACACAGTCCGACATCGCAATCAGGACAGTGGAACCTCGTTTCCTTGCAGATTTTTTTTCCACTCTCATCTCGCCGAGAGCAAAATACCACACACATCTGTGTAGGTGCTGCCTTTTTTTGGGTTGGTGGGATGTGGTCCATAAAATGACATCCAGTTAGACGTTCTGGGTTGACAACTCCCACAGCACGTCGTCCGGATCTACCCACAGACACTGATGGCGTTTGATGCTTGAGGAAAATCGATACCGCCACTTTCCAGATAAAGTCCGCATGAACCACAGGCTTGTCACTGTTTTTGCGGAACAGAATATAGGCATTCCACAAGCACTGTTCTAGAAGATGCCGGAAAATCTTTTTATAGTATTTCCTCTGCTGCTTTCTCATCGCCGTATAGAAAGTCATAGCTTGGTCAGCTCTGTTGACACCTCCCATGGTGCTGTTGTAGTCAATGACAACCTGCGGCTTCTCAATGTTTTTGCCACCTTTTGTTTGGACCATCACTGCGGAGGCATTGTGAATGGTACTCATCAGGCACACATCCTTCTTGTCCCGCCATCTCTGCGCAATCATTTTGCCTTTCTGCCAGGGAACTAATTCTCCCGACTTCAGTTTGTTTTTTGCAAACATCATTGGCAGGTTGCGCTGGTTAGCCTGAACGGTTCCGTAGGCATTTGTTTTGTGCTGAAGAAGAACCTCGTAAAGTTCTGCAGAGGTGTAAAAATTGTCTGTCGTTACAAAGTAGCCTTGGTTTAGCAGAGGCTCGATCAGTGACAGGACGGAAGATATTGCCATCCCGTAGTTGCTGTACTTGGGATAAAACTTTGTGCCTTTGTGGGTGTATATGACTGTGTTCCATATGTAGCCGGTAGAGGATTCGCACAGCAGGTAGGATTTGATGCCAAATCATGCTCTCTTGGATGCGATATACTGTATCCAGCTGAGCCTTCCTTTGTAGGCCATTAGACTTTTGTCTATGCTGATGTCTTTCTCTGGCACATAGCTCTGCTGGAAATTTCTTACAATTATTTGGGTGACTTCCCAAATTTTTTTTAGCTTGGGAGCCAGATGAGTCGATTCATCAAAATCCTCATTATTTGCGAAGTGCAAAAATTTCATAAGGGAAAAGCTGTACTCCGATATGACGGTGCCAAAGAACGGCGTGGCGAGTATTTTGTTTGTGGTCCACTACCACTTCTGCAGAATGATTAGGCCGAGAAACAGCCAAATGTCCTCTTTGGTGACAGGTTCCCACTTTCTGCTTCATGAAAACTGGCGTGGAGCAGCTAGTTGTTGCGCTGCCTACTTATTTGTCTCCGTCACGATAATTTCAATAACATCGTCGGTCAGAAACAATTCCAAGTACGTCAAGGGGTTGTCACCTTCCATGTGGATTTTCATACCAGGTGCGCCGGTAAACTGAAATCTTGGCGGCGCTGGCGTATCGCATTCAATAGTGCACCATGTGCGCAGATCACTCACGTCAATCTCAGATTCGCCGCGGTCTTCAATTTCGGTGTCTGAAGACAAATCGCCACATGAGTCGCTATCGCTCAATTCAAGTAGCTCCTCACTGTCGCTGTTTGCTAGCTTATCATAAGCCACTTTAGCGTTAGCGAGGCACTTTTTGGAACCGTTTTTAGTCACAGAAACTGAAAAACTGCACTATGGAAATATCTGCGGTAAAGTTACAATGTATGCACTAGACAGGGGTGGACTGACCATTTGGAAACTCGGGCACTGCCCGAGGGACCGGGGTCAGTAGGGGGCCCCATGAGATGCCCCTGGTACCTTTTTCATAGGCTTTTTTGAGTTTGGGCAAGGACACAGGGGCCCCATGATCCCCTATTGCCCGGGGCCCCATGAGTTGTCAGTCCGCCCTGGCACTAGAGTAACACTTTATTTTGACACTGATCTATTTTTATAACTCCCTCCTCCCGCAATCCCCGCCCCCCGACAGCACAGCACGGCAGACTCATGCTGACCACACTGATCAGCGTGAGATACCAGGGAAGCAGGGAAGGAGACTGGGGACGGATGGAGGGGATAGCTACTGGCAGTGTAGGACCCGAGACACGGATCGGCACCAGGTACTTAGTTTGCGGTGAGCCCGAGTCTGGCTCGGTGTAACCGCTTTTGACAGCTAGATTTAACACCGAGCCAGACTGGGGAAAACCGCTAGGTAGGTTAAAGTGTTACTAAACCCAGGACCCTGCATCCACTATATCTGGTCTCCCACAGTACACACAACATGGAAGTGCAATTATTTTAGTAAATATAAACTGCCAAATATCTTTTCTCATCAGCAGTTAGAGCAGTCTTGTGACTTCTATCAGTGTCCAGCAGAGCAAAGCTTGTAGGAGGAGTTTTCATTCTGCTCTAGGAAGATGCAGAACCTCTGACCTCTGTCTGGACAGTGCTGATTGGTCCTGTTCTGATCACATGCACTCTCCCAAGAAAAAAAAAATAAACCTCTCTAGGAATACACACCAAACTGAGCATGTGCATAGTGATTTCATACAATATGTCTTATCAGGGGATAAGAGGGGGACACTGGAAGAAGGGGAGAATCAGAGAAGACAGGATCAAATGGCCTTTTTACACAGTGCATAGGATTAACCCCATAGGTTCCAGAGTATAACAAGCATGCTTTACTGCATATACAGACTGATTTTACTGTTGTGAGTTTAGTAACACTTTAAATTATTTCACATAGCAGTTAAACAGTGTGGCAGAGGTCATTGGATTTTGCTCAGACAATTAATTTACTATCCTATTTACAATTTTTTTGCTTCCATCCATTGCTTAACCAGTTCCCGCCTGGACATAATTTGTCTACAGTTCGGGTGGGACATTCACTGTTTTAGGTAAGCATCATATGATGTCCTCCTGGAACGCACCTCGTGCACGACCTATGGGCCACGTTGTGGCATGATCTGCCACCCACTGTGTCCACCGGACACAGTGGATGACCGACCAATGTACTGACCACTGCTGGTACAATGTCATCACTGTATCCAATCACATCAGATCACATGACAATTGTACACAATGGATGGCTTTCATTCATGGCATCCATTGTGTACTATTGTATTAATCTCTGTTATTGGTCACAGTGATCACAGACAGGGCCAATCACCGCTCATCTGCATCATGTGATTAGCTGTGGCCAATCATAGTTAACCACAATAGTAAACACTGGATGAATCCATTTCATTCAGTAAAAACAGTTGATTATAACATAAGCAATCTTAATGTGAAAAAAATTCTGATTCCCCCCCGAAGTAGTACTATCGTAAAACGTTATTGCTCTGGCCACAGTTTGTTAAAAAAAAAAAATGTAAAAAAAATGTAAAAAAATTATTACTTTTTTTTTTTTTTTTACATGCTGTCACCATTCAGTGTCTCTGATCACTGCTACGCCAGTTATACAGTATGATGATGCTGTACTGCACTGTGAAAAAAAAATAATTTTTTTTAATTTCTTAATTTGCCATTGTGACAAAAAATTACAACTTCAAAAAACTTTCCATACCTTACTAAATACTTTTTTTTAATCTACATTCCAAAAAAGGGGGTCAAGAAATGAGCCCATCTGTACATCAGGAGTGATCGATTTTCAGATACACCATTGTTTGTGGACTCTATAACCTTCTTACAGACTAAATAATGAACACTGATTTGTGTTATTTTCACTACAAAATGTAGCCAAATACAGTTTGGCTTAAATGATTAATAATTTGCAAAATTTTAGAACAGAAATTAAAGAAAAATATTTTTTTTTTCAACATTTCAGTTTTTTTTTCATTTATTTAGTGAAAAATAGAAACCCAGTGGTGATTAAATACCACCAAAAGAAATCTCTATTTCAGTGAAAAAAATTATAAACATTTAATATGGGTAGAGTGTTGCATGGCCATGTAATTGTCATTGAAATTGTGACAGCACTTTCAGCTGAAAATTGGCCTGGGCAGGAAGGGGGTGAAAGTGTCCAACATTTAAGTGGTTAATAATGACCTCCTTATCCATCAGAATGGCTTTCCTTTTACTGGATATCAGTTTGTGACATTCCTGTGACATTCCTGGTCACCAGCATAAAGATTTCTTGCTTATGTAATGTAACCTCCTATATACTGTATATATATATATATATTACTTTATAGGAAGAAATAAAGCTTTATGTAGGCAGCATATTTCAGTAAATATATTTTATTTTTAGGTCTGAGCGAGAACTGAAGTCAGTTTTTTTCAGCATAAATATCCAAGTCGATGATACTTAGTTTGCTGAAGCATTGTGTGGGCGGCATTAGTAATGGGATCTACATATACATTGAATGATCTCACCCTATATTTGTTTCTAAAATGCCTCCATGGGACATATTTAAAGCTGAATGAATTGTTTCCATGATAGTCATTATTGCGAAAGCAGGAAAAATGTAATTTAAAGTAAAATGCCTGAACTCAAAAATGAAGGATTAATTGGCAATTTTTATTTTATTCTTTAAGTCTTTATTTTATAAAACAAAAATGATACACATGAAGATTTGAGTGTTGTAGTGTACACGGTATATTATGTGTGTTCTGCCATCGCAGCACCTGCTTTACAGCTTTAATGCAGTTAGACTCAGAATTTGATCGCAGAAATATACTGTGAACTCAAAAATGAGACAGGAAGCAGCTGATTAGAATACTAAACAGTTGATGTGTTTCAGCATTTTTATTGTACATGGCATTCTTTTGTACCCGGTTTCTCATATAAAATAGGAAGAAGGTTTTACATTTGAGTCGGGTTTTGATTTCAGTTCTGTTTTGTCTTTAGGAGAGCACCACCTTGTGACCATTTAACAGGTGACAGCAAGAGCTATATAGTCACTTCTTTACAGAGAGTATTTATCTGATGATAACGCTCATGTGATAAAAATCCTGCTGTGGATTTATTTTGAAAGGCCTAAGGCTAAACTCCAGCTTTTTTCTATTGCCCAGCATATCTGAAAACAAAATAAGCAACCCATACTGAATGCAGTGAGAACATGCTTACTCTTCCACGTTCCATAGAAATGTGGTTTAAACAAAAAACAAAAAAAAAACCCATAGACTGCTCAGAGCTCTGAGGAAGAAGGGACCCCCTTTGAAACACATCAGCGGAACTTTGAGAGTCTCCCCTCTTGATGTGACTCACACTGGTCTTGCACTTCAATGTTCTTTTGAGGATCTTATATGCCTGTTTTACTTCTTTGTTTGTGAGTATATATCTCATTTTAATAAAATTACAGTTTGTTGAGGTAATGCACAAGGTTGGTGCGCTTTCTTTTTGTTTTACTTTGCAGTACTGGTTGGGCTTCCACAGCCTTGTTAAGAGCTGCACAACCTTTGATGAACTTCCATAAGTGGTCTTTCCAACCATCCACCCTTGATCTGGGTCCCTGAGTACAAGAGGTGTTGTTTCTGTTTCCACCGGGATTATTCAGACCAGACTGTGGCTCCCCAAGTAACCGAGCACCACAATCGTGAGTAAGTAGGCATGTGCATGGACTGGGTGCGCTTGGGCACTCCCTAATCACCAGGATTGCCAACTACCCAGAGAGCTGGCTGCAGTTGTCTAAGCTGAGTGTCTATGACACTCTCTCTCATACTGTCCAGAGCCAGCACAGTTCCTCTTCATGGACGGGATAGGAGAGAGGGCTCGATCTGCTCCTCCTTCTCCAGAACTTACCTCTCTGTGTACGCCAACACATCCCATTCTGGGGCACAGCATGCCAAGGATAGGAGTGTGGGAGTGGAAAATTGTAAGCCCAGCAGCCAGCAGATACATGGTGGATGAAAGGTGTCAATCCCTGAGCCTCCATTCTCAGGTGAGTGAGCTCACCATCCACTGTCTGTGACTGAAGTTTCCCTCCTGCCTCCCTTCTCTCTCCTGTCTCTGAACAAGTCAGTACACTGATGTAAGGGGGATTCAGATGTAAGGGGTGCTCTGATGACTCTGATGTAAGGGGAGCTTTGGGAGCCAGGATTTAAGGCGGAATACTAGGAACTCTGATGTAAGGTGGGCTTTGGGAACCTGGACTTAAGGGGGTATATGGAACTCTGATGTGAGTGGGGGCTTTGGGAACCCGGATTTAAGGGGGAATGCAAGGAACCCTGATGTAAGGGGGGCTTTGGTAACCCAGATTTAAGGGGGAATGCTGTGAATTCTGATGTAAGTGGGGGCTTTGGTAACCCGGATTTAAGGGGGAATGATGGGAACTCTGATGTAAGTGGGAACTTTGGGAACCCTGATTTAAGGGTGAATGTTAGGAACGTTGATGTAAGTGATTTGGTGATCAGAAACACCCTTACATCAGCATTCAACCGGCCATGCATCGCTAAAGTGTTTGTCTTGGAGAAGGCAGTAACCCTAGAAACCAAATTGATGGTGAACCTCACATACAACCTGCATGATAAACATGACAATTTCTGTGCCAACAGGTGTTCATTGGTAACTTACACTATCACAATATGCTTTCTATGTGAAGTACATTTTTGGTGACTTTTTTGTGAGATGGCAGAAAAGGGGACTAAACCCTTTCCCTTCCTTTATCAATTAACCTACACCCCATCCCACCTTTATTCTCTCTCTCTCTCCGTACCCCAGTAACATACCTGTTTCCACACCCCCTCTCTTTGATGGTAAATCCCCACATTTCCTTTTTTTGTCTTTTTAAAATTTCATGAGTCGGTGAACACTGTACCTACATCTGGCTTTCTTTTGGCTTCATGGGAATATCTCCATGCATCACTGCAATAATGAAATATATACTAACAGTTGTGTCATAGTTAATGTACATGAAAACAACCATATTAACTAACTTTCTGTAATTTCCTGCTTATATTAAATAAAGTATTAAAAAAAAAACTCTCTCTGCAATACTCACCCTATTTCCAGTGCTGGCCAACCCTTCCCCTCCCCAAACCCGCTCAAGCTTACTGCTCCTTTTCAATGATGAAAGACATCCAGTATCGCTCAATCCACATCCTTACAGCTTAGGCTCTCAGAGACTAAAATCTCTAGATAAACTCTCTGCATATTGCTATATACACTTTATAGCAAACTTTGCATAAAACAGGGATTTTTAGTTCACATGCATTGCAATACATGTTTAAGCTGGCTAACTGCATCAAAGTAATCCCCTCTGGCCAGTCCTTACTCTGCTCTGCAAATGCTCCAGTGGATATAGTACCAATATGGGGCAAATAGACACAAGATGGAGGAGAGCTACAGGTGCAGGTCTGGTCATTGACCTACACTATGCAACAGAAATAAGATATACATGTTCTCACATCACAATAGCTTATGCACATAAATAACCCATTAAGTGATAAAGGCTGTTAGAGAACCACCTCTGATATGCCTTGGAGGCACATCATTATGCTAACTTGGGCTCACAGGAGAATGCTGCAGATCATGGCACCACATCATTAGAGGGCACTGCTGTGGAATTTAGGGCCCATCAGAGGAAGAGGACCCATGACACCAAGTGAACAGACAGTCAATTATAGAGTTGATCTTTACACTATCCTCAATGTTTCAATGTAATTTTACAGGGAAATAACATTAGCTTTAATGAAATACAAAACACTTTTTGGAAGCTTTCGTACATATTCTTTATGTTTGGGTAATAATATTAACTAGAACAGATCTGTACTGCTCCAGTCTACACTGACAGTCAATAAGCTTTCTTGTAATTCACATGCTGATTTTTCCCTATTAAACACTTAAAGCGAAATTAAATGCAAAAAACATGTCTGAGGGGTAGGATTTTTATGGCAGAAGAGACCCTATTGATCTCTTCTGTCTTAACGGCTTCTTTCTGCCTGTCAGAATGAGTTGCATCATTATGGCTCAGCCAATCAAGCAATTGAAGAGTCAGAAGTGAGAAGGAAAACTGGGAGAAGATGGAAGCGCCTGTTACCAAAAGGTGCTGTCACGTAGCTGGTTGGGGAGCCTGACGTGGAGAGAGGGTGTCCTCTTACAACTCCCGCTCGGAGCCCCTGATAGTGAGAACAGAGGGCGCAGAGCCAGGAGTGGCACGAGTGCCGGGTGGATCATGAGCTGGCGGCAGGTGGTTGGGGACCCAGGAGATCCGGATGCAGGACAGGTGCGGGTGCAGGAACGTAGGTACAGCAGCGGGCAGGTATGGCGGCAATCTGGATGCAGACTGGGACCGGACACGGGAGCGTGGATGCAGTAGCAGGCAGGTATGGCGGCAATCAGGATGCAGACTGGGACCGGACACCGGAGCGTGGATGCAGTAGCAGGCAGGTATGGCAGTGACCAGGATGCAGGCCAGGTGCAGGAATGTGGGTGCAGCGGCAGGTAATTATGGCAGCTGTCAGGATGCAAGCCAGGTGCAGGTGCAGGTAAGTAATTGTAGCAGAGTCAGACAAGCCGGGTCAGTATAAAGCGGGCAGATTAAATACAAGGGAGCAGGCAAGCAGATGGTCAGGGATAGCCGAGGTCAGTGCAGGCGGAGTTCTTTCTTAGGAAAATCAGAATACAGATAACAGGATCAGTAATATGTGCAGGAACATTGTAGACCAGAAGGCATTGATTTTACTGTTCTGCAGGTTTAAATAGCCTGCCTGGCGTGACGTGTATGCTTACTGCGCATGCGCGAGTTTTCCGCGCTACTGCATATGCATGCCCGAACACTCCCGCGCCTGCGCACTCGCACCACCACGGCCCGAGGGGACCCGTCGCCATCACACAGCTGCACGCCGATGGAATCCCTGACAGGCGCGCTAACATTGCAGCGCTGGAGGGAATTATTTGCCAGGTAAGATTGCCAAAATGTATTATTATGATGTGCATACTAGCATATTATAGCTAAAAGCTCCTGGGGGCCCAATTTTTATTATTTTGATGGAAGGTTTAATTCTGCTTTAACCAGCTTCCAAATACACCCCAAAATGCTTAACTAGTTGCAGACACTGGAAGTGCTGCACACTCCCCCCCCTCCAAAAAAAAGAACATCATTGTACATGTGTAGCACATCCAGTCTCTCTGTTTGCCAGGACCCCCCCCTCCCAGTAAACAATTAGCAGCTTTGATTAATCAAAGATGACATTGTTACATACACAGAGAAGGTTGGCAGCTTTAGTCGTAGAAAAAAAATCAGTCTGACAGTGTTTATAAATAACACTTGCTCAGACGCTACAGCAGGGGTTGGCAACCTTTTGAGCATGGTGTGCCGAAAAATGTTTTCGAAGAAATTGAGAGTGCCAGTTATATAAAAAATGTCAACTTTACAAACTCAATCACAAAAAAAGTATTTTTATACAGTAAATGCAGTAAACTATTTGAATAATAGTAAGAAAACACTGAGCTTTCAAGCATGGTAAATTGTAACTTACCCCTATTCCAGAACACATGCGCTGTGAGGTAAGTATGCTAAGGTTGAAATGAATATGAGAACTGAGGACTTCTGAGAAATATACAGTTGGAAATGAAGTGTGAGGTGACAGTGGTCACCCTAATAAAGTTCTCTCAGATCAAAGCCAATCTCTGCACCCTCAGACCCTAAATCAGCCCTCATTCCTGCACCTTTACACCTGAGATCACACCCATTCCTGCACCTTTACACTTCAGATCACCCCAATACCTGCACCTTTACACCTCAGATCACACCCATTCCAGCACGTTCACACCTCAGATCACACCGATTCCTGCACCTTTACACCTGAGATCACACCCATTCCTGCACCTTTACACTTCAGATCACCCCAATACCTGCACCTTTACACCTCAGATCACACCCATTCCTGCACCTTTACACCTCAGATCACACCCATTCCTGCACCTTTACACCTCAGATCACACCAATTCCTGCACCTTTACACCTCAGATCACACCCATTCCTGCACCTTTACACCTCAGATCACACCCATTCCTGCACCTTTACACCTCAGATCACACCCATTCCTGCACCTTCACACCTCAGATCACCCCAATACCTGCACCTTCACACCTCAGATCACCCCAATACCTGCACCTTCACACCTCAGATCACCCCAATACCTGCACCTTCACACCTCAGATCACCCCAATTCCTGTATCTTTACACCTCAGATCACACCAATTCCTGCAACTTTACACCTCAGATCACACCGATTCCTGCACCTTCACACCTCAGATTACACCAATACCTGCACCTTCACACCTCAGATCACCCCAATTCCTGTATCTTTACACCTCAGATCACCCCAATTCCTGCACCTTTATACCTCAGATCACACCAATTCCTGCACCTTTACACCTCAGATTACACCCATTCCTGCACCTTTACACCTCAGATCACACCAATTCCTGCACCTTTACACCTCAGATCACACCAATTCCTGCACCTTTACACCTCAGATCACACCAATTCCTGCACCTTTACACCTCAGATCACCCCAATACCCAATACCTTCAAACCTCATATTAGCCCAATTCGCACATCTGTTCACCCCAAATCCTGCACTTTTGCACCCCAAATAAGGCCCAATTCATGTTTCTGCAGCCTTCAGATTAGCTCTAGTTTCTGCACTTTCAAACCCCAGACAGCCCCAATTCCTATTTCCTCAGGCCTCAGATCAGCCCCGATTCCTTCACCTCTTCATTTTAAGTCTAGCTCTGATTCTTGCACTTTCACACCTCAGATCAGTTCCAATTCCTGCATATTCAGGTCTGAGATCAGCTCCAATTCCTGCATTTCCCATCCTCAGATCATCTCCAATTCCTGCATCTCCTGGCCTCAGATCAGCTCCAATTCCTGCATCTCCAGGCCTCAGATCAGCTCCAATTCCTGCATCTCCAGGCCTCAGATCAGCTCCAATTCCTGCATCTCCAGGCCTCAGATCAGCTCCAATTCCTGCATCTCCAGGCCTCAGATCAGCTCCAATTCCTGCAACTTCAGATCTCAGATCACCCCAATTCTAGCACCTTCACATCTCAGCTCAGCTCACACCAATGCCTGAACCTTCACTCGTCAGATCACCCCAATGCCTGTTCTTTTACACCCCTGATCACCCCAATTCCTTGTATTTGCACAAACCAGATCAGCCCCAAATCCTGCACCTTCACACCTCAGATCAGTCCCAATTCTTGTATTTCCGGGCCTCAGATCAGCCCCAATTTCACACATCAGATCACCCTAATTCTTTCACCTCCAGACATCAGATCATCCCCAATTCTTGCACCTCCAGACATCAGATCATCCCCAATTCTTGCACCTCCAAAACCTCAGATCAGTCCCAATTTGTGCACATTCACACCCAGGGGTGGACTGACAACTCATGGGGCCCCCGGGCAATAGGTGATCATGGGGCCCCTGTGTCCTTGCCCAAACTCAAAAAAGCTTATGAAAAAGGTACCAGGGGCATCTCATGGGGCCCCCTACTGACCCCGGGCCCTCGGGCAGTGCCCAAGTTTCCAAATGGTCAGTCCGCCCCTGTATCACTCCTCAGATCACCCCAATTCCTGCACCTTTACACCTCAGCTCAGTCTCAAATTAATGCACCTTCACATCTCAGGTCAGTCCCAATCTCTGCACCTTTACACCTCAGAACAGTCCCAATATCTGCACCTTCACACCTCAGATTACTCCAATTCGTGCATCTCTGGACCTCAGTTTATCCCAATTTTTGCAGTGTTACAACCCAGATAAGCCCCAATTCCTGTTCCTTCAGACCCCAATTCCAGCATTTTCACACCTCAGATCACGCAAATACCTGCATCTTTACCCTTCTGATCATCTCCAATTCCTGCACATGTACAGCTCGAATCACTCCCATTCCTGCACCTTCATCCTTCAGTTCACCCCAATTCCTGTACCTCCAAGTCCCATATCAGCCTCAATTCCCGCGTCTTCACACCTCAGATCACCCCAATTCCTGAATTTTTACAACCTAGGTCAGCCCCAATTCCTGTTCCTTCAGCCTCAGATTAGCCCCGATTCCTGCATTTTCCCACTTCAGATCACTCAAATACCTGCACCTTTACACCTCTGATCATCTCCAATTCCTGCACCCTTACGGCTCATATCACCCCAATTACTGCACCTTTGCACTTCAGCTCACCCCAAATCCTGCACTTTCACAGTTCAGATCACCTCCATTCCTACACCTTCACACCTCTGATCACCTAATTAATGTACTTTCACACTGCAGCTCACCCCAATTCCTGCACTCAGAAAAGATTGTTGTGTAAGGGGTTAATAGCCTATGAAGATAAATCTCTCTGGCTATATCCCCTCCAAGCTGAGCCAGGTGCATGGATGCTGAGGGAGAAAATTGTTCAGAGAGAGGGCAGGTACACCAATAGTAAAAGTACAAGAAAAGGCTACTGCCCCAGTCTATAACTGGCCTTCACAGCAAGGAGCACATGGAAGGGCGACACATGTCAAACAATAAAAGAGAAAAATTCCCAGCTCAACTCTCCAACCAGCCTGAAAACAAACCTAATTAGCCTAACAGTATGTGTTAAAAACAGGGGTTTAGTTAGCACACATTTGCAAACACATGCATAAACTGCAGAGCCTCTTCACAGCACCCCAATATTCTGCAGTTCTTATCTCTACAAATTTTGAGACCCCCCCATAGTAGATGCACATGCACATGATAGTAAAAGCCTGGCCATGAGCCGGCTCAGGCTAAAAAAAAAAAAAAAGAGCGCTGTACCACAGAGGAGGAAAAATACTGAATATAATTACCCTTTCAAAGTGAGAACAAGCAGCCTGGGGAATCCGACCTGACATAGCTTCAGTGTGGAGAAAGCAACGTAGGAACCGAAAACCAGCGGGAATAGAGATTGGCGGGCACCAGCCGCGCTGCTTCTTTATGCAGCCACTAGCCAGCTTTATTATTTGGGAGGTGAGTCTCCTAGGACTTGGGTGCCGTCCTTGATACTGTTGTGTGCCACCTCCAGCACAAGTGCTGGAGGTTGCCTAGCCCTGTGCTACAGAAAGAAACAATGTAACAAACTATAACTTTTGTATCATTCTGTTCATTTATCTGCAGAACAAAGGAACAAACTTTGACCTGCAGATGATTTCAGTTAAAGCAACCTGACAAGTAGAAAAAGTTTTTTTTCCCTGTTCCTCTGTTCAAGCCCTTATTAGTTTACGCTAATCAGCCCTAATTAACTCCTTATTCTCTTTCTCCATTCAATTATTATTATCCTTCTGATGTCACGTACCTTGTTAGGGAGCCTGACGTGTAGAAGGGGGCCTCTTGTACAGCTCCGGCTCAGCGGCTACTGAAGGTGGAACAGCAACCATGACAGCACGGCGGGATATGAGTGCCTGATCAGGCCAATAGTCTTCAGAGAAATAGCTGACAACTTGCTGAGTGGATGCCAGGAGTGAAGTAGCGGGCTGTAGGCAGACGTCACTGCAGAGCAGGCTGGTAGCAGTCAGGCTGACAGCAGGCAGATGACACAGCAGAGCAGGCTGGTAGCAGGCAGGCTGACAGCAGGCAGATGACACAGCAGAGCAAGCTGGTAGCAGGCAAAGCTGGATGCAGGGTCAGACGGGCCGGGTCTGTAACAGGCAGGCAAGTAGGCATAAATGGCATGCAGAAGAAGGGTCAGGTCACAGGCCAATGTCAGCAGCAGAGAGGCAGGTCAGGCAGATACCATAGTCAGAAATAGAATCCAAGAAGCAAGCTGAGGTCAGTGCAGGTAGCGTTCAAGCGAGGTCAGGATAAGCCAAGTCAATCGGGGTATCCAGGGGTGGACTGACAACTCATGGGGCCACCGGGCAATAGGGGATCATGGGGCCCCTGTGTCCTTGCCCAAACTCCAAAAAGCCTAGCCCAAACTCAAAAAAGGTCCCAGGGGCATCTCATGGGGCCCCCTACTTACCCAGGGCCCTCGGGCAGTGCCCGAGTTTCCAAATGGTCAGTCCGCCCCTGGGGGTATCATAACAGGAACGGACACAGGAACACAGGGAGAGCTACAGATCAGACAGCAATTCACTAATGCAGCTGCTGCACTTATATAGGCCAATAGGAGCCAAATTAGCCAATGCGTATTTCCATGCGTGCACGCCTGAGCATATGCGTTCACATATGTACGCCCACACACAACAATACGAGCACCTGCAGGCCCACACCTGTGCATTCGCGTGAGGCTACGAGCCTCAGCTATGCCATGGCCAACATGTCCCTGACAACTGATTTGAACTGAGGTAAAAAAAAACTTTAGCCTTTAGAAGCACTTTAAGAATTGTGTCTCCTAATTTGAAAATGGGATAATCTCTATATACTACTACTACTGTATTTCGTCCACACAGCCTGATCTCATCTTTCTCTCCAATCTCTTCTACACACCTCTCCATTCTATCAATCCTTCTTTGAGAATGCACTGTGCCTAGCCCAAAATATTCCGGAATAGAACCTTTTCCCGCTGGCTATTTTAATGAAAGAAGAACATTACTTTGTCTTATGGAGTGCAGCATTTCTGTTGCTGGTACAGTTCATTTCTTTAGTGGAGACAAGCTGAGCTAGCACTTGAGATGCAATTGTGGAGTATGGAGTCTGATTTTGCTGGAGTGGAATGTAAAATATATGAATAATGTATGACATATGAAAATACATTAAAAATGTGCATCAACATATGTGCAAAAATGCGCACCAATCCCCATCAAGCAATGCAATACAGAACACATGAAAACAGGAATGAAAAGGTGTAAAACACTGGGGTGTCCTGACGTGGCCACTGCGGCTTACACATATATTTGCAAATGTGTGCGACTAAACCTTTTTAACGTGAACTGTTAATCTGGGTCACTTTGGTTTGTTGCAGGCTAGCTGGTAAGTGAGCTAGGAATTTTTGCTTTTTTTGTGTGTGTGTTGCCCTTCCATGTGCTCCTTGCTGCAAAGGCAAGTTATAGGTTGGTGAGGTTGCCATTTGTTTGTATGGTTGGTGAATTAGTGTGGAGACACTAAATACCTTCAGCTCGCATTGTGCTCTTGCTGGGTGTCCCATGTGTCCCTGCATCTTCAAGGAGGAGTAGGTTCCTTCCAGACATCAGGGCCATGGAAAAGGGGGTACCACCAGTCCTTCTGTACAGGGCCCAGGCCAGCAGGGGGGCCCAGGCAGCTGGGTGAATCAAATGAGGGACAGAAGATCTGATCCCCTGTATGGCTCTCTCTGCAGCAGCTGAAAGCTGGCTTCTTTTCCTCTCCCTCCCACAAGCTTTCAGCTGCTGCAGAGAGAGCCATGCAGGAGATCAAATCTGCCCCCATCACCCTCCCTGTGCACCATGTTTCCCCCTGCTGCCCATGTCCCCCCTGTGTTCCTCCACCCCAACAGCGCTTCCAGCTTCTCTCCTTTCCACCAGCAGCAGCAAGCACACAGGGTGGAGCGTGGGGGAGGGGTCCAGTAAATATGTCACATTTGACAGCCCCTTTCTTCCCTGAATGAACGCAAGTGATCGATACCGATAATTCACTGTGTGAATTATGCGTCATAACTGAAGCATAGTAAACTGTTTTGTTTTTGTTTTTTTAGGGGGGCCCTGTCAGGTTGGCTGTATGGGGCCCCATGGTTTCTAACAGCAGCCCTGCCAGGCACACCTGCCCCTAATCTATCCTTCCAGACACACCTGTCCTTGATATATCTACTGCTATATATGTTCCTACTTGGGAGACTCTTAAATATAGCATTAGAACTGCAGTGCCTTGATTTGGCCTGGGGTGCCAGTTCCTTGACATGGCCTGGGGTGCCAATGCCTTGATCCAGTGCCTTGACGTGGCCTGGGGTGCCAATGCCTTGATGCAGTGCCTTGACGTGGCCTGGGGTGCCAATGCCTTGACACAATGCCTTGATGTGGCCTGGTGTGCCAGTGTCTTAAAGCAGTGCCTTGATGTGGCCTGGGGTGCTAGTGCCTAAACGCAGTGCCTTGAAGTGGCCAGTGCCTGGGGTGCTTTGACGTGGCCACAACTAAACACCTTGTTTTTAACATGAACTGTTAGACAGAGTCAGTTTGGTTTGTTGTAGGCTAGCCGGTGAGTTGGGAATTGTTTGTTTTTGATTAATGGTGTGAACTTAACCTAAGACAAAACCTCTGGTTGGCTGAATATACTATCTTCAGTCCACAACTTACCTCTGTTTCCTTGTCTCAAACATAGATTGTTACCTTCTAAGTCACAAGTGTACTGAGAAGTTATTCCAGTTTGAAATTATTTATGGCTGCCTAAGTGACATTTGTCCTTTTTTTTCCATAACACTTTTATTGAAAGTTTTATAGAAATACAAGTAAGCCTTGGTTCACACTGCTGCAACTTATCATGGGACTTGCGATACATAAAGTCACATACATGAAGGCAAACACATTTATTTCAATGGATGCAGTTTTAATCAATGCAACTCAAGTCACAGCAACGAAAAAGTTCCAGCACTACTTTTCTGTGACTTTGGTGTGATTTGAGAACCATAGACTGCAATGTTAACTCACAAAAATTCACAGAAAGAAGAAAGTCACAAGCATGTTGCACAACATTTGGGTCTCAGCAGTGTGAATGGAGCCTAAGGAACATAAAACAAAGGACATAATGTGTCCTTTTCTTTGTAGACAAAAGCAGCCAGGAGTGGATACACCTTTAGTACAGAGTGTGCAGCTGCACAAAGGCCAAGATAAAGGACCCATGTTTATTAGATGAGGGTCAGATGGGTGCGGCGACCTTCTCTCACTGTCGCATAGATCTTGACATGGGTCACTTCTCTCTAGTTGCAAATCGATACACAATTATTGGGCCAGCAGTTGCAAGGGGGTGAGAAGGGAGGCAAAAATGTGTCTGGCACAGGGGGCTGTTTGCTGACTTTGTCTGCCATTGCCCACAGCAATCATCATTATACAGCCTATCAAATTTTGTACACTTGGGTGACAAAAGAGGGTGTGATGGAGCACATCTTATTCAGATCCCAGAAAATGACCCCTAGGGCTGAACAGACATGCTTTGCTTGTAATTTGTATTGAAAACAATGAGTGATACTTGCAGCATCTACTGACGTAACCACTGAATCCCCAGCCGCAAAAAAAAACCACATGTAAACCCCAACTGATTGGCAGTTCATTTGCTCAGCATTGTATATAAAAAAAATCAGAATTGTATTTTTAGAAAAAATACTATGTGTGTACAATCCTTAACATAATAAAACTACATCCCTTTCCCACAATACCAGACAGGTACAAAGACAAGTACAAAGGGAATGACAGGAGAGACAACATTTGAATCAACAAAAACTAGAAACTTGCTGATCTCTAAAGTTATAAGCATTGGGTGACATCTTGTGGTCATTAAAGTGTAGTACATGGACGGTGCTAAATATTAGTGGTGCCCAAATACTTGTGCAAGCGATTGCTTTTTGAATACTTAAGGTTGCTTTCCTTTAAAGATAATTTTCTTCGGGAATTGCAAATATCTACATTAAAAAATATATCTGGCAACTGCCAAAACTAACATTTTATAATGTATTTGCTGTTCAACAAATGAAGCTGTGCAAGATAAAGGACATCCAGGAACCCATCTGTTATAGACTTTAAACCATCCACTGCCCTCCTTCAGAATGCTATTTTTTATGGTTATGGTGTTTTAGGAGTTTTGTACAATATATACCATATTTTTCACTCCATAAGACGCACCTGACCATAAGACGTGTCTAGGTTTTAGAGGAGAAAAACAAGAAAAAAAATATTCTGAACCAATGGACTGCAGACAGTACAGGAAGTGACCAGACACTGCGGAAACAGTACAGGAGATGACCAGAGACTGCAGACAGTACAGGAGATGACCAGAGACTGCGGACACAGTACAGGAGATGACCAGAGACTGCGGACACAGTACAGGAGATGACCAGAGACTGCAGACAGTACAGGAGATGACCAGAGACTGCGGACACAGTACAGAAGATGACCAGAGACTGCGGACACAGTACAGGAGATGACCAGAGACTGCAGACAGTACAGGAGATGACCAGAGACTGCGGACACAGTACAGAAGATGACCAGAGACTGCGGACACAGTACAGGAGATGACCAGAGACTGCGGACAGTACAGGAGATGACCAGAGACTGCGGACACAGTACAGGAGATGACCAGAGACTGCGGACACAGTACAGGAGATGACCAGAGACTGCGGACACAGTACAGGAGATGACCAGAGACTGCGGACACAGTACAGGAGATGACCAGAGACTGCGGACACAGTACAGGAGATGACCAGAGACTGCGGACACAGTACAGGAGATGACCAGAGACTGCGGACACAGTACAGGAGATGACCACAGACTGAGTACAGTATAGGGGATGACCAGAGACTGCGGACAGTACAGATGACCAGAGACTGCAGACAGCACATGGGATGACCAGAGACTGCAGACAGTACAGGGCATGACCAGACACTGCGGACCTTTAGGGAGGGAGGGGGAGCGGGTACCTGAATTTGACAGGTACCAGCTCCCACTTTTGCGGAGTTCTCCTTCCTATACTGTGACACTCGACTTTGACAGCTGGGTGCCCACTGTGCATGCGCAAGAAGCGCTGCACTTTGTGAATAGCCCGGCGTCTTTTGGGACCTGTCATGTGTCCCAGAAGACACCGGACCATTCACAAAGCGCAGCGCTTCTCGCGCATGTGCAGTGGGCACCCGGCTGTCACAGATGCCGGGCGGGAAGAAGACAGCACGGGAAGATTACAGCGCTGGACCGAGGAACAGGTGAGTTCCTGCCGCAGAGAACAGCTGAGCAGCCGGCCCGGTATTCTGACATGGTGGTGGCGGAAATACCGGACCGGCCGCTTTATATTCGCTCCATAAGACGCACTGACATTTTCCCCCCTTTTTTGGGGGGAAAAAAGTGCGTCTTATGGAGCGAAAAATACAGTATTTTTTTTTTTTCACTACCAATGAGCGCATGTCCACATAAGGTATTCACCTTACTAACCGTTCTGTATCTGCCACCCCTCTCTGCCAATCCCTCCACTGGCTTCCCATTGCCCAACAAATACAATTAAAAACATTAACAATAACATAGAAAACCATTTATAACTCTGCCCCAAATTACATCAGCAATCTTGTCTCTAAATATTCTAAATATCACCCAAACCGTCCTCTCCGCTCCTCGCAAGACCTCCTGCTCTCTAGCTCCCTTGTCTCCTCCTCCCATGCTCATCTCCAGGGCATCCCCTATCCTCTGGAACTCTCTACCCCAATCTATCAGCCTATCACCTACTCTGCCCACTTTTAGGCGATCTCTGAAAACCTATCTCTTCAGGAAAGCCTATCCTGCCTTCAGCTAATAACAGAATCCTCTATTCCTCCTACCAGTCTATACCCCACAGTTATTACTTTTTGTTCCACCCACCCCTCTCTCTTAGATTGTAAGCTCCAAGGAGCAGGGCCCTCCTAACCCTCTTGTATTGAACTGTATTGTTGCTGTATTGTCTCCAGTTATATTGTAAAGCGCTGTGAAAACTGTTGGCGCTATATAAATCCTGGATAATAAGGTTGATCTACGTATTTACTGCACTAAGGCCTCATGCACACTGGACATTTTTAACTGCATGCACCTAAATGCATTTAAACACATTAACACTAGATTACATTATTATTCTGGCCAATGAAATTATCACCCCAGCGCTTAACGCACCTATTGCTTTTACATGCACCAAGTGTTTTTTTAATGACAAAATGCTGCTGCCAGGAGGAAGGGTGTCTAGGAAGATGGCCAAACACCCTGCATGCTATGGGCCTAAGGGTCGGTTCATACCTGAATCACACAGGAACCTCCTGAGTGGTTTCTGTGTGACTCAATCTTTCAAATGAATAGGCTGAAATTTCACAAAAGTAATGCAGGAACTACTTTTCAAAAAAAAAAAACCCCACTGGTACCAGGTGATCCAGTGCAGGCAAATGCACTGTGTTTGGGATATGTATTTGGGGTGTTAGCAATATACGGACACCCACATAAAATCACTCAGTGCATTTTGAATGCAGTGCAGGAAACGTTCAGTACATGTGTTTCCCGTACCACATTCTGGTGTGAACGAGCCCTAAAAGATGCATTTGCTGGCCATGTTGTATTACTTGTACAGTATGTAGCCTCAACTACATACAGTATACAGAGTTGTGCAGATCATTAGCAGGTAGACTTGAGTGTCTCTTCTTTTTTATTTGTTTTTCAGATGAAAGTTTCATTTTCGGATGTATCAGAATCTTCAAATGGGCACAGAAACGAACGTCAATGAATCAAAAAAAGTTATAATGAAACTAACAAATGCTTGTTTCACTCAGATGACATCACATGATGAGATGGGCCCATGGGGAAATTAGTTCAATTATTTTTGGATTCGATAACGAATAGATCCAAATTTCATTCCATTCATTAATTAGGATGCACATGTCGATATTGTCCAATCCGCTCATGCCATTTATTTTGGTGGGTTGGACTAGTGCTTGAAAATATTGAATCCTTTTGAATAGTTTTTATAATATATCAAATATATTTGATAATATATTGAATACTGTATATAGCAATCTTGCAAAAAATTGGAAAAATGTTTTAATCCATTCGGACCAACAAATATACAAAATTAATGTCTAAAGAAACTAAAGAAATTTTAAAAATGAGTTAGTTCAGCATAACAATAATGACAAAACAAAATTATTCGATCAACGAATGCATCCGAACCTCAAATTTCCAGCATGCACATGTCTATTAGCAGGATCTGGAATGTACCTAATCTGCATTTCTTTATATGGCCGTATATAATTTCTTTTTTGGCCATGTAGGCAGTTTTTGGGTTATTCCCAAAAAACCACCCACGCAGCACAGTGTGCACGGGGTTGATGTGCGCTGTGACAAATTTTGGAGCATAAGTTGGCTTTGAAGTACATGGTAAAGCTCATTACTACTAACCTCCCATCTAGAGGCCACGTGATCCTGGATTATTTCTTTAAAACTATAAAAATGGGAAGGAGCATGCATGGCAGTACTCAGGCTAAAAGTACTTGTCAACTGCATGATGACCGGGGTATAGTATCCAAAATTTGGCACTCACCAAGCAGGTTCTCCTCTCCACATCCTCAGTTGACCAGGATGAATAAAAGCTGCCTTGTTCCAACATGATGACTTTACCTGAGCTATTCAGTTCTGAGTATGTGTGTATAATGCCCGAGATATCCTCCTCTCTCATGTTACAGATCTCAGAAAGCAACGGAGTGCAGCTATCCCCCTTCCCATCCCTAAACTCCATCGATCCAGTGCTGTCCCCCTGCAGGACTCCTCCACTTCCTGATCTCACAGGGGACACAGGCAGAAGTGGGAGCCATAAGTATGGCCGACCCTATGGCTGTGTATGTCTATTAACACAAATGGCCCAGCTCGGAAGTGAGCACGTATGGGTGCCCCCTTAGCATCAGTTAAAAGTGTAATGGGCTTCAAATGGCTCCCAATGGTACAGCTGTTTTTTTTTTTTTTACTTTTATCAAAGTGTAATCGAGCAAAAAAAAAAAAAAAAAGGATTTTTGGTTTACCTGTAAATTCATATTTATATTGAGCTTGATTCTGAGTTGTCCAGGAAGAACTGACACTCAAGATGAACTGGCGCTTGACTGGGAAAGGAAGTACCTTGTCTTTAGTACTATTGGCCCGAGATATGATTTGACAAATCCACCTAGAAATAGATGATCAAGATGCAGCCTAACCCTTAAAAGGGCCCTCAGGCAGAACAGACATACTACTGCAACAAAGCTGTAAATTTCAGAAAAACTTAAACAGCTGGAACAATAAAAAAACAGTTAAGCACCTTCTCTTTGGGATATTTAAGATTAGGACAAAAATATAACAACTCAACAGCCTGATTCAGATAGAAAAGGAAGCCCAAGGCCTCAGTACCACTTTATCTTGGTAAAGAACCCAAAAAAAAGTCCTTGCAGGAAGTGCAACAAACTCCGATACACTGCAGGCAGTCGTGGAACTACCAGAGTTGCAAAGGTCGCACTAGCGACCGGGCCCTGGCATTCCACCACCGCGGGTGGGGAGGGCAGCCAAGAAGGTCATGTTAACAGACAAGAGGAAAGTGCCTGTAAAAATGTCTGTGTCAGCAATTTTGAACTGCACATGTGCTGCAGTTTCGGAAGCTGCCAATTAGACAACAGTCGGGCCCAGCTTCGAATCGAGTAGCAGGGTGTGGCTTATACATGCCTCATGGCACAAGTAAAGACCAAGCTCGGCAGTACACTAATCCGCTTAATTCGGAACTGCACATGCAAGGTTCTGAGTCACTGACATGGACGTGTTTTATTGCCAGCCCGCCACTGATGAGTTGTGGGTGGCCCATCATACACAATCTCTCCTCTGGCTTGCCTCCCTGAAACCCAAAGCCCACAATGAGGAGATGGAGGTGACTGGTGAGTGCCTGGCCACTAGCATTGCTCATACTGACAGCACAAATTCCGTGTTTGGTTCTGGAGCTCTGGAGGAGGATGTAAGGGGGAGCTCTAGAGGATGTAAGTTTCTATCTAAGTACCTCCAGCGTTCCCCTTACATCCTCCAGAGTTCCCCCCTTAGTATTTGTAATTACTTTCTCATCTGTTCTTACATTTCTTTAGAGCGCAGCATGATGTGTTGCTTTTTTAGATCTTTTAGCATGCTTCACTTTGTCAGTCAGATTCTATTTAAGTGATTAATCACAGTTCTTTCATGGTTTAGCAAAAGCGCGTGGGGGCAATTACTTTTTCACATAGGGCCAAGCAGGTTTGGACAGCTTTTTTCCCTTAAATTAAATAATCACTTAAAAACTTTATTTTGTATTTACTTGGGTTATCTTAGTGTAATAAAATTTGTTTGATGATCTTAAGTGTGATGAAATATGCGGAAAAAAAAAATCAGAAATGTGGGCAAATGCTTTTTCACAGCTCTGTAGCCACAAAGGGACAGGGAGTGTGTCATTCCCAGGATTACCTGGGAAACAAATGAAAAGGGGTGATTAACCAGATCTTCAGAAGACCCCCTCTTTTCTCCTGCAATTTCTACAACAATATTTAATTGGCTGAACACTTCCAACCCAGTAGATCTCATCCTACATCATTATTTGTTGCAGTTACCTGTTGTGATCTAAACATAAGAATGTCGTGCTTTAGCATGATTATACCATACATTAATCAGTCATTTACAGCAAACATTTTCAACTATTCATAACATATCTAATTTTAAGATGTAAAGAAAACAATTCTAAAGAAAATGTTTTTAAATATTTTATTATGAAGTTTTTATTATTTTTTTTAAACTATTCTACAAATCTTCATGCTCCACTCTCTCTTGCGATGAGATCCATCGATTGACGATCACTTCCTATAAAAAGAAAACAAAAAACATTACAAAATGATAAAAAAAACCCTGCAGTTTTCCTTTAGAAAATATTTTATCATAAATGGCTTAAAGTTTAAGTGAGTCAATTGCTCTCAAAATTGTGCAAGTCAAAAAGATTATAGAATATATAAAAAGGGTATGAGAAGAGATTTCCCTTTGTGAAGATTGCATGTCAAAAAGATCAGTGGATGCAAAGAGATAGGCAGAGAAATTATAAGCCAATCTTGACTCTATCATTAAAGTTGAGCCAAGGTACATCTCTAGCCTTGTTTTGGAGTTTAAAGGCTCATCCACATCAGGTGCATTGATCTGCACTGACCAATGCAGGCTTAACACAAGGACACTGATCATTTTTTGCCTATGTTCCCACCATACAATGTCTGCAACGTCTTTCACAATGTCTTGCAATGAGTGAGAGTGGGCAAGACTAGGTGTGTTAGGTGCCGACTGACAAGCTACAGGTATGTGAATCAGCAGTGACAATGCTAAAAGCCCCCCCCCCCCCCACACACACACACACATTTTTTCAATCAACTGTAGAGCAAGCAGATACAGAGTGGTAACTTTGCTCTGGCTTCCTGGTGGCAAGAATCTTCATCTTCCCCAACGGAAGAAGCCCAAGCAGCAGACTGTGAAGTTGTCTTCCTCTCTGGACATTAGGAAGCATCCCTTTAGTTTATCCACTCCCTCAGTTTCTGCATCCAGACCCTCTAGTGTGGCTCCCCATCCATAAGTATCCACACAAATCTGGAATTCCAAGTCTGCCAATTCCTCAGACAAGCCTCCCTCAGCATAAGTGTGCACCCCTATTTTGCAGAGTGACATATGCTGACATTTGCAGAGGCTTGAATAGCTTGTATTCCAGACACCTAGTTGCAAGAGGCGGTGTCCTAAGGCTACAAACTTAAGTTTAATTTCCTGCCCCTCCCATTCCTCTCACTTCAAATCTTCCTAGTTTCCTCAGAGACAGGAGAATCTTCTGAAGGCTTTCTTCGGCCTTCTAGAACAAGGTGTCATACTATGCTCCCTGTTATAGAATGGTTCCATGGGTTTTTTCTAGTCAGTTTACAGTCCCAAAACCTAAAGGGGGCATTCAACTGATTCAGACTCAAAAATTCTAGAATAAACCAGATCTATCATTCCCTCTCTTCATCAGGCTTCTTTGGACATAAAAACAGGATATAAACAGGACTTAATGTATAATCCTTTCCATTAAAAGACAGTATATGTTTTTATACTGCTGTTTTCAGGAAGACTGGACACTGGCAAACAAAAGAATTGTAGGCCTACCCTGAATAATTCCTGCTACTATTAGCACATTTCAGATATGTAACAAAACAGCACTGAAAGCCTGAACATAAACACAGAGGGGTGGGACCTGGGTCACAGGAACACAGGGAATGTGAAACACTCAGGATAACCAAAATCAGTCCAGCTGAGTTGGTAACTGCAAACCATGCTAATGAGCCCAAGAAAACAACAACAGGACTGGGGACTACTTACAGTTCAAAGAGCCACCTTAGTACCAAAGTCCTTAGACCCAAGCTGGCATTAGAATAAACCTAAACACTGAAAATCCAACTGATAGTAATTAGAGACTGTGTGAATGGAAAACAAGGCAGAAGCCTTGCAAAATCTAGGGTATAGTATATTAAAGTTGAAATGCCAAAGAGGTACTCACAGATCTAATAGTGTGCCTTTATGGGAAAAGGAGAAAAACAATCATTGAGAACATAAGCTTAAATACTGCTTAGGTAATAAAGATAAATCTCCTTTTGATAAAATTGAACTGAACAGAGAAGGAAGGACAATGTCCTGGTTGAGGTACAAGGCCAAAAGCACCTTACGTAGGAAGGGAGTTCTAGGCCTTTCAGCCAGATGGTACACAGCCCAAAAATCAAAGATGTTGATCAGAAGATGAGATTCCTTAAATATACCCAAGACTTCCCCCAGCTCTACAAGCTGGCATCCATCAGAAATATATTCCAAAAGGTGAGAAGGAAGGCCTTTCCTGACTTCAGAGCCAGACTTCTGAGCCACCAGGCCAAGGATAATCTGGTCCTTTGCTTCCGATGAATCGATCTGTCTAGAGACTGGACTTGTTCCATGACAACAGAATACTGTGATGCAGAGGTCTAGTGTGAAGCTGAGTAAATGAGACTGTCTCGAAGGAGATTACCATCAGATATTTGACTGAAGACTGAGATCCGAGAGTATGAGACATCTCCAAGGGAAGAAAAACTCATTGCTTAGAATACCTTGCTGTAGCACTAGCACAGTTAGGCGGTTCCAATGATAATTTCTGAAGGTTCAGGATCCATCAGAATATTTGGACAGTTGAGGCTACATTTTCTGTCAGAGCTTGTACCAACTGAGAGATTGTCTAAGCATCCCACAATTGGGATTCCCCGAGAGAATGGTAGGGCTAATACTGGGGCCAGCACCTGGATGAACATCCAAGGTGCAAAGGAAAGGTCAAATAGAAGCCACAAACTAAATTGCAGGGGGCCCATACAAAAGTGTAGGAAATATTGGTGCACTAAAAATATGGGAAACATGTAGGTACAAGTCCTTGATGTCCACAGAGGCCAGCAAGACTCCCTGGTGAGAGGGCTATGACAGACCCAGCGGATTCTAAATGAAATTTATTAGCTCAAAAATGAAACCTGCTCCAATCAATTTATAACTAGCCTTTTAAAATGGGATGCACACGAAAGAGATTTCCCTGGCTTGCTGGCTCAGGAAGTTTCTAATGATAGATGTCAGCTAAATTGAGCTGGGGAAAGAGCAGGGCATTCTTGGGCATCTTTTTGGTGCATGGGGATTTGGTTGAAGGAGAGATCCCATCTCTCAAGTCAGGCTTATGGTCTTCTTGGCTTTTCAGCTTATGGTCACTTGTGATTCCCCCTCTGTGTTTTGATCAAGCAGTATAAGTACTGCTTTGCTACACAACGGAGGCATGCTGATAGTAGGAAGGAATATACCATGGATTGGCCTACAGTTTTTTTGCCAGCGTTGTCTAATCCTCCTGTAGGCAGCAGCATAACCTGAAGGTCCAAACTTCCCTTGTCAATGGACTCCAAGAAAAGGATTTTATAGCGAGTAAAAAACAAAATCTTTTTGCTATTCACTTACAAGGCAGTATCTAATTATCATCTCCTGCCCCACATTCTACGCCCTTCTCGTCCCTTTATCATCTTTCATGTAACTGCAGGAGAAAAAGTGAAGGGAAATACTATAGAGTACCACTTGACTAACAGCTCTGAGTCTGCTGTGGCTACTCACTTTACATTCAAGATGGCAGAGCCCAGCAGCATTCTCGGGGCTTTTGGGTGTCTACACAAGAGAGGCTTTGACAAGTAAATGGTATGTCTAAACATGTTACTTGCAAATGTAATCTTACACAAAGATTTATGTTGAAATAAATGGTCAGTAAAAAAGGTACTTTTTAAATGAAAGCCTCAATCAATAATTATGCATTTTCCTTAAATCCCCAAATACTTTGAAAAATTAAAAAAAAAAACCATTAAGAGAAGTCCAGTGGACCATGGCCCAAAATGCCATTTGCCTACCATCCAAAATGGCCAAACAATAAACTGAATGGATGCATTGCTGCTCATGGAGAGGGTCCTACACAGTGTACATGATACTAAATGTAATATTTGACCTAAAACAGGGCTGATAATCCTCCATGTATGATATGCTGATCCGTGCCTTTATTTCTTACTGGAATTCATGGAATTATCTTGCACACCAAATATAACATGACAGTGACTATATACTGTCACCAATGTAATGTGTCTTCCTTTAATATACTCTCTTGCTTTAACCCATAACTTTATCAGATTGCCATTTTAAATCTTTATGATTTACATTTGCAGAAACGTCAGTAGATAAGAATGAAGCATTTTAACAAACTCCAGGGACAAAACATTATTATTATTATTATTATTATTATTATTACAGTATTTATAAAGCGCCAATAGTTCGCTCAGCGCTGTACATTACAAAGGGGGACAGAACATGTGACAGAACAATACCAATACAATGTGATACACGAGGGGTTCGAGGGCCCTGCTCTTTCGAGCTTACAATCTAGGAGGGAGGGGATGGTGGCACAGGAGGAGATAGCTGTGGGGGATGGAGTGGTAGGAAGAGTGGAGGAGGTCGGCAAGTTAGCAGGGGGTGGGGTAGGCTTCCCTGAAGAGATGGGTTTTCAGGGTGCGCCTAAAGGAGAGGAGAGTAGGTGATAATCTGATGGGTTGGGGCAGGGAGTTCCAGAGGATGGGTGACACCCTGGAGAAGTCCTGGAGGCGGGCATGGGAGGAGGAGACCAGGGAACTAGAGAGAAGGAGGTCTTGTGAGGAGCGGAGTGTGCGTGCTGGGCGGTACTTGGATATTAGGTCAGTGATGTAGTTCGGGGCAGTATGGTGGACAGCTTTGTACGTCAGCGTTAGGATTTTGAATTTGATCCGTTGCGCAATCGGAAGCCAGTGGAGGGATTGGCAGAGGGGGGTGGTGGAGACAGAGCGGTTGGAAAGGTGAATGAGTCTGTCAGCCGTATTCAGGATCGACTGAAGCGGGGATAGCCAGCGGCGAGGCAGGCCAGTGAGGAGGGAGTTGCAGTAGTCGAGTCGTGATATGATGAGAGAGTGGATGAGCTGTTTAGTGGTTTCTGGAGTTAGGAACGTGCGGATTTTGGCGTTTGCGGAGGTGGAGTCTGCACGAGTTTGTTAAAGATTGGACTTGGGGCTGGAAGGATAGGTTGGAGTCCAGAATGACACCCAGTACTCTGGCCTGCAGGGCGGGTTTAATGGTAGCGTTGTTGGATGTGACGGAGAAATCAATGGGGGGTGGTGTCCGGGCTGGGGGGAAGACAAGAAACTCGGTTTTGGAGAGGTTCAATTTAAGGAAGTGGAGCGACATCCAGTCTGATATGTCGCTCAGTAGGTGTGTGATTCGGGCTGAGACCAAGGGGGTGAGGTGGGGGGTTGAGAGATAGATTTGTGTGTCGTCGGCATAGAGGTGGTAGTTGAAGCCGTGAGAGTGTATGAGTTGGCCAAGGGAGGAGGTATAGATGGAGAAGAGAAGGGGCCCAAGAACAGAGCCTTGAGTGACCCCAACAGAGAGGGGGAGTGAGGGGGAGGTGGTAGCATTATAGGTAACGCTGAAGGAGCGTTGTGACAGGTAGGATGAGAGCCAGGAGAGAGCAGAATCTCTGAGGCCGAGGGAGTGTAGTTTTTTGAGGAGGAGGGGGTGGTCGACTGCGTCGAAGGCCGCAGAGAGGTCAAGGAGTAGGAGCACTGAATAGTGGCCATTAGCTTTGGCGGTTAGCAGGTCGTTGGAGAGTTTGAGTAAGGCAGTTTTGGTGGAGTGTAGGGGACGGAAGCCGGACTGTAGGGGATCGAGGAGGTTGATGTCGTTGAGGTGAGAGCATAGGCGGGTGTAGACTAGGCGCTCGAGGAGTTTAGATGTAAATGGAAGCAGGGAGACGGGTCTGAGGTTGTTCGGGTCATTGGGGTCCAGGGAGGGCTTTTTAGGTATGGGGGTGATGTGTGCATGTTTCAGAGGGGAGGGGAAAGTGCCTGAGGAGAGGCACATATCTTCTGAATGCTTTCAATGTTCATTGACCAATTCTGTAGCTAGCTGTTACAGTTTCTATAATCTCATGGTTTCCACTCTTCTCTGAATGAGCATGTGGAAATGCAGGTCAGTGTGTCCCAGATTCTGTACTGGCCTCTCTGACTTCTTCCACACACGACTACAGAATTAAAAAAATCTCACAATGCGTTTCTAAAACTTTACAAATAGACCTGAAATACCATTTTCAATAATCATGTGATTACCTTACAGTAAGAGCATTACCAAGTAATTCATTGCTAAAACACATAAAAATAAGTGCAAAAACTTGCCTGAACTTTAAACTTTTTTATGCATTCTGGAGACTTCATTTCCTTTTCTGTAAAATCCTGAGGCTGGATTAAATAACAGATCAGCAATTCCTGTTAACAAACCAATGTGGGTGAATACATTTTTTTTTACTGTAAACATATTACCGTAAAAATTCAATATTTCAGTTTCTATAGGTGCCAGTGAATGGAATGACTTATACCTCTCAGCGACTCTGTGGAGGAGCCTTCCGGTAACTATTGTTGTTTCCTCACTTCTCTGTTGTCCCATTGTATTGTTCCTATTCATCGATCAGCCATAACATTATGACCACCCATCATAACATGAGCACCCACCTAATATTGAGTAGGTCCCTCTTTTATTGCCAAAATGGCCCGACCTGCCGAGTCTTGGACCCCACTAGACCTCTGAAGGTATGCTGTGGTCTCTGGCATCAAGCTGTCACTAGAAGATCAATGCCTCCTCTGAGTTGCCTTCTTCCCATAGTGCATCCTGATGTCATCTCTTCCCCAGGTAAGCAGCACATTCACATCTGGCCATCCACATGAAGTAAAAGAAAATGTGATTCATCAGACCAGGTCACCTTCTTCCATTGCTCCATGGTCTAGTTCTGAAGATCACATGCACTTCTGGCTGTGGACATGGGTCAACATGAGCACCCTGACCGGTCTGCAATTACGCAGCCTCATACACAACAAACTGTGATGCACTTTGTGTTCTGAACCTGCCTCACCTTTTTTCTGCAATTTGAACTACAGCTGTTCTTCTATTGGATTGGACTATACCGGTAAGACTTCTTTCTCCACATGCATCCATGAGCCTTGGCTGTCCATGATGCTGTCACTGGTTTAATAGTCCTGACCACTGATAGGTCCTTACCACTTCAGACCTGGAACATCCCTCAAGAACTGCAGTTTTGGAGTTGCTCTGATCCAGTCGTATAGCCATTACAATTTGGCCCTTGTCAAAGTTGCTCAAATCTTTATGCTTGCTCAATTTTTTCAACACATCAACTTTAGGGACAATATGTTCACTTGCTGACTAATATATCCCACCCACTTTTAGATACCATTGTAACAAGATAATTACAGTTATTCGCTTTACTTGTCAGTGGTCATAATATTATGGCTGATTGGTGTAGAATATGACTAACAGTTACTAAAGCTTGTGACTTCCAAATACACTGCTCAAAAAAATTAAAGGAACACTTATTAATCAGAGTGTAGCATCAAGTTGATCAAACTCCTGGGATATTGATCTAGTCAGTTAAGTAGCAGAGGGGGTTGTTAATCAGTTTCAGCTGCTTTGGTGTTAATGAAATTATCAACAGGTGCACTAGATGGGCAACAATGAGATGACCCCCAAAACAGGTTTTACAGGTGGAGGCCACTGACATTTGTTTCCCTACTCATCTTTTCTGACTGTTTTTTTTACTAGTTTTGCATTTGGCTAGGGTCAGTGTCACTACTGGTAGCATGAGGTGATAGCTGGACCCTACAGAGGTTTCACAGGCAGTCCAACTCCTCCAGGATGGCACATCAATACGTGTCCCAGCACAGTCTCAAGAGCATGGAGGAGATTCCAGGAGACAGGCAGTTATTCAGTATCTGCTGCTTTGAGCCCTACAAAATGACCTCCAGCAGACCACTGGTGTGAATGTCTCTGACCAAACAATCTGAAACAGACTTCATGAGGGTGGCCTGAGGGCCTGACGTCCTCTAGTGGGCCCAGCACCCACTAATTCACCCTAAGCACATGTGACCTATGTGAAAGGTTCTGGAGAAGCCATGGAGAACGTTATGCTGCTTGTAACATCGTTCAGCATGACCGTTTTGGTGGGGGGTCAGTGATGGTCTGGGGAGGCATATCCATGGAGGAACGCACAGACCTCTACAGGCAATGCCACCCTAACTGCCATTAGGTATCAGGTTGAAATCATTGGACCCATTGTCAGACCCTATGCTAGTGCAGTGGGTCCTGGGTTACTCCTGGTGCATGGCAATTCCCAGCCTATGTGGCGAGAGTATGTAGGCAGTTCTTGGAGGATGAAGAAATTGATACCACTGAATGGCTCCCACTCTCGCCTGACCTAAATCCAATAGAACACCTCTGGGATATCATATTTCATTCAATCCGACACAGAGCCCTCATATTGTCCAGGATCTCAGTGATGTCCTGGTCCAGATCTGGGAGGAAATACCCCAGGACACCATCCGTCTTCTCATTAGGAGCATGCCCCAACGTTGTCAGGCATGCATACAAGCACGTGGGGGCCATACAAACTACTGAGTACCATTCTGAGTTGCTGCAATGAAATTTCAGCAAAATAGACTAGCCTGCTGCATCATTTTTTCACTTTGATTTTCGGGGTGTCTTGAATTCAGTCCTCTGTAGGTTGATCATTTTCATTTCCATCAAACGATGGGGCATCTTTATGTTCCTAACACATTACCCAGCCCATATCAGTATAGATATCCAGCATGATATTTTTTCCCATTGAGATCTGATCTGTTTTCAAAGGGTTCCTTTAATTTTTTTGAGCAGTGTATGTTTAACGGTCTATTCACACCATTTGCTTTGGGATGCACTGGGCAGCGCCGTTTGCAGTGCCTGTTTTCCTATGGTGTCAGTTGACACCACTGCCTTGTGATGTGAGCCAAAAAACATACTGCATTTTTTTTTTTTTTTTAAGACGCAGCAGGTTGTATTGGAAATTACCACATACCAACACTGTTGTGTAAATGGAACTTAATGAAATAGCACCTGTGACATTTCAATAAAGTTCTAACAAAAAAAAAGTGAAGTATTTTTTTTCCTCCCAGCACACACCAGCTGCTGTGTGTTCTGCGTTGCTGCTGGTGAGAATTCATTGTAAAGTACAGGTAAAAAAAAAAAAGAAAAAAAACAAACTGTCGAACATCTCATTGCATGCACTTTTCTGCTGTATCTTTTTAAAAACATTGCAAGTACTGATAAATACGTATTGATCCTGCCACAAATGAAGTCTGTTCCTAATTTTCTGAAGTAGGCTGACAGTGCTGACATTGCTCAAAACATTGCAAGTACTGACAAATACGTATTGTTCCTGCCACATATGCAGTCTGTTCCTAATTCCCTGCAGTGAGCTGACAGTGCTGACACTGCTGCACTGAAATTCTATGCAGTGCTGTCAGCCATAAAGTTCTCACCTACATTAGCATCTCCTCCTTTTACACAACTCCCAGCACTTGCTCCCCTCCCATAACACTGGGGAATGTGCATCTACTGGATGGCTGTGCTATTTTGCCCATACATACACTTGAAAATGTATGCAAATTAAATATATGATTTTATTATTACTATTTCATAAGCAGGATTTTAATAGGTTCTTATGTGTTCTACGATAACTGTGTTCTGGGGAATTTGTTTTGTATAATTGTAATGAATTGCACTTCCACAAGCTCCCTTTGCTGGCTACACTGATAAGCTTGATGCCAGTTTTTTACACTCTGCAGTATCAGATGTACCCATAAAGGTTCCACAGCTGCCATGTCCTTTTTACCTTAGACACATTCATTGTTGTCCTGTTAAGACCAGATAAAGACCTCCAGGTCAATGGTCGCAGAGGAGAACCTTCATAATCAGCATCAACAAGTTCCACAATTACAGAATAACTGTAAAAGAAAAGAAAAACTATAAATAAATACAGCTTAAAGAGAATTTCAAAGGAAAGATTCAAATGCTTTCAAATTATTAATAATAAGGGGGCCGTTTAGTGATTCACAGCTCTTTGGTTCTATAGAAGACAGTAATCAGATCCTTTATATGAAATTCTACAGTACCATATGCACCTATGGCTTATCATCCCACTACATCCAGTCTGTTGCAGCACAGCTGAACTTTATTGAGCTGCAAAAATTCACCATGCAATGATGCCCCCCACACTGCTCATTTTGTCTAGGGGGTAATGGATAAGGTCAAACCTTTTTCCTCACTCCCCTGGCAGTTGGTGCTCTTTTCTGTGCCTGGTATTTGGGTGGTCTCATCCTCACATACAATGCAGGACTGCAGGTTCTGCACTCTTCATCATTACGTCGGAGAGCTGCACCCGAACAAGTGGCGAAGACGAGCGACTTTGGTGGACAAGTCATATGGCGAGAAGGAAGTCTGTAGCAGCAAGGAACAAGGTGAGTACTTCACCTTATTCCTTCCCCTCAACAAAATGAACAATATACCTTTGCAGAAGAAGGGTGGCAGCCACAGCAAGGTTAATTTTTTCAGCTGAATGTTCAGGTTTAACATAAGGGCTTAGCTGAGCTGATGTCAAAAATCAAGGGGCCCCGTACAGCCTACCTGACAGAACTTGACCAGTGGCCTTGGGGCTCAGTCCTCAAAACTGCCCTCATATCTCCAGTGAAAGCGAATTAGTTGATAACTAACTATAATCCCCGGTTCAAATGGGTGCAGCTTTGAAATCGTGGTGCTTCAGCAGGATTTCAAAGCTGCATATCAGTGCGATTTGCACTGCTGATTTCATTGCGGCTTGCGACCTCAAATAACTGAAGTCTATGCAAATCGCAATGAAATCAGCAAAAAGTAGTCCAGGAACGTTTACATAATCGCTGCGATATGAGTTGCAGCAATATGAACGGTGCCATTGCCGGCAATGGGGTGCGACTTGTCATGTGATTTGGAACTGTCAAATCACATGACAAGTCGCACCTGTGTGAACTGGGGCTAAATCACTATCAGATGTTCCCTGCACGTAGGAAAGGAACAGCATGATAAACATCATGGTAAAAGAATATACTGAAACCTCATTTATACAGTATGAGCAGAGGATCACTGGAGATTTTATAGGGGTTTGCTCTGTGAAAGGGAATATGACTAGGCACATAGACCATTGACCCTTTCCCAACTGCATTTTCACTCATTCATGGAACCCCTGGGTGGGTGGCAGTATCACATCCCAAACAGAACTGTCGTAACAAAACTCAGAGAAAAGGGGGGCTTAGAAGATACTGCCATTCAAAAGGACAACAATTCAAAAAAAAAATTATTCCAGAAGTGTAAAATCCCATTTAAAAATATTGCAATTGTGTTGTCCGAATATAATCACCTCAACTACAGCATTACATGGCATATATATGTAAGGAATGAAGACTTCTGATGTATTGGTGAATGCTATGCAGACCTTTGCAAGTGCAGGTACATAATGAAATCTCTGTTTTTACACAGATTCACACTATGGGAGCTATGTTTCTTGTTCTCTTAATGCAGTGTTTCTCAACTCCAGTCCTCATGGACCCCTAACAGGTCATGTTTTCAGGATTTCCCTCAGATGAAACAGCTGTGGTAATTACTAAGGCAGTGAAACGGATCAAATCACCTGTGCAAAATAATGGAAATCCTGAAAACATGACCTGTTGTGGGTCCATGAGGACTGGAGTTGAGAAACACTGTCTTAATGGGACATGTGCTGCTGTATTCACACAACCCAGTTGCAATATTTTTTGAATGAAGTTATATACTTCTTAAATAAAAAAAATATTTTTGAATTTTCAGTTTGAATGGCAGTATCTTCAAAGTCACCTTTTTTTATGAGTTTTGTTAGAACTAACTATTTCAAAGGTTATCTGCAGGTAATCTTTGCACAAGATTACCTTTTTCATGGCAGTACATTTAAAAAAAATCTTGGGCTGAGTGCACAGCCAAGACACAAGTAATAATAATAATAATCATAAAAAAAAATATATATATATATATATATATATATATAAAATCATCAATCCAATAATGATGAAAATACAGATTTTATATGTACATAAATATTTGTTTTTGTAATCCAGAAGCGTAATTAGAACCTTCAGGGCCACTAAGGCTGAGTGCATGGCCAAGACATGAATAAAAAAAAAAATATCTAAAAAATCATCAATCCAATAATGATGAAAATAAAGGTTTTATATGTACATACATTTTTGTCTTTGTAATCCAGAAGTGTAATTAGAGCATTCAGGGCCCCAGTTCAAGAAACTATGAAGGGCCCACTGGCCTCTGGTCGCGGGGCCCTTCCCACTGATCTCGGGGTCCTTTACTCCCATTGCAGGGACCTTTATTATGATCCTGCAGCAGGACCCCTTCCTGCCATCTTGGGTATGGATGCCACCTTTTCTTCAAGCCAAACCCAAAGACTTTAGTGGCGCACAGACCATTTTTTTGTAGTATACACTATACATATATTGTGTGATTAAATAACAATTCTAATTATATGAATTTAATCACAAGAGCCCTCCCTTACATCAGAGTCCACAGACTGTAAAGAGACTTCTGGATCCAAAGAGTCCCGCTTTACATCTGAATCCAGAGTTCCGCTTTGCATCTGAATACGCAGAGTTTCCCAGTTAAATCTGAATCCACAGAGTTCCTTCTTTGTATCTGAATCCAGAGTTCCACTTTACATCTGAATATGCAGAGCTTCCCCTTTACATCTGAACTTGCAAAGTTCTGCAGAGTTCCCTTACACTGTAAGGGGGGACTCTGCAGACTCTGATGCAAGGGAGAACTTTGGGGACTCTGATTAAAACAGTTACTAAACCCAGGACCCTACATTTACTATATCTGGTCTCCCACAGTACACAGGACATGGAAATGCAATTATTTTAGTAAATATAAACTGCTAAATACTTTTTCTCATCAGCAGTTAGAACAGTCTTGTGGCTGCCAGTGTCCAGCAGAGCACATGTTAAGGCTTGTAGGAGGAATTTTCATTTTGCTCTAGGAGGATGTAGAACCCGTCTGGACAGTGCTGATTGGTCTGTGCTGATCACATGCACCCTCCCCCCCAAAAAAAAACCTCTCTAGCAATACACACAACACTGAGCATGTGCAGAGTGACTCCACACAATATGTCTTAACAGAAGATAAGAGGGGGACACTGGAAGAAGGGGAGGATCAAAGAAGTCAGAATCAATCAGCCTTTTTACACAATGTAGAGGATTAACCCCTTAGGTTCCACAGTGAGTATAACAAGCATATACAGACTGATTTTACTGTTGTGGGTTTAGGAACACTTTAAGGAAGAACCGTGAGAACTCTGATGTAAGGAGGTCACTCTGATGTAAGGGGGAACACTGCAGACTCTGATGTAAATGGTAACTCTGATACAAGGGGGTCCCTAATAACCAGAGCCCCCACTTAAATCATAGTTCCCAGCATACCCCTGTAATCACGATTCCCAGAGCCTCTGTTACTTCAGATTCTACAGAATTTCCATTTACACTGTAAGAGCCCTTTCACACAGATGAACAATCGGACCACCCATTGTTCTCTATGGGGAGGTGGACGTAAACAGACATGTGTCCGTTTACACCTGCCTGCATCCGATTCTCTTAAAACAGATGGATGGGGATCTGTTCACCATCCATCTAGTGGATCGGATGACAGTCGGATGTAAATGGACAGGCAGCCCGTTTACATCTGACCACCCATATAGAACAGTGGGAAGTGCTTGGCGGAGTCCTCCAGTGTGAAAGAGCCGTAAGGGAGAGCTCTGTGGACTGTAATGTAAAGGGGAACTCTGATGTAAGGGGTGCTCTGGGAATGCTGATGTAAGGAGGCCTCTGGGCACCAAAGCCCCCATATACATCAGAGTCCCCATTTATATTATAGTCCACAGAGTTCTCCCTTACATTAGTGTACTCAAAGGCAAGAGAGAGAAGGGAGGGAGGGGGGACACTTCACTCACCATGGAAGGAGGCTCAGACAGGCTGCATACTTCCTCCACAATCTAGTTTCCAGCTGATGGGCTTTCCCATCCACTCATCCTCTTTGTGAGGCATAGTGCTGCCAGGGATTGGAATGTGGGTGCGGCCACAGGCACACATAGCAGGAAACAGGTGGGAAGAGAAGTAGATCCTGCTCTCTCTCTCCGGTCCATATGGAGGGGGGGGGGGTGTTGGGCCAGCAGTTAGTAATGGGTCTGGGCAGTGTGAGAAAAAGCGTGCAATAGACACTCTCTTCTCACAACTGCAGCCAGCAACCCTAAAGCCATAGGCTCCCCCCCCTTCCCCCACAGTGGTGGAACTCCAGGGTCCGATCACAAGTATGACCCTTGCAACCCTGGTAGTTCTGCCATTGCTGTAATCCCATGTATAGCAGCATTCATGCTGGGAGAAGAAAGATAGCCACACTAATCCAACCAGGGCTCTACTGCTTTGCACAGCAGGTCACAGGGATGATCTCATATATGTGTGGTTGTTCCTTTGGCTGGGGAGGAGATGTGACTGAGGAAACCAGAACTCTGGCAGCCATTTTTTTCCTTTAGTTGCTCATTAGATGTATAATTTTAGAGGGAGAAGGGTGTTGAGCTGTACACATGAAGGGTGTTTGCCTTTAGGAGTAAACCAGGACATGTAGGTGGGGCATTTAGCAAATATTTTGAAATTAAAGAGTGACTCCACTTTTGTTATGAAAAATAAGCCCCTCTTAGTGATCAATGCCTTTTGAATTCTGAATATGATCGGTTTGATTAGCTCATGCACTAGGAGTGCTCTAATGGGGAAAGCTGCAAGGTCTCCATCCCTTAAAAGTGATTAACCTTTTAGGAGCATCTCACAAGAAATGACAATTTTGTTGCAGAAGATGCCTAATATCTGGCTTGTGTCTTAGTGGAGACTTCTGGCATATATATACAGCCTCTACTTGAGTGGGCCTTAACACCAAGAGGCTGCATATATATGTACCTAAAGATAAAGACTGTGCCAAGAGCGTGCACCATGTGCGCTCCCGACACAGTTACTAATGGGTGGTTAACAGAAAGCTCCGAATCTCTACTTGCGATCAGGACATTTCCAAGCATGTGACTGCTGTGACAGCCAATCACGTTACATGATAAGAAACCCTGCCCTGCCTTCAGGCATTGGAAACCCCTTAAAATGGCCATGAGGTGCCGCAGCTGGCAAGGGGTTAAATTTCTACACTTTTTAAAATTATGACATGATTTTTAAATAATGTTTTGTTGGATTTACAATATAGAAGAACATGTTTTCAAAGATAAATAAGTGGTGTTATTGAAAAAGACTGTCGGAAAAGTAAACTCTAAAATATAGCAGGTTCTGATCCAAGGCAGTAGCCACATATATTTTTTATTTACCAACCTTGCATGGTAGAAGGGTGGACCTTTACGATATAACACTAGATAAAGTAAAAAAAAAAAAGTAAATAAATAAGGTTTTTTTTTGTGACAAACTGCCAAACTGAAATATTAGGGTAGACTTAGCAATTCATCTCAAGGATTACTCACACAGGTCTGTTCCATATTTTAGTCCCACTTTGGGCACCCAGCCTTTGCTTCGGAAGTGATGGTATGCCATATAACTTGTCTGGAAGTTCCGCTGTGCTGCACAGAAAACTTCCCAGAGTTTCTGTATTGTTAAAGGTTCCTAAAAGAGATTTAAAGACCTAATTACTTTAGGTAAAGGTTCCTAAAAGAGATTTAAAGCCCTAATTACTTTAGATAAAGGTTCCTAAAAAAGATTTAAAGAGCTAATTACTTTAACAGGTAAACAATTAAAACAAGTGGCATACAAACACTGCACCTTAAAACTCGCACGTGCCCAGACTATGGACATCAAACTATCGGTATTTACATATTCTTAATAAGAAGTAATAGAGCTTTAAAAAACCATCACTGACACGCTAGATGCTTTTAATGTGAACTTATTCATTCTCAAAGATCCTCAAAGATCACAACAAAGACTCCATAGCAGCCTCTCTCGACCTTATTACCCCAGAGGAACCCCTAAAATAATTTTCAGGTCTCAGGGAACCCTCACTAAAATCAATGCATTTGGATGCAATGAGAAAAATACCCCTACTTTTGTGGCTAGTAGAATATTCCTTACATTGGTGTTCAGTGGCAAGAATGCTCTCTTTACAATGGTGGTCAGAATGCCCCCCATACAGACAGCTAATAAAATCATTGGTGTTATGCTGTTAGCTTCACCAAGTGGTTTTGACCCTTTGAACCATGAAGGTCTCATCAAACTGAAGGCCAATTGACACAGTCAAGGAATCCTTAGCAACCTTTGCTCTACGGTAAAGATTTTAATAACTTTCTTGGAACTTTGAAAATGAAATTTCTCCACAATGCTTGTAGACGCAGATATGACCGGTTTTTTGGAAATACTATTTTTTTTGTTTGTTTGAAATGTGTAAATTCTTTAGTAAGCATGATCTGGGCACTGGTTCACTTTAAAGAGATATTAATGCTTTGTTTTTTTATTTAATTTTTTTCAAACAAAACATGTTTACTAACCTGCTCTGTGTAGTGATCCTCTTCTTCTCGGGTTCCCCCGGTGCTTCTGACTCCCCCCCGAGCAGTACCCCCATAGCAAGCCGCATGCTATTGGGGAACTGGTGCTTGCTCACCTCCAATCCCCGCTCTCTCCATAAGATACAGCAGAGGGTGGCTCATCCCCGCCCCCTCCTCACTGGCTGTGATTGACAGCAGTGGGAGCCAATAAAGAGGTAGAGACCCGGGAGAGCTGCTGTTGTCCTGCACATCTCTCGACCAAGATCAGGCTCAGGTGAGTATTAGGAGGGGCTAGGGGGGAAGCTGCATACTGAAGGTTTTTTACCTTCACGCATAGAACACATGAAGGTAAAAAACCTTCAGTCTTTACAACCATTTTACAAACTATAAAATCCTAAAGGATAAGTTCCACTTTCAGAAAAAAATAATAAATGCTCATTTTTTTGCAGGTGAAAAACTGTGCATCTATTATTTTTGTCTGCAGGAGCCTGGAAAGCATTGCAACAGCGATCAGTAGATCGCTGATGCCATGTAGGTCTCCTGCAGACCTGTCAGAATCTCTTCTTGCTGTACGGGATGTACAAGCAAGCAGATATTCTGACAGGAAGAGTGAATGAACTACCAGCTGTCGGAACTTGTAGTCTCATTCACAGAGGACTGCGAATAAGTGACATGGTTGTATGGGCGGAGGGGGGGAGATCGGGGGGTGGAGAAGATCGAGGGGGGGGAAGGAATGTGGGTGTAACATGTAACATGTTGCGAAAGGTGAACTTATCCTTTAAACACGGGAACCATATTTTCAAAGACCAAAGACTTAAAACATTGGGGGAGTATTACTAAAACTGGTGCACTCAGAATCTGGAGCAGCTGTGCACAGTAGTCAATCAGCTTCTTACTTCAGTTTGTTCAATTAAGCTTTGACAAAAAGCTAGAAGCGGATTGGATCCTATGCACAGCTGCACCAGATTTTGTACTCTCCAGTTTTCATAAATAACACCCCCATTGTGGTCCTGTCACTAACAGCTGAAGTTGTCAGTCCTGTTCTCAGTGAGAAGCAGGAAGACAGGGAGGTGGGCCCTGTGTTGGCTACTTTCAGTGAATATTAAATATCCTGACAAAAAGCCTGTCTCCTTGTCTTGGAACTCCACATCAGGAATGTTGAGAATGGCCATCTTAGGAGTCACACCTTATGTAAATGCAGGTCAAGCTGGATTTCCTTCATTCAGAAGTGTATTTTACAGGATAACTGTTTCTCACTCTTTATCACAAACTTAAAGTTGTTCTAAAGCGTAAACATTTTTTTTACCTTAATGCATTCCCTGGACTAAGGTAAAAAATATTTATTAATCAGTATCGCCCCCCCTTATACTTACCAGGGTCCTCACTTGATTCAGCACTGGGCCTGTCTGCAGAGACTCTGTTTTCTCTCCCTGCTCTCATAGGTTTTGCTGAGGCAGCAGGAGGCATTGGAGGGGCCAATGTCTATGGACACAGGCAGTGCGGCTTGGGATCAACCCTGCAGGTGAGCCACCACAGGAAGCGTCTTCCAATGATGGCACACCATGTAGAGGAGGGGGACCAGAAAAGAGAAGTTTCAGGAATGCTCTGTGCAATTCCATTGCCCACAACAGGTAAGTATAACATAGTGTAAAAAATCACTTTAACCATCACAGAGAAACAGAATAATAAAACAATAGCAGTTACCTTTTTATAAGCGACTGACAGACAACCCAAGGCATACACCAAAAAGAAAGCCTGAGGAAAGAAGAAATAAACCACTTCAAGGTTATGTCTGCTTTAAAGCATTTGACATTTTTTGTTTAGGGAAGTGTCAGTCTCTCTTAACTCCTTGCCTACTGGGCACTTATACCCACTTCGTGCCCAGGCCAATTTTCAGCTTTCAGCACTCACACTCTGAATGACAATAGTGCGATCATGTAACACTGTACCCATATGACATTTTTATCATGTTTTTCACACACATAGAGCTTTCTTTTGGTGGTATTTAATCGCCACTGGGTTTTGTATTTCTTGCATTATAAACAAAAAAATGCAAAATATTTGAAAAAAAAAAAAGTTTTTCTTTGTTTCTACTATAAAATTTTGCAAACATGTAATTTTTCTCCTTCACTGATGTGTGTTGATGAGGCAGCACTGATAAGGTGGCATGGATAGGCTGCACTGATGAGGTGGCACAAGTGGGCATTGATAAGAAGGCATTGATGATGCTGCACTGATATGCAGCAATGATGGTCACGGATGGACTGCGCTGACTGACGGCACTGACTGATAGCACTAACTGGCTGCACTGATGGGTGGCACTGCTGGGCACTGATTATCACTGCCGATCTGCTCTGTGACAGCTGCAGGTTATCGGCAGTACTTTCCTCACACTGTGACAGCATGAGGAAAGTGCAGCCGATAGCCAGCAACTGTATTTACTCCATGATCTACTGTGTCATTGGACACAGCTGATCACGTGTGATTGGCCGCTGTGATCGTCACGTGATCAGCTGTGTCCGTAGGACACAGTGATCACAGAGATCGCCAGGTGTGCGCCAGTGGGGGTGCACAGGAGGACGTCATATGACGCCCTCCCAGAACTGGATAACCGTGCTGTAGCCATCATTAGGCTATAGCACAGTTACCACGTGGTTAATGGTCAGCAGAAGCACATCTGCTGAGTGAGTAAATGAGGCGCCAGCCCCAATGAGGGGAAAAAAAAAAACTTTATTCCTTCAGGTTACCCTTGCACACGGAAGCACTTGGGTGCTCAGTAAAAATGCATGCTGAGCAGCCAAATCAAGCCCCGTTGCAGCACGATGTTTATCCCGTGAAGACTGTATCCCCCTGCAGCAACTGCACATGCTCCAGAATCAGGGAAAACAAGCTGAGCACCAAGCTAAAGCCAGAGAGGTACTTGAAGTCACTTAACTCCTTACATGCCAGACTACAACACAGGCACGGGGTGCTACAGCCGCTGTGAAATCCTGTAACCCCTGTGTATCAGCACTGTTAATAAGGATGACCCGTGCCTGTGTTTCTGCTCGGCTGTCACGGCGCCAGAGCTTCCGATTCCTGCCCATTAAAGAGCCTGTATAGTAGTCTGGCATGTAAGAAGTTAAGTGACTTAGCTTGGCTTGTCTTCCCTGATTCTGGCACGTGCAGTTGCTGCAGGTGATACAGATCTTCATGCTACATGGGTGTCCACTATGTTAAGGGACAAAAAAAAAAGTAAACCCTGCCGTTTACCTGCAGCAGGGCTAAATGTATATAAAAAAAAACATGATTTACACATCCCTGTCAAGGATTCTCCATTGTCAGAATACTTTGATCAGCGGCTGCTGACTGACAGTTTTCCAGCTTGATCAAACAGGGATGGCCACACACAGATGGAAACTCATCCGCTCCTGGCTGAACCAGCCAAACTTTGATCCATCTATACAAAAACACTTCCTAGTCCCTGGAGTCCAGCATTATCTTCCATGCACAGCTATCTTAAAAGTTATGTTCCTGTCTGTTTTTCGCCCCAAGTATGGTCAGACATGTGGCTGGTCTACACATGCGCGGGATCAAAACTGCATGATACTTTGTCCCTGTGAAGCATTGCCTCCTGGTGTTTTTTACATGAACATCCCAGGAGAGCAGGTGGCCGATCACACATACGTGATCCTTGCTTAGGCAATCAGAAGTTCCTGGCTGCAAAGAACAATAAAGAGATTTAACACTAAAACAATGTTCACAGATATGTAAGCATGAGGAGGAGGGAGGTAGCAGAGGAGAGGAAGTTCACTCCATTGGTGAAGGTCCACTTTAATCACAGAGAAATAGTTGCCGAAAATGATCGTTATCTGGCTGCAATACTTCTGACATGAAATCCGCACACAGCACAGTCAGGAGCAAAATCTACATTTCTTATCTCTTTACCCTACACTGCCAGGGAACTGGCATTTTCAGAAGCTGAAGTCAGAAATCCCAGTATTCCTCTCACAGCAGCTTCCTAGAAGTTTTGAAGTGTTTTGTTATGTTCCCCCAATTACTGTACATCTATCTAACCCCTGACATATATAAGGCAAACACCCCTTTACATCATCCATACAATCATCCCTGGCAGTGACTGTGCACATGTGTCACCAGGACTGAGGACTCTGTATGATCAGGATACATAATGAAAGGTAAAACCTTGGAAGAAATGACTAACAACATCAGAGCTGACATAACCAACCTACCACTTGAACTGTATACATAACCAACCTTTACACCCATAAAACATGAATAAAGACACTGCAATATACTACAGTGCCAATGTTATGAACCAATCAGAGGCCAAGGACAGCAGAGCTCAATTTAAAAAAGAACCACCTGCCCGGAACTGCATGTCCCGGGACGTCATGAATTGAGCACCCGTTTGAGTCAGTGTCAATGGGCATATGTTTGTGCCAAAACGAATGTTCGAATTGAACAGCACTATCACTACACCAGAAACAAATATAAATATACAGTACACACGCAAAACACAAAAAAAGGTGACTAAAAGTCCCAACATCAAAGCACAGTGAGAAACAAAATTTAATCATCAATAGTTCAAAGTCATGAATATGTATGTATCTTTCAAAATATGTGCAGGAGTGTATACAGTAACCAGTGAGACAACAATCCTCCACCTGATGGTAAACAAAACTTTAAAAGCTCAAAAGCACAGATCACATGGATACAATGTTTCCAGCATGAGGATGAAATTGTATGATAAAACGCATAGGGCACGGCTTCACAGGATAAGTCATCTTTTTATGGTTGTTACATTTGACTGAATAAGTGGATCGGTGCTAAAAGTGGCAAATAGGCAGTTTCCCTTTACAAGGGAATTTTCCCCAGTGAATGGGGTGAAACATTGCTAACTTCTATCATCCAATCATGTGCAAGAAAGAAGCTGTTCTTTTCTTTGCATATTATTTGGTATTCTTCGCAAATGTTACCATATTCATAAGCTTTGGAGAAAATCCCCTTGAAGAGTGCAACTTCACTCATAAACTGAGCAATGCATTTGCCGCTCAGCACAGCCGCTACAGATTCTGTTTGCTTCACCTTTGGTAAATTCACCCCATTACATCCATATTTTCTGTGCTTTTGACCTTCTATAACCAAGAATTCCAGCTTGGCATAAACAAACTACGCTGCTCAAAAAAATTAAAGGAACACTTTGAAAACAGATCAGATCTCAATGGGAAAAAATCTCATGCTGGGTATCTATACTGATATGGACTGGGCAATGTGTTAGGAATGTAAGGATGCCCCATCGTTTGATGGAAATGAAAATGATCAACCTACAGAGGACTGAATTCAAAGACACCTAGAAAATCAAAGTGAAAACATTATGCAGCAGTCTAGTTCATTTTGCTGAAATTTCATTGCAGCAACTCAAAATGGTACTCAGTAGTTTGTATGACCCCCATGTGCTTGTATGCATGCCTGAGAAAGTCGGAGCATGCTCCGAATGAGACAACGGATGGTGTCCTGGGGTGTTTCCTCCCAGATCTTGTCCAGGGCATCACTGAGCTCCTGGACAGTCTGAGGTGCAACCCGGCGTTGTCGAATGGACCGAAACATGATATCCCAGGGGTGTTCTATTGGATTTAGGTCAGGTGAGAGTGGGGGCCATTCAATGGTATCAATTCCTTCATCCTCCTGGAACTGCCTGCAAACTCTCACCACATGAGGCTGGGCATTGTTGTGCACCAGGAGGAACCCAGGACCTTCTGCACTACTGTAGGGTCTGACAATTGGTCCAAGAATTTCATCCTGATACCTAATGGCAGTCAGGGTGCCATTGTCTAGCCCAGGGGTGGGCAAACTTTTTGACTTGAGGGCCGCAATGGGTTCATATATTGGACCCGGGGGCCGGACCAAGAGTAGATGAATGATGTGTATGTGTCATCCATAGTAAGTATAGTAATATTCCCCCATAGTATGCATAGTAATTAATACCCCATATAGTAATTCATCCTCCATAGTGATTCATCCCCCATATAGTAATTCATCCCCCATAGTAATTCATCCCCCATATAGTAATTCATCCCCCATAGTAATTCATCCCCCATATAGTAATTCATCCCCCATAGTAATTCATCCCCCATATAGTAATTCATCCCCCTATAGTAATTCATCCCCCCTATAGTAATTCATTCCCCATCATTCAGACCATCACTGACCCACCACCAAAACGGTCATGCTGAAGGATGTTACAGGCAGTATAACGTACTCCAAGGTTTCTCCAGACCGTTTCACGTCTGTCACATGTGCTCAGGATGAACCTGCTCTCATCTGTGAAAAGCACAGGGCACCAGTAGCGGACCTGCCAATTCTGGTGTTCAATTGCAAATGCCAATCGAACTCTATGGTGCCGGGCAGTAAGCACAGGGCCCACTAGAGGATGTCGGGCCCTCAGGTCACCCTCATGAAGTCTATTTCTGATTGTTTGGTCACAGACATTCACATCAGTGGCCTGCTGGAGGTAATTTTGTAGGGCTCTGGCAGTGCTCCTCCTGTTCCTCCTTGCACAAAGGAGCAGATACCAGTCCTGCTGATGGGTTAAGGACCTTCTATGGCCCTGTCCAGCTCTCCTAGAGTAACTGCCTTTCTCCTGAATTTCCTCCATGCTCTTGAGACTGTGCTGGGAGACACAGCAAACCTTCTGGTAATGGCACGTATTGATGTGCCATCCTGGAGGAGTTGGACTGCCTGTGAAACCTCTGTAGGGTCCAGGTATCGCCTCATGCTTCCAGTAGTGACATTGACCCTAGCCAAATGCAAAACTAGTAAAAACAGTTAAAAAGATAAGTAGGGAAAAAAATGTCAGTGGCTTCCACCTGTAAAACCATTCCTGTTTTGGGAGTCGTCGCATTGTTGCCCATCTAGTGCACCTCTTGTTAATTTCATTAACACCAAAGCAGCTGAAACTGATTAACAACCCCCTCTGCTACTTAACTGACCAGATCAATATCCCAGGAGTTTAAATGACTTGATGCTATACTCCGATTAAAAAGTGTTCCTTTAATTTTTATGAGCATTGTATTTGAAGTGACAGAATAGCTGGAGTTAGACTTTAAATATTATACCCAATATAGTCAATGATGTTAATGTTACATCTTTTACAATATTATAAATCTTTTTATTACTGCTCTCTGTGCCCCAATAGGAAGATTTCCCTGCATTTCCTGTTCCAAGAGACACAATAGGAAATAGGTGAAAATCTCTCCAAAGCGACGAAAAATTCAGCTGTCACTGGAAAAAGGGACCCAATTCCTATCACTTGCTTTCCTTTGACAGAGAGTTTAGGTCTCCCCAGTGGTTACACAGCAAAAGCTGGCTGAGTTTCTTTCCCTTCCTTGTTCTATCCAAAACTAATTAAAAGTGATACATAAAGGCGCAATCCCCTATAGGGAGAGCGAGTATAAAGTATGTATTAAGCCCTACTATTCTCCAAGTAATGCAGTGAAGGATGTAAAGATCATATGATTCTGCACAAAGAAATACGGGAGGTGGGAGAATAAGGAGATGAAGGCCCTGCAAGGAAAGGTCCCCAATAGACTTTCTCTGTGAAAGATCTTTCTAAATTTTCTTACTGTTCAGACTATTTACCTCTTCACGGCTCAGCTGTAAATACTCAAACATTCGGAATGGATTTCTCCGGCAAACAAGTTTGTGCTTCTTCTAAAATTGTAAAGATATGATAAGTTTAATACAAAGAAAATAAAGAGTTCTTTTATTCAGCCTAAAACACAAGCTTTCAATTTGAACTGTAAGGCAAAATAATGATGTCCATTAAAACATGAGGGTAAAAGTTGTGGGATGCTATACTGTAGCCCCCATGATGATACAATATCTACATCTTTCTCAACAACAAACACAGCTGCACAGTAACCTACACAGTATAGGTGTACATGTACTGTATACAGTGTGTACTTGGATCTGGTATTCTATCACTTCAATAGATCTTGATCACGATTTGTTTATACAATCTTAAATTCTATTGAAATGACAAAATCTTTTTACACATTCTTCCACTGCACGTTTAAGTGTTGCATATCAAACCTACTTCTCCATGGAAGATGTCACTTTGCTTCTCTCTCCGCTAACGACAGCTACAGTTGTGCAGACAGACACTATGACCATCTTTTGAGTATTATTGGTGTCCCTGTGTGACAAAATGTTGGGACAGAATGACAGATCAATGTACCTGTTGGAAATAGGTACAAGAATTTGTGGCAAGCACATTGGGGTTTATTTACTAAAGCTGGAGAGTGCAAAATCAGGCCCATTTTGTGCATAGAAACCAATCAGCTTCTAACCTCAGCTTGTTCAATTAAACTCTGTCAATAAAAACTGGAAGTTGATTGGTTTCTGTGCAGAAGTGAGCCTGATTTTGCACTCTCCAGCTTTAGTAAATAAACCTGTGTGTGTGGAGGCACACTGGAGTGTCTATACGAACAGCCAAAGTCTTTTAAAGCTGGGTGGACGAAGCCTGATGGGGATTCACAGACACTAGTTCTCCATCACGTCTGCTACCCTTGTGATTAACAGCAGGCAGTGAGCTGATGCAAAGCCAAAAAAGCATGTTTATGGCTATATAATCTGCTCACTGCCTCCTGTCAATCACAAGGAGAGAGAAGACCTGATGGGGAACTAATGTCTCAGCTTTCCCACCAGGATTTGCCCAATGTCAATGTCACTGTTTGCTAGGTGGCTGTTGGCTGTGAAGCTGACAGCGTCCTTAACAACCACTGACAGATCTGTGCACCTGCTCCTGCATGCATATCAAATTTTGACATGTCCATGCGACAGGTGCATCTGCATCCACTTCTATGGGCTGTCTGCGTGCAGCCCTGAGGTGCATACAGACATAGAAGAGCGGGTGTCAGTGCCTGTATAAATGAGCCCTTAATGAAATTCACTTGACAGTTACAGATGACAATGTTTTTCATCACAAGGGAATTTTACTCACTATATTTTTTGACTTGCATGACTAGTACAATATATATTGCATAATATGTAAACATTGCATACCGTTTGTAGCCAACATTGTGTCTAGTGACTAGGAAACTTACATTTTTGTCATTCTGCCCATCTTTGTCTTGAAGACTAGCAGAGTCTTGTTCCTCTTCCACCAACACATATTCATGTTCTTCCCCATTGATTACACTTTTCTCAGCAGAAATGTTTTGAACAGTCTGTTTTGCTGGCCTACAGCCACAATGTACAATTAAGTCATCATGTCTATGACAATGCATCTTCTCCAGAACTTCTCTATCTGGTGCAACGTACTGTTCCTGAGCCTCCAGTTCCTCTGAGCTATATTTTGCTAAAGGATCAAAAAGGGGGTTACCTTCAAAATCCTCATTTCTTTCATCTGCAGAAGTAAATTTATTTGGAGCTTTGCAGTCCACAGAATCTACAGTTTCATCTTTATCCTCCGCAAAATCAATCAGGGAGCAATAATCTCCAAGAATCTTGTCAGCAGTATTCCTGTCCATTCCTTGTCCTTCTAAGAGACTTCTAGCCCACTCCACATGAAGCTGGTATCTAGAATTAGTTTAGAAATAATAAAGGTGAATTCCAGGCAAATGCACTGATAAAATGCATACATGGGAGAGGTTTTAGATAGCAGAGGATTTGTATTTCTGTTCATCTGGTTCTGAGATTAACCGAGCTCTGTGAAAGAGCACAGCTCTGTCTGATTTTCTTCTGCTGCAGTCAAGTAACATATACAGGTCCCACCCCCGCCTGATAGTAGAGTGAAAGGAGAAGTAGCAAAGTTTTCCCAGTATGAGCTTTGCTGTACAAGGAAATCCAAGAGGTTCTTCAGCCTGAAAAAATAAAAAACAAAAAAAATAAAAGTCAACAGCTACAAATTCTGTAGCTGCTGACTTTTAACAAAAAGGACACTTTCCTGTCCAGGAAACCAGCACTGTTCTCACCCAGGCTGGTTCTTCACCGGTCTTCAGGTCTCCGTGTTTACTAAGGGAAGCCAGCTGTTACTTCTCGCGGGTTCAGAGCCAGCTCCTCACTGTACATACATGAATCACACTGCACTTTGTGAATGGACCCGCAGCCTCCTGGGACCTGTGATGTGTCCCAGGAGGTTGTGGTCATGGGGAGAAAACTTCCAGTGAAATCGCATAGGTGATTTCAGCAAAGTGGGTGCAGGTACCTGTCAAAACTAGGAAACCGCTACCTAAAAAAGCAAAACTCCAAAAATCATGAGGGAAGCTTGTGAGGACATAAAGCAGAATGTCCCTTTTTAGGTAACGTTCTACTTTAAATAGATCTCAAGCCTCTCAGCCCTATTTTTTTTTTTAGCCTAATGCAAACATTGTTGTGAATTGTAACCTTTTCACATACTCACCTGCCCAGCGGATCCAGAAGTGTTCTGCAAAATCCTATCAGAATTCAGCCCCCGCTTTGTCCTGTGCTACTATCTTTTTATGTGACATCAGGAGACCCACAGACTCTTCCAGGTTCAGCTGCCAGGCCTCTCAATGACGCAGCGCTAGGCCCGCCACCTTTCTCTTGTCTCATTGAAGGACTTTGCCTTCTGGGATACAGTGGGGAAAATAATTATTTGATTCCCTGCAGATTTTGTAAATTTGTCCACTTACAAAGAAATTAAGGGTCTAGGATCTTTATCATAGGTGTAATTAAAATGATAGAGACAGAATATCAACCAAAAACCTAGAAAAAACACATGATACAAATGTTATAAATCAGGTTGCAGTTCAGTGAGTACAAAAAGTATTTGATCCCCAAGCAAAACATGACTTTGTACTTGGTGGAGAAAACCTTGTTGGCAAGAACAAAGGTAAGATGTTTCTTACCAAGTTTGCACACATCTCAGGAGGGATTTTGGACTATTCTTCATTACATATCTTCTCCAAATCCTTAAGGTTTCTTGGCTGTCACTTGGCAACTCCAAGTTTTAGCTTCCTCCATAAAATTTCTATAGGATTATGGTCTGGAGACTGGATAAACCACTCCATGACCTTAATGTGCTTCTTCTTGAGCAATTCTTTTGTTGCCTTGGAGGTATGTTGTGGTTCATTTTCATGCTGGAAGATCCATCCATGACCCATCTTCAGTGTTCTGGCTGAGGGAAGAAGGTTCTCATCCAAAACTTTACAATACATGGCCCCGTTCATTGGCCCCACAATGCGGCAAAGTCGGCCTGTACCTTTAGCAAGGAAACATCCCCAAAGCATAATGTTTCCACTTCCCTGCTTGACTACAGGGATGGTGTTTTTGGGGTCACAGTCAACATTTTTCATCCCCCAAACACAGCAAGTCAAGTTAATACCTGTCAGGGCAGGGCTGTGGAACGGACAGGTAGGCCTAGTGGCAGGGTAACGCACTGGCTGACGACAACCACCACCAACAGACTGAAGTCCCTCAGGGCGCGGAGTCTAAGTCCCAGGCTGCCCTTCACCAGGGCCCCTGATGGTGGGGATGGACTTGACGCAACCAGGGACCAGGTCGCGGCCCCCGAGACACCCCAGCTGCGGTAATGGCCGCCGCCAATGGCGTGTAGTTGGTGAGAATGACAATAGCGTAGTCAGACAAGCCGGGTCAATAACAACGGGACAAAACAGTACAGAACAGTAGACAGAGAATCACAGGTCACGGGCCGGGTTCAGCAACGGAAGGTCAGATCAAAGGGAAACGCAGAGAATGGTCTTAGTCACAAGCCGAGTCAGAATACCAGAAGAGTCACGAGCGTATACACAGAGCTGTAGCAAGACAAAGACACAAGACACAAGTGCAAAGAGCATGTGCAGATCCCAGGCTTATATGTACTCAGCCACACCCCTCTGGGGGATGGACCTCAGAGACCTGAAGGCATAAAAGATTCCCATCATGCTCAGCAGAAATCCAAGATGGATGCTAGCACATGGAGTAACATAACCTCTGGGAAAAGGTAGGACCTTGACAGTACCTCCTCCTCAAGGGCCCCTCCCCCTCCGCGGCTCAACAAAAGGTTTCCGAGGAAAGCGGGTATGAAACGCGCGGAGGAGGGCAGGAGCATGGACATCCGCGGAAGGAACCCAGGAACGCTCCTCGGGACCATAACCGCGCCAATGAACCAGGAACTGTAATCGGCCGCGCACCAATCGAGAGTCCAGGATCCGGCTCACCTCATACTCCTCATGACCGTCAACCCGAATGGGACGGGGCCGAGGCAGAGAGGTAGTGAAGCGATTGCAGATCAGAGGTTTCAACAGTGATACATGAAAGATATTGGAGATCCGCATCCCAGGTGGAAGGGCAAGGGCATAGGCCACCGGATTCACCTTGCGGAGAATGCGAAAAGGACCGACAAAACGGGGAGCTAGTTTGGGTGTGGGAACCCTAAGATTGAGGTTACGAGTAGACAACCACACCCGATCGCCGACCTGGTATGAAGGAGCGGGCAACCGTCTGCGATCAGCCTGGAACTTCTGACGCTGAGCCGAGTCCCTCAAAGCCCTCTGGATCTGCCCCCATGAAGAACGCAGGGCAGCAAGATGGTCCTCCACAGCCGGAATGTCCTGTGGTGAGAACCTCTCAGGTAATACCGCGGGTTGGTACCCATAGTTGGCCATGAAGGGGGACATCCCGGAGGAGGAGTTGACCGCTGAGTTCCTGGCAAACTCAGCCCAAGGCAGGAGATCGGCCCAATCGTCCTGATGGTCTGAGATATAACACCGAAGGAATTGTTCTAAGGCCTGATTGGAACGCTCCGCAGCCCCATTGGACTGCGGGTGGTAGGCTGAAGAAAAGGAGAGACTAATGCCCAACTGGGAGCAGAAGGCGCGCCAGAATCTGGACACGAACTGACTCCCGCGGTCCGAGACAATCACCTTGGGCAACCCATGCAGGCGAAAAATCTCCCTGGAAAAGACCGTGGCCAGTTCTTGCGCTGTTGGTAATTTCCTGAGTGGAATACAATGGCACATTTTGGAAAAACGATCGACGACCATGAGGATGACCGTATGGCCCCGAGACACAGGGAGGTCTACAATAAAGTCCATGCCCAGGTGTGACCAAGGACGCTCCCCATTGGGAATGGGTTGCAGAAGACCCATTGGAAGATGCCGTGGAGATTTATTCTGGGCACAGATCGAACATGCCGCTACATAAGAGGCGATGTCGGCACGGAGAGTTGGCCACCAGAACAACCGAGAGACGACCCAAGACAACTGGTTCCTCCCCGGATGCCCGGCAGTTTTGGAGTTATGGTAGGTACGCAGCAGACGGGTGCGCAACCCCTCGGGTACAAAACATCTACCCTCCGGTCTCTCGGGAGGAGCGTCAGTTTGAGCCGCCAAAATCTGCTCCCCAAGGGGAGAAGTCAGACTGGTACGAATGGCAGCCAGGATATGATCCGGAGGTATGACCGAGGTTGGCTCAGAGTCCTCCCTGGACAACTCAGAGTATTGCCGCGATAATGCATCAGCCCTGACATTCTTGGAACCAGGCAAATAGGAGACCACATAGTTGAACCGTGACAAGAACAAGGCCCATCTGGCTTGACGGGGTGTCAATCTTTTGGCCTCCGAAAGATAAGTCAGGTTCTTATGATCGGTAAGAATGAGGACCGGAACTGCGGAGCCCTCGAGCAGGTGCCTCCATTCCTTGAGAGCCAGAATGATTGCCAACAACTCCCTATCTCCAATCTGGTAGTTGCACTCTGCAGAGGAAAGCTTCCTGGAGTAGAACCCACAGGGAAGTAGGGGTCCATCGGGCGACCGACGTTGAGACAGGAGAGCGCCTACTCCTGTCTCGGATGCATCAACCTCAAGAACGAAGGGCAATCCAGGATTGGGATGAGACAGTATCGGAGCCGAAGCGAAGGCGGATTTCAGAGCCTCAAAAGCTACGATGGCCTCGGATGGCCACTCGTGAGGATTGCTGCCCTTCTTGGTTAGGTCTGAGAGAGGTTTTGCCAGCGTGGAGAAATTTCTGATGAATTTCCGATAGTAGTTGGCAAAACCCAAAAAGCGCTGAATGGGCCGAAGGCCATTGGGACGAGGCCACTGCAGAACTGCCGAAACCTTCTGAGGGTCCATGGAGAATCCCTCTGCAGAAATGATGTAGCCTAAAAAGGCAACTTGGGATCGATGGAATTCGCACTTCTCAAGTTTACAAAAAAGTTCGTTCTCACGTAATCGTTGCAGCACCTGCTTGACATCCTGGATATGGGACTCCATGGAGGCAGAGTAAACCAGGATGTCATCCAAGTAAACTACCACGCACTGCTGCAACAAGTCACGAAGGACATCATTTATGAATTCCTGAAAAACTGCGGGCGCGTTACACAACCCGAAGGGCATCACCAGGTATTCGTAGTGACCGGTTCTGGTGTTAAACGCGGTCTTCCACTCATCCCCCTGTTTGATCCGTACGAGGTTGTACGCCGCCCTAAGGTCAAGTTTGGTAAAGACTGTTGCCCCCTTAAGGCGGTCGAACAACTCAGTAATCAAGGGAATCGGGTAGGCATTCTTAGTGGTGATTCGATTGAGACCCCTATAATCGATGCAAGGCCTCAATTCACCACCCTTCTTCTTTACAAAGAAAAAGCCCGCTCCTGCTGGGGAAGTAGACTTACGAATGTGCCCCCGGGAAAGCGCATCCGCAACGTACTCCTCCATGGCCTTATTCTCCGCAACCGAGAGAGGATACACCCTGCCACGCGGAGGAGTGGCACCGGGTTGCAAGGATATGGCGCAGTCGTAAGGACGATGAGCAGGTAAGGCACCAGCGCGTACCTTATCAAACACGTCCTGGTACTCCCCATAATCAGTGGGCAACGCAGAGTCTGAGGAGGCACACAACACCTTAACCGGCCCACGGATGCACCCGGCCCCACACTGTGAAGACCACGAGAGAATCTCGGCAGTTTGCCAATTGAAGGTTGGATTGTGCATCTGGAGCCAGGGATACCCCAAAACCACCGAATAGTGCGGAGAAGAAATCACCTGGAAACAGGCCAACTCCCTGTGAACAGCCCCAATAGCTACTTCAACTGGCATAGTCTCGTGGGTAACCTGCGGTGGTTGCAGGGGCCTGCCATCTATCGCCTCGAGAACCAATGGGGTAACTCGAGCCTGCAGGGGAATGGAGTGCTGGGCAGCAAACGAGCTGTCCATAAACAACCCGCCAGCCCCAGAATCTACCAACGCCTGGGCCGTCACCGAGCCCTCTGCCCAAGAGAGGACAACGGTGATCAGTGGCTTATCTCTGCGGAACGCCGGGGACGAGGAGACTCCACCCAAGATCTGTCCCCGACAGGATCTCAGGTGCGAGCGTTTCCCGGACGGACCGGACAGGACTGCCGAAAGTGCCCACCAAGACCACAGTACAGGCAGCGACCCTCCCGACGCCGAGCGGCTCGCTCTCCCTCGGAAAGGCGAGCAAACCCCAGCTGCATGGGCTCACCACCAGACAATCTATCCCCAGGAGGCGTGGGAGGAGAGGGAGGAACGGGTGGGATAGAAAACGCAGGTGCCAGTCGATTGGAAGGCCTCCGCAGGCGTTCCTTGAGTGAAGGCCTCTCCCTGAGCCTGGTATCAATCAGGATCAGGAAGGAAATTAGTGCTTCCAGCTCCACAGGCAATTCCTTGGCTGCGATCTCATCCTTCAATGCATCAGAAAGACCCTGAGAAAACGCAGCCACCAGAGCCTCATTGTTCCAACCCACCTCTGCTGCCAGGGTACGAAACTCTATGGCGTACTCGGCCACGGTCCGTGAACCCTGATGCATAGACATGAGCAGCTTGGCAGCCGAGGCGGAGCGAGCCGGTACATCGAATACCCTACGGAAGGCATCGACAAAACCGGAAAACTCGTGAATCACGGGGTCATTCCTCTCCCATAAGGGATTCGCCCAGGCCAAGGCCTTGTCTGAGAGTAGTGAGATGAGGAAACCCACCTTTGACCTCTCAGTCGGAAAAGCGTAGGGGATTAATTCAAAGTAAATCCCCACCTGGTTAAGGAACCCACGACACTGACTCGGCTCACCCCCAAAGCGCTGTGGAAGAGGGGCTGAACCGGTCATACCTCTGGACACCGCGGGTGCCGCATCAGCCGCGGCGGTAGGCACAGCAAGCGGAACAGCAGCGGGAGCGACCACCGGAGTGACAACCGGCCTAATAACACCAGGAGTAAGGTGCGCGGTGCGTGCCAGCAGAGTTTGCAACGCCTGAGCGAACTGATCCAACAGGAGATCCTGTTGATCCAGTCTGGCAACCAACATAGGAAGTGAAGGCGTACCTGCACCGTCAGGATTCATGGCACTTGTGTAATGTCAGGGCAGGGCTGTGGAACGGACAGGTAGGCCTAGTGGCAGGGTAACGCACTGGCTGACGACAACCACCACCAACAGACTGAAGTCCCTCAGGGCGCGGAGTCTAAGTCCCAGGCTGCCCTTCACCAGGGCCCCTGATGGTGGGGATGGACTTGACGCAACCAGGGACCAGGTCGCGGCCCCCGAGACACCCCAGCTGCGGTAATGGCCGCCGCCAATGGCGTGTAGTTGGTGAGAATGACAATAGCGTAGTCAGACAAGCCGGGTCAATAACAACGGGACAAAACAGTACAGAACAGTAGACAGAGAATCACAGGTCACGGGCCGGGTTCAGCAACGGAAGGTCAGATCAAAGGGAAACGCAGAGAATGGTCTTAGTCACAAGCCAAGTCAGAATACCAGAAGAGTCACGAGCGTATACACAGAGCTGTAGCAAGACAAAGACACAAGACACAAGTGCAAAGAGCATGTGCAGATCCCAGGCTTATATGTACTCAGCCACACCCCTCTGGGGGATGGACCTCAGAGACCTGAAGGCATAAAAGATTCCCATCATGCTCAGCAGAAATCCAAGATGGATGCTAGCACATGGAGTAACATAACCTCTGGGAAAAGGTAGGACCTTGACAATACCAAAAAGCTCAATTTTGGTCTCATCTGATCACAGCACTTTCTCCCAATCCTGCTCTGAATCATTTAGATGTTCATTAGCAAATTTCAGACGGGCCGGTACATGTGCCTTCATGAGGAGAGGGACCTTGCGGGCGTTGCAGGATTTCAATCCATGGTGGCATATTGTGTTACCAATGGTTTGTTTGGTGACTGTGGTCCCAACTGCCTTGAGATCATTCACAAGCTCCTCTCGTGTAATTCTGCGCTGATCCCTCACTTTTCTCATGATCATCCTTACCCCATGAGGCAAAATATAGCATGGAGCTCCAGACCGAGGGAGAATGATGGTTATTTTGTATTTCTTCTATTTGCGAAAAATCGCTCTAACAGCTGTCTCCTTCTCACCAAACTTCTTGCTGATGGTCGTCTAGCCCATTCCAGCCTTGCGCAGGTCTACAATCTTGTCCCTGACGTCCTTTGACAGCTCTTTGGTCTTGCCCATGATGGTGAGGTTTGAATGGAAGAAAGATTCTGTGGACAGGTGTCTTTTATACACATAAAGAGTTGTCATTAGGAGCATTCCATTCTTAAATTGACCAATCTGTGTACCACATGAGGACATAGCCAGTCTGTGGGAGCCAGGATTATTGTTGGTTGGTAGGGGGTCAAATACTTTTTTAACTCACTGAACTGCAACTCAATTTATAACATCTGTATCGTGTTTTTTCTGAATTTTTGGTTGATTTTCTGTCTCTATCATTTAACATACACCTATGATAAAAATTATAGACCCTTTAATTATTTATTATTATTTTTATTTATTTTATATAAGTGTGCAAACTTACAAAATCTGCAGGGGATCAAATAATTACTTTCACCACTGTATGTGACGTACATATCCCAGGAGGCATAGCGGGTATAGTGCACATCATTCGCCTAGGTGAGTGACTTACATGGTGGGCGGGCCTGATGTTTTATATTTTACAAAAACAAGATAAACAAGAAGAAGAAAAAAGTGCACTTTGTATGAAGATGAGGGGAGGAGGGGTGGAGAAAAGGTAACTTGTATATGAGGGTGAAGATCCACATTAAGCATGTACCAAGTAGAATAAAGCAAAGGTTCAGAATTTTGTATCTCTGTCAGTGGACAGTAACTATCCCACACAGCAATTTTACTAAATTATTATAAATTGTTCAGTAGTATTTTAATTGTTCAGTAATATGGTAATAGTTTTAGTATTGGGGTGCACATAAAAGAGCCTTAAAGTAGCATTGAATTAAATTATGGCAAGGGTGATGATATCGCCAGGCACAGCATTAGGTTCCATTGGATCTTATTCAGGCAGGTAAGAGTGCTGTTATTTGTTTATTGCTTTCAAAATTAACCTTTACACAAAAATGCACATTTTGTACACTGAAGAAATGGCACAAGCCTCACCAGTTACATGATAACTAATAGTACTTACTTTTTGGATGAAATGATTGGTAGTTTCATTTTAGAAGCTGTAAAATAATGTAATTTATTTAGTATTAATCCTAGATTTAGTAATCTATGAAATAGATTGTATGAAAACAACTAAACAAATAAAAACAATAAAACAGAATAATTCTAGAGTATGTTCATCCATAATGACATGCAGGCTTTTTCCAAACGAAACAGAGAATATTCCATACCAACCAATCAAAATTAATTTTTAGTGATGTACATCAGTAAACAAGAATAACTGATTGCAAGTTATAGTTCTTGCACATCACCATTGCTTTTTGAACTGGTTTATCAAATAAGGCAATTGAGCAACAGTTCTGATACCTGCTACACATAAACATTTTAACCTGAACTCCAGATGTAACCTTTATTTCATATCTACATTGGTCCTACACATTCCCAGCATGCCTGGTATTTTATCCAGTGACTACAAGGTGCTCTATGATTGGAAAAGGTGGAAAAAGGAGGTGGTGATGTCACAATCCCCACCTCAGAGTATGCCTTGCAGTCACTGAAAAAAACAAAACAAAAAGGCATTCTGAAATTGGTATTAGTGTCGAGAAAGTGACCTCCTGTAGTTAGTATGCAGAGTTCAGCACAGGACCCAGAAAATCACAGCTATTACTGTAGTAGCACCAGGTATTACATTAACTGTCAGATTCCCCAGTTGCCCTTCAAGTATGAGATATGTATACTTACATTTGCCCAAGCTGGACCAATGTAAGTATGCGATACGATTCATACATGCAGTTCAGCTTTAACCAGTTCCCGCCAAAGGTACAAATATATGCAGCCTCTTGGTGGGTAGGCTTTAAAGCTGAGAGATGGCATATATGCACCCCAATATAAAACATTTTCCTATGCTGAGAGCGCGCTCCCAACACAGTAACCATCGGGTACCGGAAAGCTCCCGATGCATACTTGTAATCTGGAGCTTTCCAATCATGTGTCCACTGTGATCACATTGGTCAGATGACCTGAAATGCCTGCCTCCCTGTCCCGGCATTTAGGATCTCTTAAAGGGCCGGAAGGCGGCACTGGGAGGGGGTTAACAATGTTTCTAAATTAATATACAAGGTTTCTAGCTAGGTATACTAAATGTATTTGTAGTTTTACAACAGTTTAGGAGACAAAAGATTACATGCATTTCTAAACTGCTCTTTGTAGTGTTTCATAGCACTTGTGGTTTACATACTGACTGGAGTCTTAGTGCTAGTATGAATATTAATACATAAATTGCTCATCTAGCCCAGCCATCAGTTTGGATACCTATGCCTATATAATAGCATAACTTTAATTCAGAATATTAGATACCATTACACATTTTTGATGGCCCACATTTCAGGTTTTTTTTGCAGTTAGTTACAATTAATTACAGTAACCCACCCTAACAATGTAGAATCTGTATTATACATTACTGGCTATACTCACGTTTACGACCTTTCCACCGGGACCTCAGCTCCCCCTGCTCAATGTTGTATTCAGGTCTACTTCTTGATAAAATCCCCTTCCCAAAATATCCCTATGAATAAAAGAAACAGGCTCGATTTTATATGCTCTACATATCATATTGACTCTACTGTATACATGGCAAGGATTTAAAGCCCAACTCTGGAGAAAGTGAAAACTTCTCCCTTGCAGTGGGGTTGCCCCCTCACTGAAAGGGTCAAACACTCATTTAGGTCTAAGGGATGGGAAAACATTTCACTTGCCTGATCCTCAGCCAGCATGCCCCTATGCTCTGGGAGTGGCCTGTTCCCCTTCTCTGACTTCGGTATACTCCGCAGCATGTATTGTGTGGCTTAAAAATATAAAGCTGAATTCTTTCAGTGGGACTGATTTACTAAAGCAGTACAGCATGTTCATTTTCAAAGTGGATTTCATTTATCTTGGTGAATAGGCTGAAACAAAGTAAAACTTTCCACTGCAGAGAATACCCAGTGCTATGCAAAAAAAAATAAAAACAGGATTATTTCTGACACTTTTTCCCCCATTTTCTTTCCACATAATAGGGTACTCTTTGCCAAGTAAATTATGTTTCACTTATTCAGTAAGATGTTATAAATAATTTTGAAAGTGAACGTTTTCTACACCTTTAGTAAATCAGGGTCATTGCCTCAAATTATCCATTTCATAAAGCTCACCACCCCTTCTCCATGTCACCGTGCTTAATTTATAGAAATAATAGTTCCATGTGTCCTTGATTGAAAAAGAGCCTGCTAGATGGTTCAAAGTGTCATTTTTGATATGAAGTTTTTGTTTTACTTTGTTGCAACTGTCAGGAATGGACTTGCCAATAACGGTGGGACTCACCTGCCTTGTGGGCTGCAGTACCAGAGCTGGCCAGCAGGTGCTCTCAGCAATCAGAGACTCACCCCTGCAGTCAGCCAAAACACCTGAAGCTGATTGCAGGGGTTGTATTTAAGGAATGGCCAGACTCACAGTCAGGGCCTTCGTGTGTGTTTTTCCATGGGCCCCTGTATCTTGTAACCTGCATTCCTGTTCCTGTTTCTGCTTGACTTGTTGCCAACCCTGCCTGATCCTGACCTCTGCTGACTTCTCCTGTTTGATTCCTGGCTTGTGACCCTGACCATTCTCTCCGCCTGCTCCTCCTGTACCTACCTGCCTGATAGTTATCGACCCGGCCTGCCTGACTACGTTGTGCTGTATATGGGTATGTACCTGTGTATCTATATCAGTTTAGGTTTGGGTTTGTTTCACCTTGTTGTATGTATTTGTGTTAGCTTGGGGTTTGGTGCACTGCGTTTATATTTGTATTGTTAGTCTCAATAAATTATATTATTTACTATATCTGAAGCCTACGTTTCCCTGTGTCAGTCCACACACTTCTGGTCACACCCGCATCCCTGACAGCAATCCTCTTGAATTTAAACCTCTTACCGAATACATAATTCATTTATGCGGTGGCAGATAGCGTGGGCATTAATGCCCAGCCACCGCACATTGGTATCAGTGGTACTGACAGCATACTGACTGAGCTGTCTCTGACAGCTCTTGGTAACATCTTCCAGCAATCCTGTTCCATCAGCTCTGAATCACATGACCGCTGTTAGAGCCCATAATAGTGGTCACATTACATACTATATGGATTGAACTATTGAATTCACAAGTTTCTTGTGCATGTGTTTTTGAAATACCAGAAAAAACAGCACTAGAGTTTGTTCAAAGTAGTATTGCTAACAGTCGTCAGCCATCTAAAAATGTCTATAGACGTCAACTTACATGTTTGTGCCTAGGAAGAAGGTGGAGTGCTGTGGGCAGTGGCAGTCTCAAAGGAGCTAACCTCATTCAACTAGGGACAGCCATCCAGACTGACCAACTCTACCTGTAGCGGACTCACCCGGGAAACGCAAGTCAGGGTTATAGAAGAACTTCTAAAAATCTCAACATTTCCAGATCCAACCATAAAGGGCTGGATCAGGCAAACATTTATTAACAGTGGGTATAGAAAAGAATCACCCCCCTTTAAAATAATCACATTTTGTTGCTTTGCAGCCTGCAATAAAGACAGACACAGTATTTGTTTTATCCAGCTGTACTTAGTGCAACTAATAACATCCAAATGAAAGATGTAACGCCAACATATCAGAAACATTTAAACAAAAACATCACCTCCCTCCTAAAAATGACTTGTAAGCTCAGTCAGATGTAGCAAATCACCTTCCCAACGGCACACTAAGTCATTTGATTTGCATCTGAGATCAGCTGTGGACATTTAGATTAGATCAGCATGAAAAGAGCTTTCCTGGAGCATTTCAGTCCCTGATAGTGCAACTTAAGGAAATAATCAACTATAGGTGGCAGAACACTATCAAAAGATCTCTGGGATAAAGTTGTGGACAGATACAAGTCAGGAGATGGATACAAAAACATTTCAAAGGCTTTGTCATTGCCTAGAAGAACAGTGAAGTCTATTAAGAAGTGGAAGGTATTTGGTACAGCACAGACATAGACACGTCGCTCAAAACTGGATGAAAGAGCCAGGAGGAAACTGGTCAGTGAGGATACCAAGTGGCCTACAGCAAATCTGAAGCAGTTGCAGGAATTTATGACAAAGTGGTCATTTCGTGCATGTGACAACAATACCACAAATTCTCCACAAATGTTTGCTTGTATGGGAGGGTTGTAAGAAAAAATGCCACTCCTCAAGAAAGGCCACATGCAGTCACAATTGAGCTTTGCCAAAACGCACCTTGAAGATTCTGAGGCCACATGGAAAAAGGTCTTATGGTCAGATGATACTAAAATTGAATTATTTGGACTCCACACTAAACGGTAAGTCTGGCGGAAATCCAATACAGCTCACAATCCGAATAATACCATTCCTACAGTAAAGCATTGAAGTGGTAATATCCTGTTATGGGGGGTTTCTCTGCAGCAGGGACTGGAGCACTTGCCAGGATAGAAGGAAAGATGGATGGGGCAAAATATTGTCAAATGTTTGTGGAAATTCTGCTGCCCTCTGCCAGAAAGTTGTCAATGGGAAAATTTACCTTCCAACATGACAATGACCCAAACCACACAGCAAAAATGACCACACAGTGGTTGAAGGAGAAAAAGGTGAATGTCCTTGCATGGCTTAATCAGAGCCCAGACTTAAACCCCATTGAAAATCTGTGGAATGACTTGAAGACTGCAGTCCACAAACTGTCAACATCAAATTTAAGAGTGGGCAAAGTCAGTAGAGACATATCGCAGCAGACTAAAAGCTGTAATAAAGCAAAAGGTGGTTCAACAACATGCTGACAAAAAGGAGGTGATCCTTTTTCCACCTCAGTGGTTGTTTTTTTTCCTTCAATCACTTGGATGTTATAAGTTACACTGAGCAAATGCAGTTGGATAAAACAAAAATTGTGTCTTCATTTCAGGCTGCAAAGCAACACAATTTGATTAATTTAAAGGGGGGTGATTCTTTTCTATACCCACTGTAAGTACCTTAACCTCCCTAGCGGTATTCCCGAGTGTAGCTCGGGGTAAAATGTCAGTACCAAAAGCGGAGCTACACTCGGGCTTACCATGCGGCGCTGCATAGGGAGTCCCTGCAGCACTTACCTTGTCCTTCGTTCCCGCGATGTGTCCCCTGCAGCGTCCCCGGCCATCTCCTCCGGCCTATGCCGGCATCCGGATTCTGTGTTCCGGTCCCCGTGATGTCGGGACATACGGACGCTGCCGCCAGCGGCGGGAAATTTAGAAAATTTAAAAAATGTCATTTTTTTTTTTTTTTTTTAATTTTAAATAGTAAAACATTGCCGTTTCATCCCATTTCACATACATATTGTCCCTAGTGCTTTGTCCTGCGCCCTGCCTGCATTTTGTCTGTTCTTTCTGCCTGGAAATTAAGAAACGTCCATGGAGTCCAAAAAGCGTCCCTTTAGGTCAAAAGCGGTTTTAGACCGGCTAGAGAACAGCGACAGTAAATCAGAACCACTTGCAGAATTGAGTGATGATTTGTGGGGAAATTTTCCTAAAAATTACAGCCTACAATAAAAAATCTATTTCCATGCGAAAAAAAGGTACCGCTTTCAGCACAAAAAAATCGGAAAGAATCATACCGCTAGGGAGGTTAAGGATAGTAAGTAAAGTTGGCATGTATAATCACCTTTCCATACAGCAGCAGTATATCCTCCAAGTTTCTCACAATGATGAAATTATTAATAATCTCAGCCTGGCAGATCCTGAAATCCTTTGCATAACTATCATGGGATAAAGGGATGGGGAAAGGAGACTCATAGGATTCGTAGACTTTTCTCTTTCTCCTTGGGGCATGGAATGTTGCCTGGGACATTGTCTTCTTGCTAATAACAAGGAAAGAATACCACAAAGAAATTTGTATATCATACATAATGTACATCAGAGCAATAGTTATAATAAACAAAGCAATAATATCACGTGAACAATGATGATGAACAGGGAGCCTCAACCAACATTCACAAATCTGACTTCAGTTTCTGAAATCGGATTTACATATCATAGCACTCTATGCTCTGCCTTCTGGAATCATGCTGAAAATATAATTCTACCAAAATGGAAAACACCCCGATATCATTTACTTAAAGCAGAACTAAAGTCTCAATACTTACCTGCCCAAAGGTCCTGTGCCACTGCTGGGATCTTTTCCTGAGTGCCAGTCTTCAGATCTCTTCATTGGCTGGCGGTGGATTACGTCACTCCTGCACATGCACAGCAGGCTGTAATCCCAGCTTTTGGAGACCAGCCTGGCAGGGTAAGCTGAGATGCACAGTTTGCATTGCCAAAAGAAGATGGCAAGCAGGTAGGTAGGGGCATTTTATTGCGTCTTTTGCAATAAAAGCCTGCCTATTCGCATTTTTTTTACAATGGAACTTCAAACCCCCCTTAATTAGTTATGATTGCCATCACTGAAGAACACATTCATTTATTAAAAGAAGAAAAAAACAGCATTATGACTTGGTCCAGCTGAAGATGATTTTGGATTGAATGGCCCAAAAGAAAGAAGAGAGTATTGTTATTCAGGGTGTAACATGTTACGAAAGGACCAGTTTGGGGACTATTGCTTTAGACATTTTTGCCTAGGGAAGCTCCACTGACTCCCAAGTGTTCTGAAATTCTCCATTGGGATAATTGAAGGAAAGTTTAAAGAACAATTTCATCTTTTATTACAAAAAAAAAAAAACATTTTTGTAGGCAAAAAAAATATTTTTTTTTTGCACTGTAGCCTGCAAAGCATTGCACCCACGATCAGCAGATCACGGGTGCAAAGTCAGGCTCCTGCAGACTTAGTTCATTGTCTGCCTGTACCTCCCTTAAAAATGGGAGGTACATGTAACATGTTCAAAAGGTGAACTTATCCTTTAACAAGTGATAGGCCTTTACCTGAAAACAACGAACCCTTTCTTTAAGCAATAATAGCCAATGAGGCATTTGCATTTCGACATTCCTAATGGAATTTTTCCCATAACAGGCCTGGATTTGAAAAAGATTTTTTCAAGTAGCATTTCACATCATACTAGAAAATAAGTGGAGAGTTTTTAGAGGCGCTATATAAGTGAATCAAAACAGTACTGACACTATTGTCAAAAGCCCTTTTGCTTTGCACAATTTTATACTACAAATGGAAAGATAAAATTTTGGGGACTCTCCCGTCCAGGACCTGGAGAATGTTTCCTGCCCTGAGAGAAATACGGATGAGGTGTGGAATTTTACGAAGAGGTTTGTTTACTTCTTCCTGTCCCCTGAAGGAAAGCTTCAATTGTAGTATAAAAAATAAAGCAAACTCCCAGTTTTCAGTTTCTTTTTCCCCTACTCGTTCTCACTCATGCCAGACTTTACTTAATAAAATGTAATTGTTTTCTTGTATTAAAACATGTAACATGTTAATTTCAATAGTGCTGGTATTAGTTTATACATTTTTGATGTGTGGTATGCAATTTTATGGAAATGGATGCATTTATGCTCTTGTGATCACTTTGAATGCATAGTCATGTGAGAAGAAAAGTTTCAAAAAGCACAAATACTGGATGTTCATAATGAACACAGCTTTGTTTTTTTTCATGTAAATACATAACAAAAAAACTGGAAGCCGATTGGTCTCCATGCAGAGCTGCACCAGATTTTGCACCCTCTAGTTTTAGTAAGACTAGGTTCACACTATTATGGGAGTTTGCCGGTGCAGGAATTGCCGTACCCGCAACCACCCACAGCAAAAAAAAAAAAAAAAAAAAAAAAAAATGCACTGCTCTTTAACCACTTGCCGTCCGTCTGCTGTTTATAAATGGCAGGACGGTGGCACTCCAGGGGCGGGTTGCCGTTCATAAACAGCACCCGCATTTTCTAGCTGGGAGTGTGGAGCACCGCGATCTGGTGCCTGCTGTGTCGTGCGGATCATGTGATCACTCGTTGGCCAGTGATCACATGCAGAGTAGTAAGCAAGATGTCACTTGTGACATCAATGCTTACTACGTGTGAAATCTGTGAATGATCAGAGGTCACATGGTATAAGGCTATTCACAACAGCCTTGTACCATGTGACAAGCTGTGACAAATCACAGCTCACTCAGTAGTTCTCAATGGCTGCAAGAATGCAGCTAGAGAGAAGGAGAAATGATTGCTTTTACACCCATAAAGGCTGTAAAAGCAATCAGGGTAAAAAAAAAAAAAAATCTTCATCACCCCTCTCAAGTAGTACAGTGTCACCATGGTGACACTGTACTGCTAGGGTGACAGTATGTTAAAAAAAAAAATAGTTGGAATAAATTTTGGCCAAGATTTATGATGAAATTTTATAAGAAAAAACACTTTTCAAAATTTTTGGACTTTTTCATTTACATAGCAAAAAAAAAATAAAAATCCCAGTGGTAAATAAATACCACCAAAATAAAGCTTTATCTGTCTCAAAAAAAATGCTAAAAAAATTAATATGGGTACAGTGTTGCATGACCGCGAAATTGTCAAAGTGTGATAGTGCTGAAAGCTGAAAATTGGCCTGGGCAGGAAGGGGATGAAAGTGTCCGGACTTGAAGTGGTTAAAGACACATGGGGCTACCATTACTTTGTAATGACACTCCCACGCATCTAAGACACAGAGTGTTTGCGGATGCAGGAACAGCTGGGAAATTGTATGGTGCACAAGCACCATGTGATTTCCCAGCCGATGTGGTTGAAAAATGGTGGAGGAACCTTTTTTCTGCCTCAAACCCAAGAAGGGCAGTCTATTCAAATGAATGGGCTGCCGAACAAAAGTGGCTCTGAGAGCCGCGATAGTGTTAACCTAGCCTAAATCTTCCCTGTTAAGATTTAAAATGGTGTAAACATACACAAGTAAATATGTTGTTTGACTCGTTCAGTACATGATTGCAACGTTCAAACACATTGTACGCTTTTTTTTTGTTTTTTTTTAAGACTACCTGCAAGTCTTTACGAAGTCAGTCATACAGAAATATTTAACCATTTCCATACCGGGCATTTTTACACCTTCCTGCCCAGGCCATTTTTCAGGTTTCAGCGCTCTCACACTTTGAATGACAATTGCGCGGTCATACAACACTGTACCCAAACTAAAAATTTATTGTTTTCTTTACACAACTAGAGCTTTCTTTTGGTGGTATTTAATCACCACTGGGGTTTTTATTTTTTGCTAAATTAACAAAAAAAGACCGAAAATTTTGAAAACAAAAAACACGTTTTTCTGTTTGTTATAAAAGTTTGCAAATAAATAATTGTTCTTCATAAATTTAGGCCGAGATGTATTCTGCTACATGTCTTTGGTGAAAATAACCCAAATTAGGATGTATTTTTAGTTTGTAGGAAAGTTATAGTTCACAAACTATGGTTTAGATCAGAATATTGATCAATCCTGAAGTACTGACAGCCAATCTAATTTCTTGAGGTCCAAGAATGTCAGAACAGTACAGATATCCCCCAAATGACCCCTTTTTGCAAAGTAGACAGTCTGACGTACTTCATAAAAGGTGCATGGCGAGTTTTTTGAAGTTGTATTTTTTTTGTCATAATTTTTCGGAAAATGAAAAAAATTAAAAATTTCACTATTTTGTTATTTTACATACTGTCACCAGTGCAGTACAGGGTCATCATATAACTGGCATGGCGGTGATCTGGGACACTGACTGGTGACAGTATGAAAAAAAAAAAATATATATATTTTTTTTTATATTACTTAAGTTTTTTTTCATATTTCACTATGTTCAAAGTAGTGCAATGTTACCATAGTAACATTGTACTACTTCAGGGAAGTGATTTTTTTTTTTTTTACACAATTTGCTTATAGCAAAGAATTACTTTGCTATAAGCAAGCATTTACCTGAATGACCGATTCATTCAGGGTTTTTTTTTGTGCTTAGCTGTGATTTGGCCACAGCTAATCACATGACATGTGCATGTGATCGCTGTGACCATTCACAGCTAGACACTAGTATACAATGGATGGCATGAATGAAGCCATCCATTGTATACAACTGTCATGTGACCTGCTGTGATTGGTCACAGCAGGTCACATGGTACCGCCAACGGGAGGCCGGTACTCAGATCTGTCATCGGCAATGTCCTAGGTACACGGCCGGTGACAGATCGCGCCACTGCGCGGCTCTGCAAGCGCGAAAACTGCACATGTGTGAGAGGACGCCATATGACGTCCACCCGGAAATCTACAGCCTTTTCCCGGCCGCCAACCGGCTATTGGTTAAATAAGACAAATAAACACAGAATATTGCCAAAAAAAGGACATTTATTTCAGGAGTATACCACCCTGTAGACATTCTCCTATTTACTCTTTTTTTGGCTGGATGGCCTAACAACACACAAGATTGTTTTACAATACATTTAACAAAATCTTCTCCGAGCAATGAAACATATATTGACTGTAGTATGTCTACATGCCTTTGTATTTCATACAGCACAACAAACACTGAACTAAATCTGTGCATAAAGAAGTTCTAAAATGGACTAGACAAACGTGTTGGTAATATACAATAGTTTGCAATCATTTGTATATGTCAAATTGTTTAATGCATTGATATAAAATTTGTTTGGATGTCATATCACACATGATCTCATCAGGTAACTATGTAAACGCAGTAAATAATGTCTCTGCTTTCTTTAATTCACGTTCAGTGTGATGCACACAATGATGCCAAACAGCAAAGTGACAAAGCTGTCTGAGATCAGATAGAACATTACAGACCAGCATGTTAGAGGTGAAGGCGATAACACCATCTCCAAGCATCATGATGGTAGACTAGAATATTTAAGTGGATTTTCTAAACGTAAATAGCAAACTAAAGCCTGAACACTATCTTGCAAAGCTTATAGCATATCTAAGCCCCACAGAAAAAAAAATGTAATATATTGCAGCTTAGCAGTCCTTAGATGTGATGGCTGCATTAGTATACTAGATTAGCATTCTTCCCTTTACTTTCACTAGGGTGAAAACACTTTACATACTGTATCTATGAAGCAGAAGAGTTGATACCCTTAGCTACTGTCCTGATTTGGACTACAAACACCCCCTCTCAATCCGATGACATATGGAGGTGTTTTGTAGTTTACAAAAGATATTAGGAAAGCTGAAGTTTTTCGATACTTTAGTTCACTACACAGGAAGTTACAACGGCACACGATTTCTGATAAAATCAACAATTACGTTTTTATACTTGCGGAAAATGTACTTTTTTTCATTTTTTTAAATAAACATGTTATACTTGCCTGCTCTGTGCAGTGGTTTTGCACAGAGCAGCCCCAATCCCCCTCTTCATGGGTCCCTTGTCACTGCTCTTGGCCCCTCCCTCCAGCCGAGTGCCACCAAAGCAAGCAGCTTGCTATAGTGGCACCAGAGCAGGCTCACTCCTAAGCCACTGCTCTGTGTGTCCATTCACACACTAGCATGGCTCAGTCCCCCCCACTCTCCCTTTAATGACTCACTGGCTGTGATTGACAGCAGTGGGAGCCAATGGCTCACAGCTAATGAGGAGGAAGAGTACTTGAAGAGTCGCTGCACTCGTGCTCATCTCTGGAAGGAGATGGGGCTCGGGTAAGTATTGGGGGGCTGCTGCACAGTGAAGGTTTTTTACCTCCATGTACAGCATGCATGAAGGTAAAAAACATAATCCTTTACAACCACTTTAAACAAGAAAGCCAGCTCTGCCAGAACATCTAAGGGCTAGTAAGCTGTAATATATTACATTTTTATTCTTGAGTTTAGATACACTAAACATTTTTTTTTTCCTTTCGGGATAAAGATTTTAACTTGATTAATAAATGTTGGCCATTGTAAGCACCCCTGTCAGTGTTAAATGGAAGGGGTGTGGAAATTTTAGCAAAAAGTACTTGTCCAGGAACTAAATCAGTATCCCAATCTACTTGTCCCTCATGACAATCTACTTATAAAAAAAATAAATAAATACATTTTAACCAAAACCGTATTTAAATCCAAGGTGATTTTTAGAATGTCTGGGGTTTTAAAAACAAAAAGCGGCTTTACGGCGACTTAAATGTGTAATAATTTTAACATTGCGCTGTTTATCGCCTCACCTCCCTTCCGGTCTCCAGCATCGCACCCGGGGACTAGCAGGGAGGGGCGAGACATCGCAGTGTAATGAGCACTGGTTGGCTGCTCATCAGGAAAGGGGAGTGTTGGGGCTTATTCTTTATTCCTTTCGTTTTTGCATGTTAAAAAAATCATTTTAGGCCTGAAGATTACATAAAACCCCCAAACATGATATATTTTCAGAAAGCAGAGACCCTACAGAATAAAATAGTGGTAGCTTTATTTTTTTATGTCGCATATTAGCGCAAAATTATTTTTAGGGCATAAAAAGGCAATAAATTAAAAAAATTTTTGTAAAATACGAGGTTGCACTGAGTAAAACAGATATCCAACATGTCAAACCTTAAATTTGCAGGTGCTCGTGAAATGGCGACAAACTTCAGTACCCTTTATTTTCTATAGGCGGCACTTTTAAAGCCCCTTATAGGTCATCAGTATAGTGTTATGGAGGAGGACGGGTGCTAGAATTATTTCTCTCATCCTAGCATGCGCGGTGATATGGAACGTGCATCACAATTGACGTTTCCATGAGAGGCTGGCTCTGAGTGGAAGCAATCAGCGGCAGCGCTGCCGCCAGAATGCTTTCACCTGACAGGGCTACAGGTTGAGAAAAAAAAATAAAAAATACCTGCCCGGCACCTGGAACTACAGGTCCTGGGCGTTGGCTGATATAAATTCAACATCCCTGTAAATGATTTATCTCAACCCTCTGCCACTTTCACAACAAAGCTCCATCTGAAGATAAAAATGGAGCGGCTTGTCAGCAGGATCAACAGATTATAAAAAAAATCTATTGTGGGGAAGGGGGGCTAGTTTCAATTTAGAATGTAAACAATCTCAATTCCACATGCCTGCATGAGGAAAAGCAACCCCAAGTGGAACAGAAGTATAGTGCAAAAGATAGACAAGGAGCCAAAGATTTTTGACAAGCCAAACCACTTCTGTATTCACAAATGGAAAAGTGTGGCTTAGAGGAAATAACACCTTACCAACTGTGAAACATGAAGGAGGCCCAATTACATTTGTTATTGATTTTGTTGCTTCTGGAACTGGGTTGCCTTTAATCTGAGCAGTGCCCAATGAAATAAAAATGTTTAGGAATTATGAAGGAAAGCATAAGCTATGTTTATTTAGCAGGTCTTTGGGTACTTAGACAGGATAACAAAAAAAGAAAAAAGCACACAGAGATATTGACCCCAGAATGGTTAAGAGTAATAAGTTGGACTGAAAAAAAAAAAAAAAAAAAAAAAAAAAAAAAAAAAAAAAAGGTGCCATATTACCTGTTAAATGCTAAATTACTTTTTTTTTTAATTTTACATCATTTCAAAAGGAAATCTGGTTAAGTACCAACAAAGTTGTCCATGAATACTGCTATAAGTGCAATACAAAAAAAAAAAAAGCACTGCATTGCAGACACTTACAAAATGCATTACAAACATACACAAAAAGCAGAACACAAATGCCTCTGTACTTTATTGATATAGCATTTTGTAAACTCTCCAGCCACCTGTACAAAATATTCAATTTCTTGAAAAAGAAAGTGGCACCAGTCCAGAGCAGTTCACAAGTTCAATGCACTAAATGACAATTTTCAAGAACAGTTAACAATAAAAAAGTTGGTAATGCCAAAACAGAGCAAAAAGCAAAAAAAAAAAAAAAAAAATGTATACTATATACCAAAAACAAATGGTAGATACCTAACCATCACAACTATTCTACATTCATAAAGTATACGAACAACCTTCCAGATTGAGTTTCCAGTATAAAATATTGTTTTAATGCAACAGCATTCCAAGACAATTGTCCACTTCCAACCTTGTGTCAAACAATTTGGGGGAAGACGTTCTGTTTTTGCATGACTGTGACCCATGTACAAAAAGCATCTCCATAAAGACATGGTTTGATGACAGCCATATGCAGAAACTTCAGGGGCCTACACACAGCCCTGACCTAAACTCTACTGAACAATTTCACGAAGGTCTGAAACCCTGATGGTGAGTCAGGTCTTCTTGTCCAAAATCATTACCAAACCTCACAAATGCTCTTTTGGACAAATATGCAGAAATCCCACCTCCTCCTAAGATGGACTAAGGATGTACAAAATCTTGTGGAATGTTGTCCTCAACACTGTAGACTGTTGTAGGAAGGAGTAACGAGGGAAGGGGCTCTATATTAACTGACTGCAAAACAAAAATACCGTATTTGAGCACCCGTTTCACACCATTTTGCATTTTAAAGCTGCTTCCTATTTTAACACACAAGTTTATACATGCTGTGAAGATTCTTATATTCCTGTGCATTTTTTTTTAGAACACGAGAGTTGAAACACATGCAAAATGGGTAAAATGCACAAAAACACGCGTTTTTTTAAATGAAAAGATATGAATCTCTTTTATGTCCCAAAGCCAATTAGGTACCTTCTCTTGAGTCACAGTACAATGATTCTGCCGGTGAGATGGATGGAGAAGCAGGTGTGACAGAATCTCTCTGCATTAAATCCCCTGCAACGGTCCGTGAGACTTGAGATAGAATTGTAAACTGCGAGGAGGAAGGTTCCTGTGTGGTGTATGTTTGCGAATGTTCTGTAGGAGGTTGTGGTGGCATGTGTGTGTATATGGGATGCTGCAAGTATGGTTGTGTAGTGTATGGTGTTGTGTTGTAATGGTATGTTGGAAGCTCAGGTGACACAAGCTACACGTGGACATAGCGATGCACTACTTGCATGATTTCCTGTTTGAGGGCTGACAGTCTATGTGGTGGTATTTGCCGAATGTCATACTCCAGGGAGCAGAGGAAACTAGCAATGTTGTCTTCTCTTTCTTCTTTGCGCCGGGACTCACGCAGTTGCTCCCTCAGCTCTCCCAACATTTTCATGATCACTGATGACACCAAGTCAATATCGGTGGTTTTCTTTTTTTGCTTCCTGAATTGCGGCACAAGAGGTTTCCCTGCCTGTTTGGATCCATCATCTGTGCTTGATGTTGACAGCAAAGGTGACGATCGACTTGATGTCGTATTCAATCCAGCTTCCCTGTCCTCTTCTCCCAACTTGTCTCGATTGGAGCCACGTGTATTGTCCTTCCTGTCAGCCACGATTCCTGAAGTTCTAAACATAAAAAAATCCACATTAAAATCTCGTGTTATAGGCCTATTGAAGAGCATTTCAATCTTTTTCTATCTTGGCAGAAATTTTTAAAAAATCTCAAAAGCAACTCAGACATCGATCAAACCCAAAAGCATGCTAAAATTTAATGGGAAAGCACTCACCTCTTGCGTTTCATAACGGTCTTCAGGAACTGTAACGCCTCAAAATATGTTCGTGTCTTGACTTTCTTTGCGCCAGAACCGCTTGGACGATTATCAATGTCACTTAGATCCTTCCTAAAATGGTCCCTTAAGGATATCCTCCTTATGTTTTTATGTTGCTTACTAAAATAAATAAAATTACAATTTATGTAAAACATTAACAAAAGGTGCTAGAAGAAGCTGTAACATTTTAAATGCTTTTTAATTACATGGTTTATTTCTAATTGTAGATTTCTGTGATGATGACTCAATAGTTACATGGTTTGCTGCTTGTCTATATAATTTAGTTATATATTTCACAGATCCATACCCCTTTAGTTATATAGTATAATTATTAATACCTCTTTAGTTATATAGTTTTTAAAGTTTAATGATGTAGCCATATTTAGGGTGGCATGTGTAACAGCTCCTGCCACCAGTGTCCCCCCCATCCCCCCCTTGATGTGACAGAAGGTGGGGGATCCTCCTCTCACCCGCTGTCACAATTTAAACACAGTGGAACATGGACACGTCATTCATTCACACTTTCCGATGAATGGACAGACTACAACTATTGTCAGCCACAGCAGCTGATAGCTTGTAGTTCTGATTGAACTGCAAAGGAGTTAATGAGCACCCTTGTAGCTCGTTCGCAAGCCCTGCAGCTTTGTAACTGACAGCTCATATGCAGGTACAGGCTGAAAGCTGTGGGGCCTGTATGCAGAAGCCTGACCATTGCACCCCTGTTCCACTGATCACAGGTGCAATGCTTTCCAGGTTCTGCAGGAAAAAAGAATAAATGCACATTTTTTAAATATAATTTTTTCTTGAAAAGCTGAGCTTATCCTTTAAAGAATTCCAGATATGAATATTTTATACAGTTACTTTAGTCCAGCTTGGACCAATGTAACTATACATATACCAGCCCTCAAAATTTCCACTCGTCTGCTCGCATTTGGCGAGTGGAAATATTATGAGGGGGGGTGAGTCACTGAGTTCTCTCTGCAGGCCGGCTGGCTGGAGGACTCTCTCTGTGGGTCGGTGGGCAGGACGGGACAGGACAGGGCAGGAGGGAAGCGGTCTGAACACTGGTTGTGGTGAGTGGTCATTGGGCAGCCCGCTGCTGGAATAACCCCTCTCTACCGATAGGAAAATGTGTAGCCAAAGTCCCTCCCCCTCTCTGCTTCCCTGCCAAGGATATCACATTGCTATGGCTCTGCCCCCTGCTGACATCACTCCCATTCCAGCTGCTGTTGGTAAATACAGAAAACATTTGGCTTGTGTATCCTGCTGTGTGCCTTGTGCCAAGTTGGGTGCCCTGCTGTGTTCACTGTACAATGCTGTGTGCCTTGTACCATGCGGTGTGACCTGAAGTCCTGCTGTGTGTCCTGTACCCTGCACCATTATCAGTGAGGCCATGAGGGATCTGTCAGTAGAGGACTGGAGGAGGACATGGGACTGGAGGAGGACATGGGACTGGAGGAGGACATGGGACTGGAGGAGATAACAATGGAAGGAGGACATGGGATGGGGAGATGGGACTGGAGAAGGGCATGGGATGGAAGAGATGTTTACATTGCTTTATGTTAATATTGTTAAAGTTGCTGTTAATATTTATTTTTGTAACTTTATTCTGCATAAAACCTTTAACTGTCATTTCATGAAGTAATTTATGAGGGAGTATTTAGGGGCGGGACAGGGGCAAGGCTATATGGGGCAGTAACTCTTAAGGCTTGGCTAGTAGCTCAGGACCTGAAATTTTGAGCCCTCTATATACTGTACCATACCTGGCCGATTCCCCTGTAAGCTTGAAATCACTGAAACAGACACCAGTACTCCACACCAGTACTCCAGTGATCTCCACTTGCTTCCAGGTTCAGTGCTGAGCAGCTGTCCTGCTATATTCTGAACACAGGAGGTCGGCCGCTTGGCATGGGTACCATTCAGAGAATGCTTTGCATTTTCTGACTGAATGCAAAGTATTCTCTAATTGGTGGAGATGAAAAGTGTGGCGTTACCAGCCCGCCTTTCCACCTCAAAACAGAGAGCACTTTGCATTTATTTAGAAAATGCAAAGCAAATCTCTGAACAGCGCCTGTTCTAGGAGGCCGACCTCCTGTTTCAGAATGCAGCATGGGAGTGGGAAGCAAATGGCGATCTCTGATGTAGTGATACCTACTGCAGTGAATTCCAGCTTCCAGGTACATCGACCAGGTATATTGTATAGTTACATTGGCCCAAGCTGGATGTAAGCGTGTATAAAATATTCATGCCTGGAATTCATGTTCAACATCGTGATAATGTTAAAAAAAAAAAGCTTATAATTATTATTACTCATTTTGCTTCTTTTTGGTAGACATGCTTTCCAAATATCTGGCCATTACAGCCTGCATAATTCCACCCAGGCCTCTTTTCCTCCATAGGCATTGCTGTAGCTGGGGACAGTCGGGTCGTACAGATCAGAGAGCTACTCCACTTCTTTAATATGTGCAGTTACATTAATAGCAGCCATGCTGTTCAGCTAGCAGCCAATCAGGAAATGGCTGACATAGCTCTGGCTCTGAGGAAGAGGTTGTGTCCTCGAAACACGTTAGCCATCCAGGGTTCCATCGTATGGACTCAGATGTTGTTTGGATCATACATCTTGTTCAGTTTGACATGCCTGTGTTTTTATGTCTATTGCGAGTATGATACTTACTTTGTTTCTTCAATAAATATTTTAAACGATAATGCACTAGGTCGGTGCGCCCTTTTTCTGTTTCTCCATTTACAACTCTCCCGCAGCATTTCCCACTGAATTCTGGGAAACTTGATTCCTCCAGAATTTTTCCCCCAGTGTCCTGTAAATGATTTCTAATCACACCTCAAATGTAGCATAAGCATTATAGGCACGTTTATGGCACCTTTTCATTAACATGAATGGAGATGGTTAAAGCGGAGCTCCACCCAAAAGGGGAAGTTCAGCTTTAAGGACTGCTCCCCCGCTCCACATTAAGGATTGGCACCTTTGGGGGCAGGGCGCGGGTACCCGAATTTGACAGGTACCCACTCCCACTCCCGGTCCGATCGCCTAGGCAATCGGAAGGTGTCCTCCCTCTCTGTAGTCTTTTGGGACACGTGACAGAAGACTACAGGACCATTCATGAAGCGCAGTGCTACTCGTGCATGCGCAGTGGGTAACCGGCTGTGAAGCTGCAAGCTATCATAGCCGGATGCCCACACTGAAGATGCCAGCCTCTTGGAATACAGGATGGTCGGTGAAACAGGTTGTGGGGGACACACCACGGGACCAAGGGACAGGTAAGTGGCTGTTTTTTTAAAAGTCAGCAGCTACAGTTTTTATAGCTGCTTTTATTTTTTGACAGCGTGAGTGGAACTCCACTTTAAGAAGTGGCAAAGTTGGCCGAACGCAATATGCAAGATAAATTTTGACACAATGTGAAGTGACGCAAACGCGGCTAAGTGTGCTACACTGTCAGCTGTTTATTTTGCAATTATGACTGAACACTGCTAGTAGGTCATGAAGATTTAAATACATAGCTAAACCGCCTGTTTTTTCCACTAGTGTGAACTTCACTAAACATGTATGAGCAGTTCTGTCATCATTATTCCTCATATATTCATCCCAGCAAGACTGGTGAAGCCTAATTCCACGTTTTCTGACTTCCACAACTACCGTATATACTCGAGTATAAGCCGACCCGAATATAAGCCGAGGTACCTAATTTTACCACAAAAAACTGGGAAAAACTATTGACTCGAGTATAAGCCCCATCATTGGTGTCAGTGGGAGGAACAGTGCCCCATCATTGGTGTCAGCGGGGGGAACAGTGCCCCATCATTGGTGTCAGCGGGGGGAACAGTGCCCCATCATTGGTGTCAGCGGGGGGAACAGTGCCCCATCATTGGTGTCAGCGGGGGGAACAGTGCCCCATCATTGGTGTCAGCGGGGGGAACAGTGCCCCATCATTGGTGTCAGCGGGGGGAACAGTGCCCCATCATTGGTGTCAGCGGGGGGAACAGTGCCCCATCATTGGTGTCAGCGGGGGGAACAGTGCCCCATCATTGGTGTCAGCGGGGGGAACAGTGCCCCATCATTGGTGTCAGCGGGGGGAACAGTGCCCCATCATTGGTGTCAGCGGGGGGAACAGTGCCCCATCATTGGTGTCAGCGGGGGGAACAGTGCCCCATCATTGGTGTCAGCGGGGGGAATAGTGCCCCATCATTGGTGTCAGCGGGGGGAATAGTGCCCCATCATTGGTGTCAGCGGGGGGAATAGTGCCCCATCATTGGTGTCAGCGGGGGGAATAGTGCCCCATCATTGGTGTCAGCGGGGGGAATAGTGCCCCATCATTGGTGTCAGCGGGAGGAATAGTGCCCCATCATTGGTGTCAGCGGGAGGAATAGTGCCCCATCATTGGTGTCAGCGGGAGGAATAGTGCCCCATCATTGGTGTCAGTGGGAGGAATAGTGCCCCATCATTGGTGTCAGTGGGAGGAATAGTGCCCCATCATTGGTGTCAGTGGGAGGAATAGTGCCCCATCATTGGTGTCAGTGGGAGGAATAGTGCCCCATCATTGGTGTCAGTGGGAGGAATAGTGCCCCATCATTGGTGTCAGTGGGAGGAATAGTGCCCCATCATTGGTGTCAGTGGGAGGAATAATGCCCCATCATTAGTATCAGTGGGAGGAATAGTGCCCCATCATTGGTGTCAGTGGGAGGAATAGTGCCCCATCGTTGGTGTCAGTGGGAGGAATAGTGCCCCATCGTTGGTGTCAGTGGGAGAAATAATGCCCCATCATTAGTATCAGTGACACCAATGATGCGGCACTATTCCTCCCACTGACACCAATGACACTTGCTGACCCCTGTTGCAGTATGGTGCTGCTGCTGCAGCCAGCATATGTGGTTGCAGCAGCACCTCTGCACTGCACACTTACTGGCTTTTCCCTCACTCGATTTTTGCGGGTCCGCTCAGCTCCGCCTCCTCGCCCGTGATTGGCCGCCTGTGTACCTTTCCTGAGCTACAGTTCTGGCGGCCAATCACCGGTGAGGAGGCGGAGCCGAGCGGCAGGAGTGAGGGAGTGGCCGGAGTGCCGAAAGGAGCAGCGCTTCCTGGATGGATCATCGTGGGAGCCAGGTAAGAGACAGCAGCCCTCTGCCCACCCCTGTACGCGCCCCCCTTGACGGAGCCTCGCGGAGCCTCTGCAGACGTTGACTCGAGTATAAGCCGAGGGGGCCGTTTTTCAGCACAAAAAATGTGCTGAAAAACTCGGCTTATACTCGAGTATATACGGTATATATTTGTTAATATCCCATTACACACACCTTAACTACTTGCCCTCCAGAGGATTTACCCCCTTCCTGAGCAGGCAATTTTTTGCATTGTGGAGCTGCATTACTTTAACTGACAATTGCAATGCTGCACTCAAATGAAGTTTATGTCCTTTTTTTCCCCACGAATACAGCTTTCTTTCAGTGGTATTTGATTGCCTGTGCGGTGTTTATTTTTTGCACTATAGAAAAAAAAAGACCGACAATTTTGAGAACAAAAAAAAAACAATTTAGGCCAAAATGTATTCTGCTACATGTCTTTGCTAAAAAAAAAATCCCAATACGTGTAGATTAATTGGTTTATGTGAAAGTTATAGCGTTTACAAATGGCGGTATAGATACTGGAATTCTACTAGCAATGGCAGCGATCAGCTACTTATAGAGGGAACTGCGGTAGGCATTCTGACACTGGGAGGAACTGTCTTGGTGTCACCGACATTCCCAGTGACACCAATATAGTGATCAGTGCTAATAAAAAGCACTGACACTGTACTAATGGCACTGGGCAGGAAGGAGGTAATATGTAGGGCAGTGGTTCTTAACCTTGTTGGAGGTACTGAACCCCACCAGTTTCATATGCGCATTCACCGAACCCTTCTTAATTGGAAAAATAAAATACGATTTTTCAAATTCAAAACATAGGTATATATTTAGGTATATATTTATACATAGGTGCACAAAATGAACAAAACCATTAAGAACAAAGAACAAAACCATTAAAACATGATTTTCACACAAAAACAAAAACATAATAATGAATATTTACTGCACGAATCATATGAGTCGGGTGTGGGTCTTCACCTCCTCCGAACCCGCGAGACTGACTCACCGAACCCCTGGGGTTCGATCGAACCCAGGTTAAGAACCACTGATGTAGGGCGATCAAAGGGTGTGCTGTGTTAGTGCTTTCAACTGTAAGCACACTACTTTGTAGGGCTCTGCTATGCAGTTAAAGAGTGGCTGTAAAGCCTTAAAGTTTTTTATCTTAATGCATTAAGGTAAAAAACATTCTATGCTTGGGTCCCCACCCCCTCCCCCAGTCCCCATCATACTTACTTGAGCCCCTTCGCAATCCACTGCTGTGCATTAGAGCAGCAGCTCTCCCCGCTCTGTCCCTCCTCACAGGGCAGAGCTATAGCAGTGGGAGCCATTGGCTCCCACTGCTGTCAATCAAACTCTGTCACAGGGGAGCAGGGGGTGGGATTATACTCTGCTCTCGGTGTCTATGAACACAGGCAGCAGAGTTCAGGAGCAATCCCACATGAGTGCCCCCACAGTGGCAGGGGACCCCAGAAGAGGAGGATCAGGGCTGCTCTGTGCACAACCATTGCACAGAGCTGGTAAAGTAAATAGAACATGTTTATTATTTTAATAAAAAAAAAAAAAACCCTGAAGCTTTATTTAAATACAGCAGTGTTTTGTATGATAAGAAGGGGTTACGTATCTTTCCTCCATGTCCAGCATTGGCAGTCCTTGCTCCTACGCAGAAAGGCCCTCACATAATGGTGTATGAGGCAGCACTGTTCTGTTCAGTAATGCTATAAGCCCAGGGCAATATGAGGACAGACAACATGTCCATAATGGCTTGTATAGAGAGGGAGTGGGTTGAATGACGCTGGGTGTCATTTGACTTATAGGAGGAGTGCTATCCATTGGACGAGCAGACATTCTGTAGGGAACAGTGCTGGATTGAGGGTAAGTATTGCAGCTAAAGCTTATGTTTTCTTTACCAATGCTAACAATGCTAAGCAGCTTTAAAGCACAGCTATGGAATAAGCAAATATGTGTAGCTTTGTGTATTTTTTCCAGATCTGTGCAGTAATCCAGCGTGAATTGTTGCCTCTGTGCAGGAAGTTCCTGTAATAAAGACCGGTCACTGCTGCTCTCTATCCTTGTGCAAGGTGACTGGTCTTGTCTCAGCCCCCTCCTGTAGTTTTCTGCAGGCATCCTATTGGTTCCCTGTTACAGCCCTGCTCTCTACACAGGGTATGTGCAGTACAATGGAGATGCCTTCGTTATTTTTACAAGGTGATAACTAGGGGGAAGATTTACTAAAACTAGAGTGTGCACAATCTGGTGCAGCTCTGCATAGAAACCAATCAGCTTCCAGGTTTTATTGTCAAATCTTAATTGAACAAGCTGAAGTTAGATGCTGACTGGCTGCTATGTACAGTTGCACCAGATTCTGAGTGCTCCAGTTTTAGTAAATCTACCCTTAGGTTTGCAAAGGCATAGGTGCAAACAAAGCAGATTTATGGCCTTCATGTATATTTCAATAAACGTTTTTGTGCCTGAATTCAGCTTGAGCAAAACTTTGCTACACGGCTGGTTTCACTGGCCGTCTGCTCTCCCCAGCGCCAGCATCTTCAGTGTGCCCACTGCGCATGTGCAAGTAATGCTGTGCTTTGTGAACGGCCCCATAGTCTTCTGGGACCTGTCACGTGTCCCAGAAGACTATGGGGGGCGCCATCGCAGCAGAAGTGGGTACCTGTTAAATTTGGGTACCCCCTCCCCCCCACTCCTCAAAAGGTACCAAACCCTAATGGGACAAAGCCTTAAAGCGGAATTTCCCCTTTTGTGTGGAGCTCCGCTTTAATGCCCGGTAACGTACCCGTATGTCACTTGCCTTTGAGTGGTTATACCGGGATGATGCCCGCAGCTGCAGACATCTTCCTTGGAATGTTTTGGTTTTCTTTTTTTGTGGGTTTTTTTTTTTTAACAAATCACTTTCTTGTAAAAACAATCCTAAATAAGACACTGAATTGCTTCCCCCCTCCCTCCACCTTCCCGGGCTCTCCAGTCACACCAAGGAACCTAGGAATGCAACTGGCAGTTCCACCAACTGACCATAAAGCTGATTGGGGACTGGAATGGCCCTGATCATCTCTATGATCTAAGAAAATGCAAGGGATGAGTATTTTATCACTTCTGGTTTCACTGGTTGTAAACGAACCATTACTGGTTTGAAAAAAGTATCAGATCTCTTGGCATGATCAGATGCTTTTAAGGGCAGAAGAGACATCTGGAGTCTAATGCCCAAGATCTCTCAGTAAAGAGTACCTGTCACTACCTAATGCTACAAGGGGTAAAGTGAAAAAAAAACCCATTAAAAAGTACATCATAAAAATAAAAAAAATTAAACCACCCCCCCATCTCCCTGTGCAAAGGCGAAGGTACGCATCAGCCTTGCGTTGGTATGTAAACAGCAATTGCACCACACGTGAGGTATCACTGCAAATGTCAAATCGAGAGCACCAATTCTAGCACCAGACCTCCTGTGTAAATATAAACTGGTAACCTGTAAAGGCTTTTAAAATGTCGCTAATGGATAATATCATTTACGTAGTTTGACGCCATTCTACAAGCAATTTTAAAATCCATTAAGTCACTGGTCACACAGCTGCAATTTAAAAATCGCATGATTTGTGTGTGATTTCTGAAGACTCTTGAAGATTTTCAACGATTTCCATTATATGTATATGAAACCGTAATAAACTGCAGCAAAAGTAACGCAAGACTACTTTAGAAATCATGCTACAGCAAATCGCACATGCTAAGACACTGACATTCACATTCATTAGATGCAATTTCAGGTAGGGGTACACCAAAAGTTCAGTGGCCAAAACGTGTTGGCTGATATGAAAAAAAGAAAAAAAAAAAGCACCGATACAGGTGCCGAAAATAACCCTGCCCCCTGGCCACCGCCTGCCTGCCGCTGCCACCCCTCGCTGCTATCATCACCGGCTGCTGCTCGGTAGTTCTCAACCTTACCTGAGAAACCACCAAACGAGCCCAGCGCTGGGCATAGAGATAAGTGAAGGAAAGATGGCCTCCACTCATATCTATGCCCTTGGAGGACCAGAGTGATGTCACTTCCGGTTCCGGCGCTTGTAAACAAGGCCATTTTTTTTTTTTTTTTTTTTTTTTTTATCTAAAGATCAATGCTTTTTTTTTTTATCTAATGCTTTACATTGTAGGAGGAGAGATGTGCGGTCTTATTTACCCCATATCTCTCCATAAAAAGGACCTGTCACTAAATATTTCTATCACAAGGGATGCATGCATTCCTTGTGATAGGAATAAAAGTGGTTAAAAAACTTTTTAAAAAGGGACAGTGTTAAAAAAAAAAAAATAAATTAAAATACACTTAAAAAATAAATTTTTTTTTAAAAGTGCCCCTGCCCCCCCCCGCCCCATGCTCGCAAGTAGTGAACACATACGTAGGCCACGCCCACATATGTAAACAGTGTAACCACACACGTGAGGTATCGCCACAAACGTCAGAGCAATAATTCTAACACTGGACCTCCTCTGTAACTTTACACTGGTAACCTGTAGACATTTTTAAAAGTGTCACTCATGGAGCTTTTTAAGTACCAGTTTGACGCCAATCCACGAGCGTGCGCAATTTTAAAGCGTGACATGTTGGTTATCTATTTGCTCACCGTAACATCCTCTTTCATATTTAAAAAAAAAAAATGGGGGTATAAATTGTGGTTTGTTTTTTTTAAATCATTAAAGTATATATTTTCCAAAAATATATATTAATTTTCAAAAACTGCCCATTTCTGTTTTTGGCTAAGTGCATCCTGAATTTTCGGTTTTGGTACCAGAATTTCCATTTCGGTGCACCACTAGTTTCATGTGTGATTTCAATTCGCAAATTGCAATGGTATGACTGGGCACTAAAGTATTTATTTATTTTTATTTTTTTAAGCGTTTGAAAAGCAACTGTGCAAATACCGCGTGACATTCGAAATGACAACACCCGCTATTTTATTCTCTAGAGCCTCTGCTTTAAAAAAAAAAAAAACTGCAGTTTAGGAGCTTTTCTGCGTTTTTTTTCAGCAGCCCCTGAACTCTCCCTAATATTTCCTATATGTCCATGTACACATCGTCGTTTACAAGCAGTCGAGTTTACAGTCGTTTGAACCAAACTTGCGTTCAGTAGATTTTACCGGTGTTTCAAATGCCAAATGCTTGTAAACGCGGTTAACTGCGTTTATAAGTGTTCGCGTTTATTAACTGTTCCATGTCCAGATACTGTCCAGAGCATTTTTTCATCATCGGAAATGCATGCAAAGCGTTTTCTATGTATTCAAATGGACCCGGTACACCAGCGCAGTCAGTTCCAGGTTTTGTGTGAAGGAAAAAAATGGTAGAACGTGCCGCATTATGCTCATGATGGGATCCATAGTGAATACAACCAGAAAAGACAGGTCATCTCAACACATACTGCTCTCTCTGCTTCTGCTCTCTCTATTTCTCTCAAAATGTCTGAAATAGTTAATATTTTACTATTTTTCAGTGCATTCTGGGCATTTGGAAGGTCTCCTGAGGTTATCTTTTAAGAACACTTCTAAAGGCAAACGCACATAAACGCAGCTAAACAGGTGTTTTTTAACCTACGGTTTCCAGCAGTCAGTTTCCATTGTTCAAAAGAGTTTTCCAAACGCCCCGTGTACACGAGCCCCAAGTTGTTTTCTAGCAAAAAATACTGTTTTTTTTTTTTTTTGCATATAAACAAGAAGTGTCACGTGATCTTTGCCTGCATTTCCCCCGGGTACAGCAGTCCATACCCACAACACGCGTGCGCAGACACAGGTGAGGCCAGCCTTCCAGAGCCGTGTGTGATGTGTGGAGGTCAGTGGGCTGTGTGTAGAGGAGGCCCTGCACAGCACACACAGTACACAGGGGACTGGTGAGGGGTGCAGCGTCCCAGAGTCCTGTGCTTTGTGATGAAGACACAGCGAGTGACCGAGCACACACACCCTATACACACCGGGCACACACAGCCCGCTCCTACCACACTCGTTCATTCATTCTCCTCCATGTGCTCTCCTCTCCACCGAGCACACAACGGGTTAACACAACACACTGCACTCACCCTGCCCGCCGGTGTAGTAGTAGAAAGCGCTCCCCATGAAAACTCCACCCCCTGTGCCTTCTGAGCATGCTCCGAATCCTCAATTTACCAGGAAGAGATCAGGGGTGATAGATGAGCGCCGAGCTCCTCTAACCCCATAGATGCCGCAGCATGAGAGGCACAGGGGGTAGTAGTGGCTGTGAGGGGCGGGATTATCTGGGGGTGGGGTGCTCGGCGCTGGACTTCACCGACTGAAAACTCATGGGGCCCCCGGGCAATAGGGGATCATGGGGCCCCTGTGTCCTTGCCAAAGCTCAAAAAAGCCTATGAAAAAGGTACCAGGTGCATCTCATGGGGCCCCCTACTGACCACGGGCCCTTGGGCAGTGCCCGAGTTTCCAAATGGTCAGTTTGCCTCTGCCGTATATACTTCACTTATGAACAGAGCCCAATGGCCACACAGATGAAGAACTAGAGGCAAACCGTTTATTGTAGGCTTACACCTAAGTGTTTTCTGCTGCATTTTGCACAAACGCAGTACAGTCCATTTAACATGATTTCCTATGGGACATGTTCTCTACATTTGCACCCGGTGCGTTTTTTGGAAAGGGTCAGAGACTTTTTTGAACGCAAAAAGTTGCGTTTTTGGTTCAATAGACTACAATGGAAACGCTGCAAAAAAGCATGCAGTGTGTTTTTGATGCGTTTTTGCCACGTATTTGATGTGTTTTAAATCTGCCTAGCAACAAGAAAAAAAACATCAAAAACAGGTGCAAAAACACAATACAGAAATGGATGAAACGCAAACAGCGTAGGTGTGAACCTAGCCTTAGGGCCAGTTCATAGTATAGAAATACAGTCCAGATGAGTTCCAGATGTGTTTTTGCCTGTGTGTTTTTTATGAGTTTTTAACACGTTCCAGTGCATTTTTATGCATTTCAGTTAATTTTTCCCCTCTTTTTCTTCAATTTAAATAGGGATATGTGCGTTCCAGTGTGTTTTTGGTGTGTTCCAGTGCACTTTTTATGTGTTTTACTGCGTTCAAGTACAGTTCTGTGCAGGAAAAATGCAGTCTGTTCTACTTTTTTTTTCTGCACCCGGATCGCACTGGCACTGCAAGCACTGGTGTGAACTATGACATTGACAACCGTATTATTATTATACAGTATTTATATAGCGCTAAAAGGTTTGCTCACATGCTGTACAATTTAGTGCGGGACCTATATAACCTACTTTCTGCGCGTTTCGGATGCTGAAAAAAGCAACTGAAGCACATGTAGTATGAACTGGCCCTTAGGGCCAGTTCACAGTCTAGAAATACAGTCCAGATGCGTTCCAGATGTGTTTTTGCAGGTACGTATTTGGTGCGTTCCAGTGCGTTTGTTATGCGTTTTTGCCATGTTCCAGTGCGTTTTTTATGCATTCCAATTACAGTATTTTCTGGTGTATAAGACTACTTTTTATACTTAAAAATATACCCCAAAAATTGGGGGTTGTCTTATACACGGGGTATAAAATGTGAACCTTGAGTTTGTTTGGGTCAAGCTGACTGGATGTGTGGTGATACTGTACATACAGTATACCGCGCTGAGCCAAGCTGGCTCAAAACAAATGTCCCTATGACAGATTAATCTGTCAGCCCGCTGGATGTGCGGTATATACAGTATACTGCGCTGAGCCAAGCGGTTTCAAAACGCACCGGTACGTCCCTACTGTAATCAGCCCGCTGGATGCATGTGTACGGTAGCTGAGGCTACATACAGTATACACTGGGCCAATCATGGCGAGTGATGTATTATACTGATGAATACAAAGCCTGCTCGGATTGGCTGAGTCAGAGAGGTGGGCGGATGTCACAACCTCAGCCAATCCGAGGAGGCTTTGTATTCATTAGTAGAATACATCGCTCGCCATGATTGGCCCCACGTATACTGTATGTAGCCTCAGCTACTGTACATACACACATCCAGCGGTCTGATTACCGTAGGGACGTACCGGTACGTTTTGAAACAACTTGGCTCAGTATACTGTATATACCGCACATCCAGCAGGCTGACAGATTAATCTGTAATAGGGACATTTGTTTTGAGCCAGCTTGGCTCAGCGCGGTATATTGTATGTACATTACTGCACATCCAGCGGGCTGTATATATACTGTATGTAGCCGAAGCTACCGTATTACCGCACATCCAGCGGTAACCATCTGATTTGGAATTTGATCCATATGATGACTGTCTTACAAATGTATCACAAGATGTCATTCATGAACTTATGATGTCAGAGGATGAACATGAGGATTTTGAGCACCGGTAAGTCATAACCATTTCAATTAAAAAATCTGATGTTTTTAAATGTTGTTGCCTCAGAAGGGGGGTAGTCTTATACGGCGAGTACAGCCCAAAACCTATGTTTTAACTGGAAAATTAGCGGGTCGACTTATACGCCCGAAAATACGGTAATTTTTCCCGAGTCATCTTCTAGGACAGCTCACTTGAGAGATAGGGCTCCTCCCAGGAAACACCCGCTCCACCTTTTTTTCCCTTTTTAGGCGTCCTCTCTCCCATTGGCCCCCAGTTTTAGTGTTTCCTCCGGCCAGGAAGGAGCTACGCCCGTTTTTTTATTTTTTTTGTCTGGGCTCTCTGGCGGAGTACAGAGGGTCCCTGGCTGAGGCCCCCCCTTCCTCCAAGCGAGGCAGGGGCCTTGTGAGGGGGGGGACCTTTCAGCCAGTTTCACTCTGGAATGCCCGTTGTAGGGTGGGGGCGTCGGCCCCAGATGGTCCCAGCGGGGCTCTCCAGGGGGGTAGAGCCCGCTCCGCTGACCGAGGCATTGGTGCCTTTCCCTGCGGGGTTTCAGGTAAGTCTTACCTGCTCCTAGGATCCCGGCAGCATGGCCAGGAGGCTCGGCTGCGGAAGGTCTGGACGCTGCGATCGCGTCACTTCCAGGCGCCGGGTGTCGTCACTTCCGGCGCAGGAGCAGGGAACGGCCGCCGCCATCTTGGAAATGGGCGGCGGACCGTGGAAGGAACCCGTGCCACGGCCGCTTCTCCACCGGCGGCCGTGAGAGGGGGGTCGGCGAGGGGGGATCGCAGGGGGGGGCGGAGCCCACCAGCCCCTGAAAAACCGCCGCACCGAGGCAGAGTCTGCGGCAGCATGGAGGCAGATCTGTCAGGAGCGGGGGAGGCCTGCAGTAAGGTAAGGGCCTTTGTTTGGCAACTCTCTTTTGTTTTTACCCCCCTCCCGGGATGATTGGGTACCCCCCACACACACACAGCCCCCCTCTCCCCCCCCCAGGCCCACGGCTGGAGCTTTCACAGTGGCACAGGGGGGGAGGCGTTGCTGTTACAAACGCATGAGCGCGTGTATCTCCTTGTCCCCAGATGGGCCCACAGGAGGAGGATAGAGGGGAGAAAGAAGCTCCTTGTGAGCAGAAAAAGAAGTGTGCCACTTGTAGGAAGAAGCTGGCGAGCTCCTGGAGGAAGCAGCTCTGCCAGGGGTGTATAGACAAGCTCATCAAGAAGGAGTCTGGATCTCTTTTTAAAGACTTCCTACAGAATATGACACAAGAGATGTCCAAGACATTTCAAAGCTTCAGGGAACAGAAGCCGGGACCGGCCCAGGATGAGCCCCAACCGGGCACTTCTGGCACCCAAGGGGGGAAAAAGAGGAAGCTGGACAAGGTAGCGCCGGTAAGGGACTGGGAAGAGGCCGAACAGTCGGACACCTCAGACTCGGAGGAGGGTGAGATTGAGGCTCAGGGCCCAAAGGCAGACAGGTTCCTTTTTCAGGTGGAAGACACGGAGGACCTGTTAAAGGTGATCTATGAGACCCTGGATCTGGAGGAGGAACAGCAGGACCTCTCTCTCCACGACCAACTGTACGCAGGGCTACAGGCAAAAAGCAGCCGTACATTCCCAGTACACCCTGCCCTATGGTCCACGATCAGGAGAGAATGGGAAGAGCCAGAGAAGAAGGCTTTCCTTCCCAAGAACCTCAAGAGATGTTTCCCCTTTAAGGAGGAAGATGCCTCGGTTTGGGAGACTTGCCCAAAGCCAGACGCCCCTCTCTCGAGGATCTCGAAGGACACGGACCTGTCCTTCGAAGTCGGTGGGTCCCTAAAAGACCCGATGGATCGGAAAGCGGATGCCTTCCTGAAGAGGGCATGGGAAGCGTCCGCAGTGAATTTTAAACCTGCAGTGGCAACGACCTGTGTGTCCAGAACCCTGGATGTGTGGTTGGGGCAGCTCCGTTCGCATCTGGAACAAGGCACCCCGGGGGAAGAGATTCTGAAGTCCCTTCCGGTGCTGGAGAAAGCGGTAGCCTTCATCGCGGACGCATCAGCAGAGACCATCAGACTCTCTGCTAGATCTACAGCGCTCATAAACACGGCAAGGAGGGCTATCTGGCTGAAATCTTGGCAGGGGGATCTGGCCTCCAAGTCTAAACTCTGTGGCCTGCCGTTTGAAGGAAAACTCCTTTTCGGCCCGGAGCTGAATTCAGTCCTGGAAAGGTCGGCCGACAGGAAAAAGAGCTTCCCGGTCCCCAGCAGGCAGGTTGGACAGAAGGGGTTTCGCCCATCCAGGCGATACGCGTCGAGGGAAGCTAGGTTCCAAACCCAGCGCCCAGGCTGGGGCGCGAGAAGAGGCAGGAACGAGCCGAGAGGCAGGGGAGGTTTCCTTTTCAACCCCAGCCAGAATAGACCCAAAACCCAGCCGAAGTGACTGGAGAGGCCAGGTGGGAGCGAGGCTGGGGCGCTTCCACGCACAATGGCTAAGGATAACCCAGAACACCTACATTCTGGAGGCCATCCACAGGGGGTACAGAATAGAGTTCACAAGGGCCCCCCCTCAGAGATTCTTTGCAACACCCCTGCCAAAGGACAGGGCCATGGCGGATGCGCTGGTGGACCTCCTACAAGATATGCTCAGTCAGAACGTTCTCTGCCAGTTGAGAGAAGAGGAAAGGGGAAGTGGATTCTTCTCCCATTTCTTTCTAAGGAAAAAACCGTCAGGTACTTACAGGATGATATTGAATCTGCGGAAGGTGAACGAGTTCGTGAGGCCCAGCAAATTCCGTATGGAATCCATATACACGGTGAAGGAACTCCTTTCACCTGGGGTGTTCATGGCCTCGATAGATCTGCAAGACGCATACCTGCATGTCCCGATAAGAGAAGATTCCAGGAGATTCCTGAGGTTTGCGCTGGAAGGAGAAAAGGGTCCGGTGCTATTTCAGTTCAACACATTCCCCTTCGGCCTGTCGTCGGCCCCGAGGATATTCACCAAGATTTTAGTGGAGCCTTTAAGAGTTTTGAGACTGGAAGGGATAAACATCATCCCCTATTTGGACGACCTGCTTTTATTTGCGGACACAGAAGGAGGCCTGAGATCGCACATCGAACGTACGATATCTTTTCTGGAAAGTTTGGGGTGGCTTATCAACAAGGAGAAGTCACAGCTAACCCCCTCCAAGAGGATTACGTACTTGGGGTACGTCCTGGACTCCGCACAGGCCCGATCGTACCTAACATCAGAAAAAGCCCTCAACCTGCGGCAGGACACAAGGGCCATCCGGAGGATGTCGACCTGCACGGTCAGGACCGCGATGAGAATAATCGGGCGGATGACAGCGGCAATACCAGGGGTGCAATGGGCGCAACTTCACTCCAGGGTTCTGCAAAATCACACCCTTTCCCACTGGGACGGCAGCCGAGCAGGTCTGAGTTCCAGGATCCGCATCACGCACGAAGTGAAGGAATCGCTAAGGTGGTGGGGAAGCATCCTCACCTTGGAACGAGGAAGAAGTTGGAGGCTGGCCAGCCCAGTGCGGATCACCACGGATGCAAGCATGACTGGTTGGGGCGCCCATATGGAAGACGGCCTGGCCCAGGGCACGTGGGGTGCAGTAGACTCCAGCAGGTCGTCAAATTACAGGGAGCTGTTGGCAGTTTTCAAGGCGCTTACGACCTTTCAGGAAAAGATAAGGGGGAGAGGTGTCCAGATTCTCTCCGACAATACCACTGCAGTGGCGTATTTGAACAGGCAGGGAGGCACAAGGTCCCCAAGGCTGATGGAGTTGGCCGGATCCCTCCTGAGCTGGGCGGAGGAAAACCTGGAGTTCATCACGGCAGTACATCTGAAAGGGGACCTGAACCAGTTGGCGGATCAGCTGAGCCGAAGAGAGGTCATCCAGACAGAATGGTGCCTCAGCCAGTCAGCGTTCGATCAGATTTGCGCCAGGTGGGGCTCCCCCTCTATCGATCTATTTGCCAACGGCCAGAACACAAAGCGGGAAAGGTACTTCTGCCTGCAGAAGGACCCCAAAAGCGAGGGGATAGATGCGCTAGCCCAGCAGTGGGAAGGAGACCTCCTTTATGCCTTCCCTCCATTCAGACTACTGCCGAAGGTGATACAGAAGATCCAGTTGTCTCAAGCCAAAGTTATTCTGATCGCGCCATTCTGGCCCAAGAGATCTTGGTTCTCCCGGTTGAAGGAGCTCAGTTTAGCAGACCCTTGGATGATGCCACCCACACGCGATTTACTCACCCAGGGGAGGGTGATGCATCCTCATCCAGAAAGGCTGTCCTTAGCGGCGTGGCTTCTGAGCGGGACAGGCTAGCAGAAAAGGGGCTCTCGGCAAGAGTGGTCGCCACCCTCTTGGATGGCCGGAAGAGGTCGACGAACGCCTTGTACGACAAGGTCTGGAAGAAGTTTTCCGCCTGGAAGGTCAGAAACGAAGCACCGGGCACGCCCATTTTGCATACAGTTCTTGAATTCCTTCAAGCCGGGGCGGATAAGAATCTGGCCGCCAATACCCTCAAAGTACAGGTAGCGGCTCTGTCGAACTTTCTCGAGCTGAGGTTGGCGGCAGACCCATTAGTAATCAGATTCCTGAAGGCTATCTCCAGGCGCCGTGCCCCGTCCTTGCCAAAACTTCCAACATGGGACCTGGGCACAGTCCTGAAGAGCTTTCAGCGGGGGCCTTTCGAACCGCTGGATGAGTGTTCGCTCAGATCTTTGACTCTTAAAACCATCCTCCTCACGGCACTAGTTTCTGCCCGCAGGGTCAGCGAGTTGCATGCCCTTTCAGTGATCGAGCCGTACTGCACCATCTTATTGGATAGAATCATCCTCCGCACGGACGCGGCCTTCCTACCTAAGGTCGCGTCACACTTCCATAGATCTCAGGAAATAGTGATACCTTCCCTGGAGGCCGATCCGGGCAGCGCGGAGGACTATAGCAGGTTAGACGTTAGACGGTGTTTGATCACGTACATCGAACGCACAAAGACATGGAGACACTCGTCCCGGCTTTTCGTCCTATTCCAGGGGCCAAGGAAGGGGGACGGTGCCTCCAAGGGCACCATCGCCAGATGGATCAGGGAGGCAGTTTCGGAAGGTTACAAGTCGGCAGGCCTGTCACCACCGCCCGGCCTAAAAGCCCACTCCACGAGGGCCACTGCGGCCTCCTGGGCGGAAAAAGGGGGGGCCTCCCCCGGACAGATCTGCAGAGCCGCAACGTGGTCCAGTTTCGCCACCTTCACTAAGCATTACAGGCTGGATCTGATCGGCAGCAAGGACCAGGCATTTGGCAGGAAGGTCCTACAAGCAGGGTGCCCACCCTAATGTACGTATTTCTATTCTACTCCTCTCAAGTGAGCTGTCCTAGAAGATGACTCGGGAAAACGCAGTTATTTACCTGTTAACTGTATTTCCAGGAATCTTCTAGGACAGCGTAACTCCCCCCCGATTACTGTTTGATCTCACAATTATGTGCAGGTATGTTGCGAACCTATGGGGGATGTCTTTATTACCGGTTTTCTTCTTTGTTTTCTCCTAGGCCTTCGGTCATATTCTTATACTGGGGACCAATGGGAGAGAGGACGCCTATAAAGGGAAAAAAAGGTGGAGCGGGTGTTTCCTGGGAGGAGCCCTATCTCTCAAGTGAGCTGTCCTAGAAGATTCCTGGAAAGACAGTTAACAGGTAAATAACTGCGTTTTTCCCCTCTCTTTTTCTTCAATTTAAATAGGGACATGTGCGTTCCAGTGTGTTTTTTGGTGCGTTCTGGTGCATTTTTGATGAGGTTTACTGTATTCTAGTACAGTTCTGTGCAGAAAAAATGTACCATGTTCTACTTTTCTTTTTCTGCACCCGGATCGCACTGGAGCTGCAAGCACTGGTGTGAACTATGACATTGACAACCATATAACCTACTTTCTGTGCATTTTGGATGCAGAAAAAGAGCAACTGAACACGTAGTGTGAACTGACCCTTAGGGACGGTTCACATTATAGAAATGCAGTCCAGATGTGTTCCGGATACGTTTTTACATGTGCGTTTCTGGCACATTCCAGTGCATTTTTGATGCGTTTTTGACATGTTCCAGTGCGTTTTTTTTTTTTTCTCATGCATTCCAGTTTAGGAGAACATTTTCACACTGATACATTGTATACTTTTCACTTTCTGGCCAATGCGGAGCTCCTCTAATTGTTATTTTGTACATTTGTGTAATACCGCCAGCAAACACAAGGTGATAAATATGAATGTGCGTGTTTTTTAACCACTTACCCTCCAGAAGATTTACCCCCCTTCCTGACCAGGCCATTTTTTTGCAATACAGTGCTGCATTACTTCAAGCTGAAAATTGCGCTGTCATGTAGCGCTGCACATAAATTACATTTCCATCCTTTTTTCCCACGAATTGAGCTTTCTTTCAGTGGTATTTGATTGCCTGTGCATTTTTTTTTATTTTTTGCTCTATAAAAAAAAAAAAAGACCGGCAATTTTGAGAAAATAAAAACTATTTTGTATTTCTTTTTGTTTAAACATGTCCAGTAAAAAAATTAAAACATCAAATTTCTTCATAAATTTAGGCCAAAATGTATTCTGCTTCTGTCTTTGCTAAAAAAAAATCAAAGTGACACAAGCACTTTTTTTTTTTTTTTTTTTTTTGAGACACTTTATCTGCACTAAACATTTTATAAAGGATTGTTTTTTTTTATTGTGAGCTGACACATAAAAGAGCAAGCACCTTATATTGACTCGTTTATATTGGTTTGTTTGAAAGGTTCATTGGTATATAGACCGATCAGCCATGACTTTAGGACAACCCACCATAACGTGACCACACACCTAATGTTGAAAAAAGTGACATAGTTGGTAAGGTTGAATAAAGACCAGTCCATCCAGTTCAACCTGTGTAGGGGTGTGTGTGTTTTTTCATGTCAAAAACTCAAATCCCATATCCCTGTGTATTGTATTCACTAAGATGCCCATCCAGGCGGGGTTTTTTTTTTTTTTTTAAACTATCAATACTTCCGACTGACACCACCGATTAGGAAAGTGAGTTCCACATCTTTACTGCCCTGAAACTATGCAGTCTAAGGCTAAACCGCTTCTCCTCCAATTTCATTGAGTGGCCCCGTGTCTTCTTATACTCCCTAAGACTGAATAGTTTATTCTTTATGCTAGACTCTTCATTGAGGTATTTTTATATCAATATCATATCTCCTCTCAAGCGTCTCTTCTCCAGGGACAATAAGTTCAATGTTTGTAGTCTTTCCTCGTAACTGAGGTCCCCCAGGCCCTTTATTAACTTTGTTGCCCTTATCTGGACTCTCTGCAGTTCTAGCACATCCTTCCTGAGGATCAGTGACCAGAACTGGATGACTGGAGGAATCAACACGCCACAGCGTGCCGCCGCCGGAGTCTAGCCGCCGGAGCCACGTGCTGGTCCGGTGGCCATCTTAGCTACTGGTCAGTGTACCTTATTTTACTGTCAATCTTCTGGATCTAATATATTTATACTTTTGGCAATACTACACTATGGGCACTGTTCTTATGACTCCTATATGGAGCCTTTAAGCCTGTAGAACCTGAGAAGATCACCATTATCCAGAGAAGGGGAATTCCTGTAATCAGGTAGCTGACCCTGTTGATCCTTGACCATTTGACGCCCGGCCTATGGCCAAATAGCGTCCGTAAAAATGTATTAGCGTTCCGGGAGGCCGCCATATGGCGTCCTCCCGCACATGCGCAGTTCGCGCGCTTGCAGAGGTGCGCAGTGGCGCGATCTGTCACCGGCAGTGTACCTCGGACACGGCCGATGACAGATCTGAGTACCGGCCCCCGTTGCCGGTAGCATGTGACCTGCTGTGACCAATCACAGCAGGTCACGTGGCAGTTGTATACAATGGATGGCTTCATTGATGCCATCCATTGTAAAAAAAAAAAAATACTGATCACTTCCCCAAAGTAGTACAATGTTACTATGGTAACATTGTACTACTTTGGACATAGTGAAAAATGAAAAACAAATCCTAAAAAAAATTTAAAATAAAAAAATATATATATTTTTTTTTTCACACTGTCACCAGTCAGTGTCCCTTATCACCGCCATGCCAGTTATATGATGACGCTGTACTGTACTGGTGACAGTACGTAAAAAAAAAAATAGTGAAAATTATTTTTTTTATATTTTCATTTTCCAAAAAATTATGACAAAAAAAACAACTTAAAACTCGCCATGCCTCTTATGAAGTACGTCGGACTGTCTACTTTGCAAAAAGGGGGATATCTGTACTATTCTGACATTCTTGGACCTCAAGAAATTAGATTGGCTGTCAGTACTTCAGGACTGATCAATATTCAGATCTATACCATAGTTTGTGAACTCTATAACTTTCCTAAAAACTAAAAAATACATCCTAATTTGGGTTATTTTCACCAAAGACATGTAGTAGAATACATCTCGGCCTAAATTTATGAAGAACAATTATTTATTTGCAAACGTTTATAACAGAAACAAAGAAAAACGTGTTTTTTCTTTTTTCAAAATTTTCAGCCTTTTTTGTTAATTTAGCAAAGAATAAAAACCCCAGCGATGATTAAATACCACCAAAAGAAAGCTCTAGTTGTGTGAAGAAAATGATAACATTTTGGTTTGGGTACAATGTTGTATGACCGTGCAATTGTCATTCAAAGTGTGAGAGCGCTGAAACGTGAAAAATGGCCTGGGCAGGAAGGTGTAAAATTGCCCGGTATTGAATTGGTTAAGGAGATCTTTGGAGCAGACATCATCCATTCACTGCAGAGCTGCCCAATATCAGATGGATGTCTCAGATACATACATCACTACTCTGGATATTCTGTAGCAGATACATTAATGCACATATTCCATGTGCTTCTGGTAAGCACATAACTTTATCATTTCCTCGGAGCACCCATAACGTTATCATTTCCTCGGAGCACCCATAATTTTATCATTTCCTTGGAGCACTGATATAGAAAGATTGATATTGGCACTATTCATTATACTCATACAGACTGATCTTATATCGAGTTATATTGTGACTTTCATTTAATTTAGTGCTGCACTTTACTCGAGCGCCTTGTCTACACTCGCCTATGCTCTCACCTCAACGACAACAACCTCCTCGATCCCCTACAGTCCGGCTTCAGTCCCCTACACTCCACCGAAACTGCCTTACTCAAACTATCCAACGACCTGCTAACCGCCAAAGCTAATGGCCACTATTCAGTGCTCCTACTCCTTCCTTGACCTCTCTGCGGCCTTCGACACAGTCGACCATCCCCCCCCTCCTCCTCAAAAAACTACACTCCCTCGGCCTCAGAGATTCTGCTCTCTCCTGGCTCTCATCCTACCTGTCACAACGCTCCTTCAGCGTTTCCTATAATGCTACCACCTCCCCCTCACTCCCCCTCTCTGTTGGGGTCCCTCAAGGCTCTGTCCTCGGCCCCTTCTCTTCTCCATCTACACCTCCTCCCTTGGCCAACTCATACACTCTCACGGCTTCAACTACCACCTCTATGCCGACGACACGCAAATCCTATCTCTCAACCCCCCACCTCACCCCCTCGGTCTCTGCCCGAATCACACACCTGCTGAGCGACATATCAGACTGGATGTCTCTCCACTTCCTTAAACTGAACCTCTCCAAAACCGAGTTTCTTGTCTTCCCCCCAGCCCGCACACCACCCCCCATTCACTTCTCCATCACATCCAACAACGCCACCATCAAACCCGCCCCGCAGGCCAGAGTACTTGGTGTCATTCTGGACTCCAACCTATCTATTCAGCCCCAAGTCCAATCTTTAACAAACTCGTGCAGACTCCACCTCCGCAACATCGCCCAAAATACGCACGTTCCTAACTCCAGAAAACACTAAACAGCTCATCCACTCTCTCATCATATCACGGCTCAACTACTGCAACTCCCTCCTCACTGGCCTGCCTTGCCGCTGGCTATCCCCGCTTCAGTCAATCCTGAATACGGCTGCCGGACTCATTCACCTTTCCAACCGCTCCATCTCCGCCACCCCCCTCTGCCAATCCCTCCACTGGCTTCCGATTGCGCAACGGATCAAATTCAAAATCCTAACACTGACGTACAAAGCCATCCACCATACTGCCCCGAACTACATCACTGACCTAATATCCAAGTACCGCCCAGCACGCACACTCCGCTCCTCACAAGACCTCCTTCTCTCTAGCTCCCTTGTCTCCTCCTCCCATGCCCGCCTCCAGGACTTCTCCAGGGTGTCACCCATCCTCTGGAACTCCCTGCCCCAACCCATCAGATTATCACCTACTCTCCTCTCCTTTAGGCACACCCTGAAACCCATCCCTTCAGGGAAGCCTACCCCACCCCCTGCTAACTTGCCGACCTCCTCCACTCTTCCTACCACTCCATCCCCCACATCTTTCTCCTCCTGTACCACTATCCCCTCCCTCCTAGATTGTAAGCTCGAAAGAGCAGGGCCCTCAATCCCCTTATGTTTTGCATTGTATTGGTATTGTTCTGTCACATGTTCTGTCCCCCTTTGTAATGTACAGCGCTGAGCGAACTATTGGCGCTTTATAAATACTGTATAATAATAATATTTGAGGTTTAATTTGGTTACCTGAGTGTATCAGCTGCTATAACAGAGAGCGTTCACTACCATTATATTTTATTAGAACTGGATGACATACTCCAGATGTGGCCGAACCAGAATTTTGTAAAGTGGCAGGATTATCTTTTTATCTTATGAGTACTTACCCTTTTTTATGCATGCTAAGATTCTACCAGCTTTGCTTGCTGCAGCTTGGCATTGTATGCCACTGCTGAGTCAGTCATCCACTAGGATCCCCAGATCTTTTTCCACCCTGGATTCCCCCAAAGGTTCTTCCCCTAGCGAGCAACTTGTGTTAGTATTTTTAGCCTTCAAGTGCAATACTTTACATTTTTCAATATTAAACCTCATTTGCTATGTATTTGCCCACTCCTTTATTTTATTGAGGTCTTCTTGTAAAGTTTCTATATCCTGCTGTTAAGTTATTGCCCTGCTTAGCTTTGTATCATCAGCAAAAACTGAGATTGAGCTGTTTATACCAACCTCTATATCATTTATGAATAAATTAAATAGAATTGGTCCCAGGACTGAGCCCTTCGTTATAAAAATGTGAATACTATACCATATCAGGGGCGTTCAAGTGAAACCAGGATTTTTGAGTTTATATAAATGTCTATCTATGTATCTATCCATTTAGTCGTATCCAACCTTTGGCGATTGCATGGACTGTCACTCGTAAGTGACTTTTTTCCATGAATTCTCTTAGCAATTATTTTTACAGGGTAGGTTGCCAGGTCTTTCCCTAACCCCTATCATGCAGGAAATCCCACGTGGCCAGGGATGAAACTAGGACAATTTAGACATGAGCCAATTAACCTACCAGCATGTCTTTGGAGTATGGGAGGAAACCGGAGTACCCGGAGGAAACCCACATGAACACAGGGAAACATGCAAACTCCATGCAGGAGGCGCCATGGTTGGGAATTGAACCCACGACCCAATTACTGCAAGGCAGAAGTGCTAACCACTAAGCCACTGTGCTGCCCTATATAAATGTAGTGTCCCTCAAATTTAGCTAGGGGGAGCTAGACAGGTTTTTAGGCAGAGGCTGAGCAGCAGCTTGGGATGAGTCAGTCTGGGAGTGAGGTAGTCAGTTTACCTCAGGACAGGCTATGGAGGTTATGGGGGTCCGAGCTTCTGGAGCCCTCTCACCTCTCCAGAAACCTGAGAGCTTTCTGGAGGAGGGGAGGAAGCTCTGATCTACATACTTGAGGGACCTTTGCCAGTCCCCTGGCAGGAGGCTGGGCATGGTGACCTAGGCACCCCTTTAATTACTGCAGAGCATGGGAGGAATGTCAGTGTCAGGTGGAATATGGAGTGAGTAGGCTGGAGTGTGGAGCCTGGGAGGGGACCTACAGGCAGGAGCTGGACAGGAGGATCTCTACACCCCAACCATCCCCTGAAAGGGGACAGCCTGGGAAGTAGGGAAGTAACCAGCCGAGCATAAGACCTGAAGGCAGCCACCAACCCATCAAGCTTACAGGAGAGGATTGAGTAATCCTACACCCCCTGGGCCGGATAAGGGGAAAGGGCAGTCAAGCAGGAAACCCAATTAGCTTCTCATCTGAGATTGCTTATCTACAGTGGCAGCTTCTGGGTCCTCTTGCCCAAGGATTCCTTAGGCATCTGGATGAAGAGATTTTTATCTGGGGTCTGAGGTGGTACACCAGGAGGGCCGGAGAGCTCTTCAAGAAGGAACCTTTTGTCAAATGGACTTGTATATTGTTGCTAAGGAGTTTGTCCTCAAGTTGCAGTTTCCTTGGGCCTCCCATACTCCCTTCAACCCCATCCAAGTTCAAAACCCCTTAATAAAACTACAAAACCAAGCTCAAGGACTATTTACTGACTCCAGTGTGCTAGATCTGAAGGAAATGTGTGTTGCCTGGCTGTACAGAACTATTGGAGGACCCAAACCTCAGCGACTCATAGGGGGTTAGTGCTAAATAATAAAAGAACAAACTTCAAGGAGTGGAAACTGCATTTATTTTTTTATATACTCCCCTGCTACATTTATACACTTATCCTTACATTTAACCAATGCCTGGAAAGCTTCAGCGTAGACAGATTTGTCATGACACCTGAACCAACCTAGGCCAGCCTTTTTCACTTTGTCATCATTTTCATCGTTCCCACAGAAAGATTGGTCTCCTGTGCAATTTTGCGGGTTTTACACCTTCATTCCCAAGAAAGTTCATCACCACACGCAGGTCCATGCACACACTAGCACTCTTGTCTGCCATCTTGATTAACGGTCTCTGGACTGGCCCACGACATGTGCACTGCCTATCAGTAATAGGCAACACTTGCCACTTACTACTATGTTTAGTGCTGCCATGTTAGCTTCCCTTTTTATACCTGTAAAATTAAAAGTCCCAGTTTGACTTGAACTCCCCTTGTATATACAATCCTCCGCACATATGTGACCCATATCATAGTGTAGTAGATGTAACTACTTGCAAAGTGATGAAGTAAGCAATGACCAACAGAATATGCAAGAAAATAACCTGTGATCATAATTCAAAAACATCATTGTCCATGTATGCTCAATCCAGTTTAGGTCATGGGGAGAGGAGGGAGGTTCAGCAGGCAAGCACAGAGATCCCAAAGGCGCTAAAAAAATACAAAAAACATCCAATTATATTAACCATAAGGCTAGATTCACAGGAATTCCCGTGCAATTCACCTGCAATTTATGGCGATGCCATTTGAGCCCATTCATTTTAAATGGGCTTGAATCACACCACATCGCACCACTACACCACTGCATGCACTACGTTTGGAAACCTACTGAAACTGGAATGCATGGTATTTGCAACCTGAGTTTGGGGTGTCATTAACATTGCACTGACACCTGCTGCAGATTGCAAGGGCTCGTTTGTCTAAAGGAGCCTGTAAAGCATTGCACCAGTGATCAGTAGATTGCTGATGCCAAGCAGATCTCCTGCAGACCTGTCAGAATATCTGCTTGCTGTACGGGATGTACGAGTAAGCAGATATTCTGACAGGAAGCTTTAATGAACTCCCACAGTGCTCCACAGTGCTGTGGTAGTTCATTGAAAACTACAAGCCGACAGCTGCTAAGGCTGCCGGGACTTGTAGGCACTCTTTTACAGAACTCTGTGAATGAGTGACGTGGCTGTGTGGGTGGAACTCCACACAGCCACGCTGTTTTCAAATCTGACAGTATGGGGAGACTTCTACCTGTATTATCTGTTAGAGGGAGGGGGAGAGGGCGGTGGGCACCGCTGCGGCTATGGGAACATATTACATGTTCCACCCTAAAAACAAGTGGAACATGTAACATGTTCCAAAGGTGAACTTTATCCTTTAAACATATAAATGGGCCATATAGTCTCGGGAGATTTGGAGGAAGGTTTGGTGATGTTGCTATAGTGCTGCTTGCTGGAAAGGAAGGTGTAACCAAAAACCTGCAGTGCAAGGATCTCCCTGCTTCTGTTTCATTTATTTCATGTATCTGTGCTTCTGTACATCTGCTGCTTCCAAATCATTCACCCACTGATCATTAGATAACCAGTGCTTAGGTGGGCAACACTGACTTGAGAAAACATACACAGCGCACAACAAGGCATGGTTAGTAATGGGCAAAAGATCAGCTGCAGAGAGCGCAAAGGCAATGCTTGTAACTAGTCCAGTGCTTTGCGTTTTTTGGTCCCAGCTGTCACAGATAAGGACAGAATTAATAGCTAGGATAGATATAACTCATTTAAATGCTCAGAAATGTACATTTGAAAAACATGTTTCCATGTGGAATTCTTCTCTAAGGAACATAAAGTGAACTCTTAAAATATTTTCTGTTGTAATATTTGTGTCCAAGACCTTACAAAACTGAAAATTGAGTTGCAGTTTTGAATGTAAACACTAGATGTCATTATCTGCTTGCCTTATTTTCCAAACTTTCCATCTTCTGCAGCAATACCAGTCCAAGGGGTAATTCGTCTATCAATAACTCTCATATACTATAGCAACATAACTATATAGAAATTCTATGAATCTATCAATGAGCATCTCTTTTCATTTAAACCTCAGTCAATGTATTGATTTATGATATCATTTATGCCTACAGAAAATAGGTAAATGTGTTTTTTTTGGCCATTGTTCTCAGAAAATTATACAGCTGGAGAAATATGCTTCATGTTGTTCATGTCAGAATACAGCCTATGTCACAAACAGCAATTCTGCGGCTGGCATGCACAGTCGGAAAGGGATAGCTGCTAACCTAATCGAAATTTCTTGTAGCTAAACAAATCTCAATTGCTAGTGAAGGAGCCACAGCAGATCAACATCTTGCTGATCTAAACAGAGAGGCAATGGCACCATGAGAGAAGGTAAGTGGACTCCAGGGGGCTCATTCAAAAAGCAGCGGTATGGCTGCTACTCTCATAAATAGCACATTTATAGCAGAGCAATGTGCTTTACAAATATGCTCTTTACACTGCTAGCTTTGGAACTCTAAAGCAGTGGCGGTCAATGTTTTTTAATATGGGGGCCTCATGTACGGCTCCCGACATCACCAAAGGACCACACATAACATTCAGTTAATGTTCATTATCATAGACAGAAGACAGGATATAGTCAAAGATACAAGAGATTGTCAGGACTGTGGACATAATTCAAGAGATGGTCAGAGACTGCAGGCATAATACAAAAGATGGTCAGAGACTGCAGATGTAATACAAGAGATTGTCAAAGACTGCAGACATGATACAAGAGATAATCAGAGACTGCGGACATACTAAAATAGATGGACAGAGACTGCAAAGATAATAAAAGAAATTGTCAGAGACTGCGGGCACAATATAGGAGATGTTCAGAGATTGCAGACATGATACAAAAGATGGTCAGAGACTGTAGACATAATACAGGAGATAGTCAGAGACTGTGGACACAATACAAGAGATAGTCAGAGACTGCGGTCCTGTGGACACAGTAAGGGAGATGTTCAGAGAATGCAGACATAATACAAGAGATGGTCAGAGAATGCAGACATAATACAAGAGATGGTCAGAGAATGCAGACATAATACAAGAGATGGTCAGAGACTGCAGACATAATACAGAAGATGGTGGTCAGAGACTGCAGACATAAAACAGAAGATGGTCAGAGACTGTGGACACAATACAGGAGATGTTCAGAGATTACAGACATAATACAAGAGATGGTCACACATTGCAGACATAATACAGGAGATGGTCAGAGACTGCAGACATAATACAAGAGATGGTCAGAGACTGTGGGCACAATAGAGGTGATGTTCAGAGACTGCAGACATAATACAAGAGATGATCAGAGTCTGTGGACACAATACAGGAGATGTTCAGAGATTACAGACACAATACAGGAGATGTTCAGAGATTACAGACATAATACAAGAGATGGTCACAGTTTGCAGACATAATACAGGAGATGGCCAGAGACTGCAGACATGATACAAGAGATGGTCAGAGACTGTGGAAACAATAGAGGTGATGTTCAGAGACTGCAGACATGATACAAGAGATAATCAGAGACTGCGGACATACTAAAAGAGATGGACAGAGACTGCAAAGATAATAAAAGAAATGGTCAGAGACTGCGGACACAATATAGGAGATGTTCAGAGATTGCAGACATGATACAAAAGATGGTCAGAGACTGTAGACATAATACAGAAGATAGTCAGAGACTGTGGACACAATACAAGAGATAGTCAGAGACTGCGGTCCTGTGGACACAATAAAGGAGATGTTCAGAGAATGCAGACATAATACAAGAGATGGTCAGAGACTGCAGACATAATACAAGAGATGGTCAGAGACTACAGACATAATACAAGAGATGATCAGAGACTACAGACATAATACAAGAGATGATCAGAGACTGTGGACACAATACAGGAGATGTTCAGAGATTACAGACATAATACAGGAGATGGTCACAGATTGCAGACATAATACAGGAGATGGTCAGAGACTGCAGACATAATACAGGAGATGGTCAGAGACTGCAGACATAATACAGGAGATGGTCAGAGACTGCAGACATGATACAAGAGATGGTCAGAGACTGTGAACACAATAGAGGTGATGTTCAGAGACTGCAGACATAATACAAGAGATGGCTAGAGACAGCGAATATAATATAGGAGATGGTCAGAGACTACAGGCATAATACAGAAGATGGTCAGAGACTACAGACATAATACAAGAGATGATCAGAGACTGTGGACACAATACAGGAGATGTTCAGAGATTACAGACATAATACAAGAGATGGTCACAGATTGCAGACATAATACAGGAGATGGTCAGAGACTGCAGACATGATACAAGAGATGGTCAGAGACTGTGGACACAATAGAGGTGATGTTCAGAGACTGCAGACATAATACAAGAGATGGCTAGAGACAGCGAATATAATACAGGAGATGGTCAGAGACTGCAGACATAATACAGGAGATAGAGACTGCGGACACATTACAGGAGATGTTCAGAGACTGCAGACATAATACAAGAGATGGTCAAAGACTGCAGATATAATATAAGAGATGATTAGAGACTGCAGACATAATACAATACATATTCGCCCTGTGAAACTGTAATGATATTCTCTATGTGCGAATGCTAGCTATATTGGATGTTATTAGGATATTTTCTCTCCAAGTAGGAGTTTGGGCAGTAGATGGAGCTGATGATCATAGGGAATAGGTATTTTTCACCTATGATCACCCAAGCCATCTAGTGGTTTCACAGGAATTAGTTCTGCAGGTTAATTTTAAATAGACCCATTAACTTAGGAACGCTTCTAGTCTTGTGCTTCCTCCTTATCCTCATTGTTTCCTATCTTTTCAGGAAAAAAATTCAAATTGAAAATAAATACATACAACAGAGAAACAAACAGAAAAAGAACAAACAAATAAAAAGAACTGAAAAAGACTAAAGTGTCCTAAATAAACGACACAAAGAACACAAATCCAATAAATAAATAAAAATACGTTGATTGAGGTTTTGCCCCACCAAGCATTTTTTGCCTAAGTAGTTCAGTAAGTATACTTAAGTAACACTAAACAATATCCTAATTTTTCAAATATAATTCATAAACTACTTACAGGTGCTTAATGTATTTTTCATTAAATTGTTTCTTAGTGGTTTTCCACATCCTTTTAATGTTCACAGTGAGCTTCCGTACCTCTCCTTTCCCCCCTTTATTCCTTTTGTCTGGAATGAGCACGATGTGGTCATGCGCACAGCTTTATGCACACCATACACCCCATAGTCCATAATCCATCTTGAGAGAATCCAGAGAGGGTGGCTACGTTCCTATCTACAGTAGGACCATGGAGAATGCACATAGCCACTGTCAGGAACGGACTCAGCACTGGTGGTGGGACTCACCTACCATGTGGGCTGCATTACCAGGGCTGACCAGCGGGTGCTCTCAGCAGCCAGAAGCTCACTCCTGCAGTCAGCCAACACCTGAAGCTGATTGCAGGAAGTGTATTTAAGGAATGACAAGGCCTGTGATCAGGGCCTTGGTGTATGTTTCCCATGAGCCCCTGTACCTGGTATCCTGTGTTCCTGCCTCGTTGCTGACCCTGCTTTGATCCTGACCTCTGCTGACCATCTCCTGTTGAACCCCTGGCTTGCCTGACCATCCTTCTGCCTGATCCTCGGTACCGCGCTGCCCGCTACCTGCTGAACCTGGCTTGTGACCCCGACCATTCTCTGCTTGCTCCTCCTGTACCACGCTGCCCGCACGATACCGACCCGGCCTGTCTGACTAAGCTTACTTCACCCGAAGATCCATCCATCCCACACGGATCACCTTTAGTAAGTCTGCCTGCCTCTTCCCATCAGACTCCGTTCCTGCACTCCCCTGCCAGTACTCTCTACCACAGCCGGACGCACTCAGGGGTCACAACCTGGTTCCAGTCTGCACAAAGTCCGTCCCCACCATCAGGAGCCCTAGTGAATAGCAGGCTGGGACTCAGACCCCGCGCCCTGAGGAAAATCCGTGCTGTGGGCTGCTAGAGACACTGCCAGGCGGCACCTGTCAGTACCTTACGGCCTGCCTGACCATTCCACCTCTCCAGCCTGACTACGCCTGTGTTCCTGAAGCCTGCTACTTCCCTGTGTCAGTCCACACATTTCTGGTCATACCTGGATCCCTAACAGCCACCCTCTAACACAGCGGTTCTCAACCTGGGGGTCGCGACCCCTTTGGGGGTCGAACGACCATTTCCCAGGGGTCGCCTAAGACCATCGGAAAACACATATTTCCGATGGTCTTAGGAACCGAGACACCGCTGCAGTCTCCGGCGATGTGTGGGCGGGATGATACGCTGCTGTCACCCGGCCACACCTCCAAGATCGCTCAGCAGCTCCGCCTCCTCGCCGCTGATTGGCCACCGGAACTGTAGCTCAGGAGAGGCACACAGGTGGCCAATCACCGGCGAGGAGGTGGAGCTTGGAGAGGAGGAGCCAAGCGGCAGCGCGCGGACATCAAAGAAGACCGAGGGAGCGAGTGAAGAGGAGAGCGGCCAGAGAAGGAAGACAGCTGACAGGTAAGTGAGAGAGCGAGCCCGCCCAGGCTGGAGCAGGGGTCAGCAAGGTAAGTATCATTGGTGTCAGTGGGAGGAATAGTGCCCCATCATTTGTGTCACTAATACCAACGATGGGGCACTATTCCTCCCCCCACTGACACCAACGATGGGGCACTACTCCTCCCCCCACTGACACCAACGATGGGGCACTACTCCCCCCACTGACACCAACGATGGGGCACTATTCCTCCCCCCACTGACACCAACGATGGGGCACTATTCCTCCCCCCACTGACACCAACGATGTGGCACTATTCCTCCCCCCACTGACACCAACGATGTGGCACTATTCCTCCCCCCCACTGACACCAACGATGGGGCAGTATTCCTCCCCCCACTGACACCAACGATGGGGCAGTATTCCTCCCCCCACTGACACCAACGATGGGGCAGTATTCCTCCCCCCACTGACACCAACGATGGGGCAGTATTCCTCCCCCCACTGACACCAACGATGGGGCAGTATTCCTCCCCCCACTGACACCAACGATGGGGCAGTATTCCTCCCCCCACTGACACCAACGATGGGGCAGTATTCCTCCCCCCACTGACACCAACGATGGGGCACTATTCTTCCCCCCACTGACACCAACGATGGGGCACTATTTCCCCCCCCCCCCGACCCCAATGATGGGGCACTATTCTCCCCTCCACCACACTGACATCAATGATGGGGCACTATTCCTCCCACTGACACCAATGATGGGGCACTATTCCTCCCCCCACTGACACCAACGATGGGACACTATTTCCCCCCCCCCCCGACCCCAATGATGGGGCACTATTCTCCCCTCCACCACACTGACACCAATGATGGGGCACTATTCCTCCCACTGACACCAATGATGGGGCACTATTCCTCCCACTGACACCAATGATGTGGCACTATTCCTCCCACTGACACCAGTGATGGGGCACTACTCCCCCCACTGACACCAGTGATGGGGCACTACTCCCCCCACTGACACCAGTGATGGGGCACTATTCCTCCCACTGACACCAATGATGGGGCACTACTCCCCCCACTGACACCAATGATGGGGCACTACTCCCCCCACTGACACCAATGATGGGGCACTACTCCCCCCACTGACACCAATGATGGGGCACTATTCCTCCCACTGACACCAATGATGTGGCACTATTCCTCCCACTGACACCAGTGATGGAGCACTACTCCTCCCACTGACACCAGTGATGGGGCACTACTCCCCCCACTGACACCAGTGATGGAGCACTACTCCCCCCACTGACACCAATGATGGGGCACTACTCCCCCCACTGACACCAATGATGGGGCACTACTCCCCCCACTGACACCAATGATGGGGCACTACTCCCCCCACTGACACCAATGATGGGGCACTACTCCTCCCACTGACACCAACGATGGGGCACTACTCCTCCCACTGACACCAACGATGGGGCACTATTCCCCCCACTGATACCAACAATGGGGCACTATTCATCCCACTGACATCAGTGACGGGGCACTATTCCTCCCACTGATACCAACAATGGGGCACTATTCATCCCACTGACATCAGTGATGGGGCACTACTCCTTCCACTGACACCAATGACATGGCACTACTCCTCCCACTGCAAAATTACAGTTATGAAGTAGCAATGAAAATAATTTTATGGTTGGGGGTCACCACAACATGAGGAACTGTATTAAGGGGTCGCGGCATTAGAAAGGTTGAGAACCACTGCTCTAACAGGTTCACAAATCGCATAGCAAAAACAAACGTTCCCTTTCACAATTTTTATGCGATTCCGTGTGTCACACATAGGGCTGCCTTATGCATGTATTTTCCTCAAAAGAAGCTCCTACTCTTTTTTGGGTAACAAACTTAGCGTGATTTTTCAATGCATGTTTTGCTGTGATTGCCAGGCAATTCTGTCTTGCAACTGGTGTGGCAAAATTGCACCGCATTTGGGGTGCAATTAAGAATCATGGCACCCAAACACGCATCACGCGCTTTGCCATGATTTGGAATCGCATGTAGAATTGCTGTGATTCTGTGCGCGATTCCAGATCGGGTAATGTGAACAGAGTTTAAAGTTTACAGTTCTGTGAAACTCCTCACATGGCGAAAATGGTTATTTCACTGCTATTCATTCGTACTGAAAAACCTTCACTTATTCCAAGACAATTTCCAACATAGATTGAGGCTCCATTCACATTTGTGTGAATCCAAAATCATGCAATTTCCATTGCGACTTTCCATTGCAATTTGGGTGTGACTTTGGCCGTGGCATTGATAACATTAAGATGTGACTGTCATGCGACTTTTAACAGTTTACATTGAAGCCTATGGTCAAGTCGCATTAAAGTAGTGCAGGAAGATTTTTAAAGTCGCTTTGTCTTTTACCTCTTTGCACCAACAGTACGCAAACATATTGCCTCTCGGCAGATGGACCTTGATGGCGAGAGGGGGCATATTTGCGTACCCAAATGTAAACAAACATATGCCAAGAATGTGAGCCATGCGCGTTCCTAGCACAGTTACCGGCACCTGACGGAAAGCTTCCAATCACTACTTGCGATTGTGAGCTTTCCCATCATCTGACTGCTATGACAGCCAATCACGGTGGTCACATAATGTAAAACCCCACCTCCCAGCATTTGAAACTCCTTAAAGGGTCAGAAGGTGCGGCGTTAAGGGGTTAAGTCATATAGATTTTAACAGCTTCCATTGAAATACATTGCTGCGACTTGGCATGCAACTTTATGTGTCCAAAGTTGCATGACAAGTTCCACAAGTGTGAATGGAGCCTGACACAGACCCTACACAGGGCTTCCTGCTCAGGGCTCTGGCAGGCGAATGGGTCAGCGGGGGGTGCAGGGAAGGTATCTATCAATTGAAGACAAGGATGATAACAACAGCCGAAAGACAAGAGTGATAGTTTCTCTTTAAATTGTCTCAGGATGTTGAATGGAAAATGGAGCAGGATTGCTTCTTGTTCACAAAAATGTAAGAAGACGGGATGTCAGTTTCAGATTTTGCAATTTGTACAGTTGAAAAAAAAACATTTTGCCAAAATACATATTGCTGTCATTCTAAGAAAACATCCTTTTGCAAAACATATCCAGTTTCTCGTATTTGCTATGTTTCCGCATTTTTTTCAGTAGCAGGAAAAGTTTGATGCATCCTCTGAGGATTCTTTAATTTAACAATGTGTTTGCAGGTTAAAAAGCCACATACCACAACAATTTTTAATTGTAAAATCACATATTTTGAGAACATTCCTTGGCATGGTAAAACATCTATTCTTTAATGATGTTTGTATAAAGGTCTGATTTTTTTGTTTTAGTTGTCTGAATAATATTCGGAAAGATACAGAGTATAAAAATAAAGTATAAATGTTTTTCCCATAAATTAAAGGGGTACTCTGTTAAGAGAAATAAATAACCAACATGTGACAGATGGCAATGACTTGACACAAATCTTTCTGGTTCTTAAAAGGTCCAGGTTGGAAATTTTCAGAATTCACCTCCACCAACATCCTTCCTTGAATCTTGTATTGCAACTCATCTGTTCAAATACAGTGCTCTATGAATGTTTATATCACCAAGCAGTATACACAAGTAATCATTTTTAAAAATAATATAAAAACAGCGCATATCAGGAAATACCTCCTCACCATGTATATAACCTCATTACACAAAAGCAATATATAAATCAATGAAAAATAATAAGTATATATATTAATATTATAGTGTCCAAAAATTATATGTTTGAATGTGTGCAAAAAGATAAATAAAAAATAAAAATAATAACAATATATAAAAAAGTCCTTTCTTCCCAAAAAATAAATTCAAAATAATCTTCTCCCAAAGAAATGTGCTTCCACCATTCACCAGTGTAAAAACCAACATCAACCGCACTCACCAGATATTGGTGAGTATTGCACCTTTTAGGATTTTAGGGATCCTACACCCCCTCTATATCCTCCAGAGCTCCTTGTCCACCTTGTATGCCTTGATGTCCTCCTTCCACTTACTCCTGATAAGAGCTCCACAGCGGTGCAAAAAATAAAAATACCATAGTGTGATATTGCTAATACCATATGCAGTATTAAATAATACCAGGCCACTCACATGTTCAAAGATATTATCAAGCACAGGGGTGGACTGACAACTCATGGGGCCCCCGGGCATCAGGGGATCATAGGGCCCCTGTGTTCTTGTCCAAAAAAGCCTATGAAAAAGGTACCAGGGGCATCTCATAGGGCCCCCTACTGACCCCGGGCCCTCGGGCAGTGCCCAAGTTTCCAAATGGTCAGTCCACCCCTGATCAAGCATTGATTTATTGCCTCCATTGGCTCACACAGATCCGCAAAAACACAGTTCTATCCAGAGACCTCACAGCCTTTTGGTTTGCAGAGGATAACAGAACACAGCTCCAACAACAAAGATGGCCATTTTTAACCCTTTTGCTGCCAGGCTTTGCGCTCCACTTTTAAACTCTTTTTGCAATTTTTCCATTTTTTTTTATTTTTCTCTTACAGCTTTCAAAGTTGGTATTGGTGAGTGCACAGGTGTGGTAGGCCCCAAACACAGCCTGGTATAGTCTATCTACCCTGGGCATACAAGCAAACATCTTAAACATTATCTGCACTATACATAATGAGTATTGCTGTGATAAAAAAATTCTAGGGCCATTATTCACTGTTAGCTCTAAACTCATGACCTGTGGGGGCTTTTAAAACATTGTCTATGGAAAATTTAGGGCACTGAAGTGTGTCACCATTTCACAGGTGTATGCAAATATAAGTCTTGACATGTTGGGTATCTATTTAATCATTGCAACGTCATCCTCCGTATTTTATTTTTTAAATGGATAATATATTGCGAATGTGCCTTAAAATCAACTTTGGTGCATTTTCTACTGAAATTTTCTACTTTATAAACCGCTGCACTAATATTATGTGACATAAGAAAATTGGAATTACTACCATTTTATTCTCCAGGATCTCTGCTTTGAGAAAGTATATAATATTTTGGGATTTTCAGTCATTTACAGACCTAAAATTATTTTTATAAACGTATGCAAAAACAGCTCTGGCAGCAAAAGGGTGCATGTTGTAGTCACATTCTTTTTTGTTTCTGTGTAAGTTTTGTTAATAAGTGACCCCATAGAGTGAATCATCCAGTTGTTTCCTGAATCCCATTACACTGTCAATATCACAGTGCTTTGCTCACACACAAGACAGTAAAAATAAACAAGGGATAAAACAATGCGAAAATATCATAAAGCAATCTGCAGCTTTGTCACCTGTACTACGCACATTGCTTTTTAAGAGTAAAAACCGTTAAAATATTCTGGTGGGGACCAGAGGTTAGGTCATATACAGCCAAGTTCATCATGTTTCAGCAATAAAAGGCCCTGTATTTACAAAATATTGTTATGGCTCCTACATACTGTTGTCGAAAGAAAATGAAATAGTTACATATTAATAGATTTTATATGTGTGACATGCAACAGTAAACATTATAGGGCCATTCCAGGCCTATTTCCTTTTGGCAACAGCATATTGGTCAATGAAACTGCCTGTGAAATTATACAATTACAATACTGGAAGAGTCCACTAATAACTGGATACAGGGGAAACACAATGCCTCCTAGGCTCCTTGCACATGGAGTCGTCTAGCTGCAGTGAATTCCTCCCAACTTTTTTGTTTTTCCGGGAAGGACAGGTACAGTATCCAACCTGTCAAAGTCTATGGCAGGCTATGGCTGGATAGGGCTGAACCCCATTTTGAGTGGTATCTGCATTTAGGGCCCTGTGGTTTTAGGGACAAGTCCACAAAATGCAGAAGTCCTGCATTCCAGGTATTCGTCCCTGAATGAGGGTACCAGTTGGTACAGCATTCAGCCCCATCAGTCCCATCCATCTGCATAGACTTTGAGAGGTTGGACGTTGTACCTGTTCCTCTTGGTCACACTAGCACACAGCAAAGGAAGCACTGCAGCTAGGGCCTTAAAGAAGAACTTCGCTCCCCACTTTTGATTTTTTTTTTAACCCTCCTTTTGTGCAATATTTTTGACAATTCACATACTCACCTGCCCAGCGAATCTCGCATTGTCCCGCTGTGATCCACTGGTTAGCTGACTCAGCCCCGGTCCTACATCTTGGTCCTCCTCAGTCATCGGGAGCTGGCTGCATCTTCCGGCTCAACCCACCGTCGCTTAGTGTCCCTACTCCTGAAGGCTCCTGAAATATATGATGAAGATATCCCATGAGGCTGCAGAAGCAGGGACATGTCATTCTCTCCATGGTTAGGATGTCAGTGAGGGGTGGTCCAGAATATAAATCCTTTAAAAAACAGAATATGAAGCGTCCTTTTCAAATAGAATGGGGGTGGGGGAGGTTGTAGTGGGTAAAATGGAATATTGTATCAAATATTTATGGTAATTTTCCTTTCTTGGTATAGCAGCATACTACCACATGTATGCTGCCATGTTAGCACCAGGAAATTTTTATTCTAGAGTAAAGGTCTGCTTTAAGCTGGTCATACACCAGTAGAATTTTGTTTTCAGAACATTTGTTTGATTTTCTAATAGTTAATGGAATCAAATCATAGTGGCAAGAAAAACCAAAAGAGAATGATGGAAAATTGTTCTCAAAAGAACAAAATTCTAGTGTGAATTATTATTATTTTTATTATACGGGATTTATACACTCACCAGCCACTTTAGTAGGTACACCTGGTCCATTGCTTGGTAACACAAATTGCTAATCAGCCAATCACATGGCAGCAACTCAATGCATTTAGGCATATAGACGTGATGAAGAGGAGTTCAAACCGAGCATCAGAACAGAGAAGAAAGGGGGTTTAAAGCAGTAATAAACCACACAAAATACTTTAAAAAAAATCTTCTCCCTGCATATTAAAAGCATAATGTATGTATCGCATACTAGCACAATATGAAAGGCTTACCTGAAAAAGAAGCCTCCAGTGGAGTGTTGTCACGGCTCCCGAGGCTTCCATCTTCACCTGGTCTTTCTTTTGGGTTTGCGGGCTGCGGCCATTTGACTGGCTGAACCACTTGCCATCCAATGAGAGCACAGTGTGCATGCACCGGGGAAATCACAGGCGCTGCAAACATAAATATCTCCTAAACATTTACCATTACAGTACTTACAGGTAAGCCTTATTAAAGGCTTACCTGTAAGTAATGATCGGCCGAACACCCCCTTGCTTGGTTTGTGGTCGAACATTCGAACCTAGCGAAAGTTCAACCGCAAACATCAAACAGGAACAATTCACTAAGTGGTATCTTACCGCATCTGAATGTGTGGTAAGATACTGCACAGCTACTAAAATAGCACATGAGTTATATTAGTAAGTCATGCAGTATTTTTATATTCCAATGGTTTTTATTAATTTTTAAACATTATAAAACAGAGGCAATAAAACTCGCCCACACAGGGGCTATCAATTGCACAGAAAAAAAAAAAATGCAAAATAAAAGGAAAACAGTGCTCTAACGCCAACAGGGCAAAAGGTACACCCACGCAGGGGCTATCAATGGCACATAAGGTACAAAACATTAATGCAACTGACTCTAACAACTAAAGGCAGCTGTCCAGTCACACCAAAAACAGAGAGAGAGAGAGAAAGGGGAAGAAAAAAAAAAGGGGGGGGCAAAAAGCAGGGGTCCAAGAGCGCCAGTATCGAAGTTATGCGGTATTTTAGTAGTGAAAACATTCTTTAATGCTTTAGCTGTCAGCAGGATTCCCCTCTGACAGCTGGGTATTGCCCATCCCTACCAAGCCCTTTGGGTCTGGTATGGATTTTGAGGGGAACCCCCACACCAAACTTAAAAAAAAATAGTGTGGGGGTCCCCCCCAAAATCTATACCAGACCCTTATTTGAGCATGCAGCCCAGTAGGTCAGGAAAGGGGGGGACGAGTGAGCACCCCCCCTTCTTGAACAATACCAGGCCATCAACATGGGGACAAGGTGCTTTGGGGGAGGGGGCCCCCCTCCCCCAAAGCACCCCCCCCATGTTGATGGGGACAAGGGCCTCTTCCCCACATCCATGGCCTGTGGTTGTGGGGGTCTGTGGGTGGGAGGCTTATCAGAATCTGGAAGCCCCCTTTAAAAAGGGGGCTCCCAGATCCCAGCTTCCCCCCTATGTGAATGAGTATGGGGTATATGGTACCGCTACTCATTCATTTAAAAAAAAGTGGCGTGTAAAATAAGACAGGAGGCAGTCTTTGACAAGTCCTTTATTAAAAACAAAAATTTAAAAAATGTCCCCTCGAAGTAGATCCAACATCAATCACGATGCCACCGCCAATCCGAAAAAAGAAAAAAAAATTGCTTTGCTCTCGACACTGGCTCCCACCATCTGACAGCTGTGCCAGGATGACAGTTCTTAAATACTGTGATGATGTCACAGTGTGCTGTGATTGGCCAAAGCATTGCACCTGATCTCAGGTGCATTGCTTTAGCCAATCACAATGCACTGTCAGGACGCAGTGCATTATGGGGCACGGCGGGCGAACAGCCCGCTGAACGCCCATACTGTTAGTGTGTTTCGCCATATACACAAATGGTCAATGTTTGGGTCAAACTTATGTTTGACTCAAACGTCAAGGCCAACACTACCTGTAGGTAAAACTCCAAAAAACTACTTTAGTTCCACTTTAAGTGACTTCGACTGTGGCATGGTTGTTGGTGCCAGACAGGCTGATCTGAGTATTTCAAAATCTGCTGATCTACTGGGATTGTCATGCACAATCATCTCTAGGGTTTACAGAGAAGGGTCCAAAAAAAAAGAGAAAACATCCAGTGAGCGGCAGTTGTGTGGAGGAAAATGCCTTGTTGATGTCAGAGGTCAGAGGAGAATGGACAGGTGGTGGTGTAATGGTGTGGGGGAGTTCTTGGCAGTAGCAAGGTGTACCTAATAAAATCGTAAATATGTGTTTTCCAATAGTCTTAGGGGACCCCTGTGAAAGGGTCGTTCGACCCCCAAAGGGGTCGCAACCCACAGGTTGAGAACCACTGTGTTAGAGGATGGGCAGATAATTGAAAGGTCCTCCTCCTCCATTCATTACACAAAGCTCCTGCACAGAGGCAAAGTTTTACATTGGATTACTGCATAGATCTAGAACACACCAGGAATCAAATCACATCAGGATTCAAATCATAATACACGTCTCCTGCACTTAAACACTATTTGCTTAATCTGGAGTTCAATTTAAATATTCCTAATGTGCTGATTAATTCCAGCAAGTATGTTTGGTTTGAGATTTGGCTCAATTTTCCATTTGATAGTGGTCGGTGTTTTTAGAGCTGTTCTGGTTTTATTTCTCAATTCATTCAGGTTAATTATATATTTAACATATTCCCATCTAAGATTACTGCAGAATGACTCTTACAGACCTGCCCTTGGCTGAGATAAAAACAAACAGTATGCCATGTCATAGTACTCAGGTTTTTGTTGATAATAAAATAAGCATTAATGATTGTTCTCTATAAAATAAAGGACTAAGTCCATGTTATCATCCAGGAGGAAACAAGCTTGAAGTCAATTCATAAATCATTAAATTGCTTGCGTTAAATATTCAGTGAGCAAATGCATCTGTTTTTTATGCTGTAATTCTTGGACTATCTCATAGTATAACTGCTTCTATGAAACATTTGTTTATTATGTTACATTGAGAATGTACGGTATATATAAATGTACATGTATATAGTGTGTGTGTGTCTGTGTGTACAATACTGTGCAAAAGTTTTAGACAGGTGTGAGGGAAATGCTGTAAAGTAAGAAAGCTTTAAATATATATATTATTATTATTACAGGAACTTATATAGCGCCGTCAATTTACGTAGCACTTTACATACATATTGTACATTCACATCAGTCCCTAACCCTCAAGGGGTGTACAATCTAAGGTCCCTAACTTACATTCATACATATACATACTAGGGCCAATTTAGATAGGAGCCAATATAACCTACCAGCATGTCTTTGGAGTGTGGGAGGAAACCGGAGTTTCGGGAGGAAACCCACGCAGGCACAGGGAGAACATGCAAACTCCAGGCAGGTGGTGCCGCGGCTGGAATTTGAACCAACGACCGTAGTACTGCCAGGCAGAAGTGCTAACCATTGAGCCACTGTGCTGCCCATATATTAAATATTATTAAATATATAAATGCCATATTTTGTGTGACTACAGGGGTGTGGAAGCAATAAATTATCCAATTCTTTTGTAAAATATAAAAGTTGAGGTTGCATTGAGTAACAAGATATCCAACATGTCAAACCTTAAATTTGCGTGCGCTCGTGAAACGGCAACAAACTTTAATACCCTATATTTTCTATAGGTGAAGTTTTTAATGCTCCTTATAGGTCATCAGTTTAGTTATGGAGGTGGTCTGGTGCTAAAATTATTGCTGTCACTCTGGTGATATGTAACATGTGTGAGTATAACGTGCACAGAGGACTGATCAATTAGACTGGCTGCTGCTAGCAAAATCACAAATGTGTACCGGTGAACAAATGTGTGAGTGCAAACATAAAAATTGATGCGCTGCCTCTCCCAAAAACTACTTTAAATAAATAATTAAATAAATAAATGAACTTCCTACTCCACAAAGGGTCCCCACAAATGTGCATGTGCTATGATGCCCCGGGCTCCTCCCCAGGGACTAAATCCCAAATTAACCAAATAGCACATATACAATGCCATGAAACTGTGTATACAGTGAGAATGTATAAAACATTATATATATATATATATATATAATAAAGTCGCAATAATTGTGCAAACATATAAAAGTTCCAAAAAAATGTAAAGTTCCAAAAAAAAACCCAAAGAAACCTCATCCGCATCCGGTTTGAGTATTAAGTGATACAGTAGTAAATCTTCTTATCCATAGCAATTTTCTGTGCGTAGTGCTCCAATTAGTGCCCCCCTCTCCAGAGCCCACTCATCACAGATAATTGACAAACTGGAATGGTAGGTCAAATATCGCATGAGATGTTGCAGCGCTCTCCTGCAGAAAAGTTGGCTGTCTGTGTGGTCTTGACACCTCTGATGACAAACTCCATAGTGGGAACACCTCTAGATCAATCAAAACTGCTCCAGAACCTCCACAGTTCTCCTCCACCACTGTAAAAACATCAAAGGTAAAAAACATTTAAAATTGCACTTGCATAAAAGCCATGTGTATGGCACTTTCACCCCCGCTTCACATATATGCAGCCGTGCAGGCCACGTGTTGCACGGGTACGAGAGCCCATTAATTTGAATGGACTCCTGTGCCCGTGACATGCAGGGAAGAAGTCCCTGCTCTTTGGAAAATGCAGCCATCACAGGAACCTCAGTTCCCAGTATGGTTGCGTTTTGCAATGCGGGCGGTGTGCCATTAGATCTGCATTTCTCTGTGCGGCTGGTGCGGCTGCACGGATTTTCATGTGGATCCGCAGCGGCACCACCCGCACAGATGTGAACCTAGGGTAAATCCCAGCAAAAAGCAATTCCGACTCAGAGGACAAGTGTATGCACAGTTGCCATGGGGCATTATAGCACATGCACATTTGTATGGACCCTTTGTGTAGTAGGGAGTTCATTCATTTATATAATTAATTATTTAAAGTGATACGTAACATGTGTGTAGCAAGAGTTGTTTTCATGTGTAGGCATGTGCACATATGTGGGGGTGGGGGTCCTTGGAAAATTGCTATAGTGCAACTTAAAAAATGTAAGTTGCACTATAGCATATACTCCCCCCCCCCGTATATGCTATGGTGCAACTTACATTTTTTCAAATTAATATAGTTTTTTACCCATTTTTTTTGTCACATAAGGGACAGAAAGTCCCCTAATTGATGATTTTTGGTGTCAGGTTCTCTGTTAGACCCCGGCTGTCTCCCCTGTGTTTCCCTGAATGTAATGCAGTGCACATAGCACTGCATTACATTCTTTCCCAGCCTCGATGGTGGGAATCTGACAACAGGGTCCCGCAAGTGGCGTCATATCACTTCTGAGTCAGGACAAGAAGGGGAGGGGAGTGGACGTGTCCATTCTCCTCCCTCCTCTATAACCGCATCCTGACATACTGCCGACATCCACTGAGCAAGCCCTGGGCCCACAGATGGGCAAGCGTAGCCCGGGACATATAGCGGGCAGGGGGCGGCGGCTGGCACTGTGGGCTGTGAGGAAGAATTCGAGTGGCTGCTTCCACCTGAGAAGTGGGCCCTGCTGCTTGCCCGCAGCAGGGCTAAAGGCACAAAAAAACTACCTGCCCGATGGGCGGAACTACATGTCCCGGGCGTCAAGCAAAATGAATTGCACATCCCTGGACTACCCTTTGACTTCAAACCAGCATCAATTCATACACCTGCACACTTAGTACAATTGCACAAAGTCAGGGATTTTGCAAAATTAGAGTTAGGTGTATGATTATAAATTATACCAAGCAGGTGCTAATGATCATCAATTTCATATTTTCGTTGAAATGCAGTCATTAACTGAAACAGAAACAGGTGTATACAAGGCTTAGAACTGGGTGAGGAACAGGCAACCTCTGCTACTTAGGTGAGATTTGTGGAAGATAGTTTCATGTCACAGGTCATACACCATGATGATGCGAAGATGTGCTGGACAGGTGCAGAGGGCATAGACTCTGTGGGGTTTATTTACTAAAGCTGGAGAGTCCAAAATCAGACTCACTTCTGCATAGAAACCAATCAGCTTCCAGGTTTCATTGCCAAAGCTTCATTGAACAAGCTGAGGTTAGAAGCTGATTGGTTTCTATGCAGAAGGGAGTCTGATTTTGGACTCTCCAGCTTTAGTAAATAAACCCCTGTGTGTCCCTCCTAAATGCAACAGTGACCATGGTGGTGTAAACTAACATCAAGAGAATTTATTAGAGTTCAGTAGTCCGTTCAAGTATAGGTTTGTGTAAGGCTGTGACCGTCTCAGGTGCCTAGTGTAGCCCAGAAGAACCCACCCTGGAGTCGGCATTCCATGTGACACACACTTGGTGCCCAACAATGAGGGAACCATGGAGAGAGTGTCATCCAACTGCCCGTCACATTCTGCTATCCTTTCAAACAAGCAATAATGCAAAAGTTGTCTTCTAAGCCCTCATATAAAAAAAGCGCATAAACACAACTATCGTCATTTTTGTGTTGTTTTTTTTGTGTGTTATTCCCTTCCTCCTATTACTGCTCAGCTCTGTCATCTGTTCTTCAGCAACAGTGTTTCAGCATTGCTCTGATTTAATGCATAATGTCATCATTATCCTTCATCAAATGTTGCACTTAAGTATCAACCATCAAGTCAATGCTTAGTCAAGTCCCATACATGCTGCTCCTTTACTCTGCAGTAAGAATTAAAGTGTATGTAAAGCCAAAACATTTTTTGTAGGTTTAGAAGGAGATGGTAATGGTTAAACCCTTGTTGGTTTATTTTTCTGTTGCCTTCTAATTTTCCAGATACAAAAGAAAGTTAGAGGAAATTTCTAATAAGTAAGGGAAAATACCATCTTAGGGCTCATGTACACAGGACGTTTGGAAAACACTTCTGAATGATGGAAACTGACTGCTGGAAAACATAGGTTAAAAAACGTCTGTTTAGCCGAGTTTTCATACCGCATTTATGCACATTTGCATTTAGAAGCATTTTTTAAAGATAACATCAGGAGACCTTCCAAAATGCCCAGAATGCACTAAAAAACAGTAAAAAATTACTATTTCAGACATTTTGAGAGAAATAGAGAGAGCAGAAGCAGTGAGAGCAGTATGTGTTGATATTACCTGTCTTTTCTGGTTGTATTCACTATGGATCCCATCATGAGCATAATGCGGCACGTTCTACCATTTTTTCCTGCACGCAAAAACTGGAACTGACTGCGCTGGTGTACCGGGTCCATTTGAATACATGGAAAATGCTTTGCATGCATTTCTGATGATGAAAAAAGACTCTGGACAGCATCTGGACATGGAACAGTTAAAAACACTTCTAAACACAAATGCTTATAAACGCGGTTAGCCATGTTTACAAGTGTTTGGCATTTGAAACGCTGATAAAATCTACTCCTGAACGCAAGTTTGGTGCGTTCAAAAAAACGACTGTAAACGACATAGTGTACATGGACACATAGAAAAACATTAGGGAGAGTTCAGGGGCTGCTAAAAAATGCAGAAAAGCTCCTGAATATGAATTTATCAGCTGCAGTGTACATGAGCCCTTTGACAGTTGTCTTCAAAACAGGTTCTCCCAGTAGCCCCCCTAGCGGTCTGATTATGTCAGTATTTCTGTGCTCAAAGTGGTACTTTTTTTGCATGGAAATATGTTTTTTTTTTTTATTGTAGGCCTGTAATCTTTAGGAATAACTCACTGAAATCTGTCCGAACAAGAGTCTATTAAACATCCCGGGTATGATAAAATTTGAAACACGAAATCATAAATTATAATTTAATAAATAATCATAAAAAATAATAATACATTTAATTCAATAATATAATCAAACCAAAAACACTGAAATTTGAAATAGAACGCCAAGTTCGCACATCACTGAGCAAAGTCGCAAAATCGTTTTCAGTGTCTGATGACGAATTTCCCCACGAATCATTATCACTCAATTCTGCAAGTAGTTCTAATTTACTATCGCTGTTCTCTAGCTGGTCTAAAACCGCTTTTGACCTAAAGGGACACTTTTTGGACGCCATGGACGTTTCTCAGTTTCCAGGCAGAAAGAACAGTAAAAATGCAGGCAGGGCACAGGACAAAGCACTCGGGACAAAATGTATGTGAAATGCTTTGATACAGTAATGTTTTACGATGTGATTTTAGTGTATTTAGTGAATGTCACTTTTTCACATTTTTGAATTTCCTGCCATTCCGTCCCCCCGTACGTCCTGACGTCACAGGGGACAGAACCCAGAATACGGATGCCGGCATCCACCCGAGGACATTGCCGGGGACACTGCAGGAGGGACATTGAGGGAGCGAAGGACAAGGTAAGTGCAGAAGAGATCCCGGAGCAGCGCCGTATGGTATTCCTGAGTGTAGCTCAGGGTTACCGCTTTTGGTACTGAAACTTTACCCCGAGCTACACTCGGGAATACCGCCAGGGGGTTAAAAGAATTCCATTCTATTTCCATCAATTCTTTACCAGGACCAGTAAAGTGGTTGAATCTCCCCATCAGGGACACAGACAGCAGTAAAAACCTTTAATATACAACTATACCAGCTTTTTTCAACCAGAATACCCAGGCACCCTGGGGTGCCTTCAGATTTATTCAGGCTGCCTTGACAAAATTCCTACAAATTGGCCAAAAATTGTATAAAAGCCAGTGGGTGGATCAAGCCTGTCTTTTAGATCAGCCTCTTTCAACCAGGGTACCCAGGCACCCTGGGGTGCCTTTCTGGTTTCTTCAGGGGTTCCTTGACAAAATGCCTAAAAATTGTCAAATCAGACCTGTCTTTTAGAACACAATGCCACAGGTTCATTGTGCACCATTACAACCTTCTAGTCATTGGTGTCCTAAAAACCAGTGGCATCATCAGTTGACAAGGAAGACATTGGGTGCCTGCACATCATCTTTGTTTTGCCCTTCCCTGACCTTCTCCATCAGGACTAGTGATAGCTTAGCTGAGTGAGGAAGAAAAACTGAGGCAGAAGAGAACTGCTGGAATATTAGTCAGTACCAATGTGGTAGAATAAATTGCCTCTAACACTCGGTGTCCTACGTGTGTGGATGTTGCTGCATTATATAAAACTATTTGTTTAGGTTTTCTTTATGGGGTGCCTCGAGATTACGCATACTTTTAAAGTGTGCCTTGACTGAAAAAAAGGTTGAGAAATACTGAACTATACAACTATATCCACATATAAAAAAAAATGTTTGCACTTTACATACACTTTAAAACAGTCTGCCAGATGTCATTCATTGTAGATTTCCTGTAGTCCCACAGCAGTGCACAGGTACCAGAATTTGCAGTAAGCAACAATGAGGAGACACATGATTTTGCAGATATACAGTAGTATGGGGATAGGTGGAACTTACAGATTACACTTACCTCTAGAGAAGTTTGCAGCAGGCAGGTAAGAAGCATTTTTTGAGGAAGAAACATAGGGGTGTACTTATAAAAACATTTGCATAGATGTTTGTCCATCAAAATTGCATGTAAATTTGTTGTGTGTGAATGGGGCAAAACTGAATGTTCTCCATCTATATATTCTTTGTAATTCAAATGTGTAAATGTGGAAAATATTGAATTATGGCACCAGATGGTGCTGAGGACCACACTTGATACCACATTATGGACACTAAATGGCACTGACTGTCATATCAAATTAAGTCATCTAGTGACATTGTGTTTTCAAAATTCACACATTCAAATTGTGAAGAATATAGCTGAAGAACATTTGATTTTGCTCATTTGCATAAAACAAATTTACATGCAGTTTTGTTGGACAAACAGCAAAATGTAAATGTAAATTTTTTTATAAATATACTCCATTGCATGTCTATTTTTCAATAAAAGCCTTCATGCTAGCAATTCCTCTTTTTTTTTTCAAGTAACATTCTGCTGTATCCCCTACACTCAGTGAATGCCACTAACAATGCTCAACTCAGCTTGATTGAAAAGTCATAGAAAAGTCTGCTTTTGTTGTTAGGGCAATATAATTATTTGTCTGGGAGATAATAAACCAAAGCAAGTACATCTCTCCCCCTCATTTTAGGCTCCAACTGTTCCTCAGACATGCAAATTATGAAATATCATTAGATAAGTCATTTCCCATTTGATGTCAGGGATCTGTCCAGCCAAAGATAATGTCTTAACCTCTTATAGGAGAATAAACAGATGATTTTCTATATTTCCCTCCTGAAACTCATTATATGGAGGTAAACTACAAGCCATATCATCTGTTGTATGATATACTGCCAAAATATTGTCTGCTTGTCATGAGCAAAGTTTCTTCTTCTCCAGTTCTGTAAGCCGGAAAAGAAACTGTCTAACTTTGCAGACATCTGCTGATAACTGAGGTCTGTCCTTGCTAATTGCCTTTATCATGAAGCGTAGTTGAATTCATTTTATATCTTAACCCTTTAAATGGACATAAATTACTTATTTCATTAGACTGGGCTTAGTCAGGTTCACCTAAATATGTCCATTGACTATATGTAATGGCGTGCTGCCCAGGCTAAATCTACTCTTTGGTTACCTTCTAGGTTGGGGGGGGGGGGTGGGCTGGCCCTGCCTAATTTCCACACATACTATTGGGCGGCGATGCTAGTTTCCATATACTGGTGGTTTACGCACCCCAGAACACTGCTATATGTTTGAAGGCTGCCAATTTGGGCTCCTTGGCCAATCTCTGGAAACCTGGTTTACAGGGGGCTGGGTCAGACGCGTGCCACCTGGAGGGTGTGGGGGTTGCCCGTTGTCACTTTTTGAGCCTGAATCAGTGGTCCCCTGCACATCCCATTTAAGGCTTTCCTTTCCGCCCCCAGCTCCGTACTATTCCAGATCCTCAAATCTGAGCATGAAAACTCTGGCGGATATCATGTCCTCTGGGGCCCTTCTGTCCTTTATGCAGCCTTCCAGTAAATTCCACCTGCCAGCTTGGATACAATTCTGGTACTGCCAACTGCACTACAATATTAGGGCCCAGTTCCCTCATCTGCCCTTCCACCAAGCTGAACTAATTGAAGAGCTGCTTGCACATGGTGATATTGGCAAACTTCTTTCCACACTCTATGGGTCTCTTCTTACTACTGACTCGCCTAAGCTTGATTGTGTATGGGAGATGTGGAGAGATGATGTTCCTTCCCTGGATAGGGAGAGCTGGGAGGGTTGTTTGGAGAGTGGTCCTAAACTGGTAATTTCAAATTCCTGCAAAAGGTATACTACACTCCCATGAGGCTCCAAAGGATATACCCGGCACGTGACCCAATGTGCCCCTGGTGCCATGTTTACCCAGGGACATGTTTTGGGAATATCTGAGTGTCACAAGCTTCTGTTCTGCAGTTTTTGAATTGATTAATCTTAGGTTACAGCTATCACTCCATATTTCCCCGGAGCTGACTGTTCTGGGGATTCATGAGGATGATCAGCACTCTCACCATGCTAAATTGATGATCTCATATCTCCTATTCTATGCTAAAAAAGAAATCCTTCTATAGTGGACCTCCTCGACCCCCCATGGTGTCGTCTTTGGAAACCCTGGTGGATGCGGCTCTGCCTGTGTAAAAAATTATTAACATCAATCGAGGCTGCCGCTGGAAATATGATAAAGTGTGGTCCCCTTGGACCTCAAGATTGGGATCTAATTTCTAGCTCTCTCTTCTCCTCCCCGATCCTTCTTCCCTCCCCCTCCCCTCCTCCCTTCTTTTGTCATTTTCCTTTATTTTTTTACACCCACTTGTATTTTTCTTCTCACCACTTTTATTCTCCTGCTCAAACAGTCACCTCCTTTTGGAAGACTAATAGTCCCCCAGATTTTACCTTAGGTTATCTATACTTGAGACAGGACTGACTGTCCTTTTTGTAAACATACAAGGTGTATGCTCTAATGCGTTGTATGGTTGGGTTTTTACTAGTCTGTTTCCATTTGTCAGATATGTATGGCACTGTATATTGTATAGGGATTGCTTACTGTCCTTGTTTCGAATAAAGGACTTCTGATTTGAAAACAAAAATCTGGCCATTGAGATAATAAAATTATCACCAGATTTGCCTCATCTATGTGACAGCAGTAGACACCGACAGCCCAGGCCAAATGTTGAAAAGATTCATGAATGTTCTGCAGGATGAAGGGTGTGTGTAAACTGAGGAATGTTTAATTGCAATTCTTTCCCCTGAGATAAGCCAGTGCCAATCCATTTTTTCTTCTATGTTGACTTACTAATATACAATCTGGTGAACTAAACATCCATACTTAGGGGGCTGCCTGTTGACTGACCTACCCTTGGTTGGTCTGACCATCCTTGTATATAACAATAGATTGATCTCCTTCTGCCTTCTGTTTAGTTAGGCCTTGGTTATATCACCCTCCTCCCCACCCTCAAACAACATCCCTATTATCCAAAAATTAAAAAATCAATACACATCCATTACTTATTGGCCTTATAATCTATTTTTCATTAAATTGTGTCTTACTATATTTTTCTGCCTCCTTGTAACATCCTCCATGAGCTCCCAAACTCCTCTTTCCCCCTTCACATTTGTTTGTTTGGAATGAGCAGTGACTGTACTCCATCTAAAATTGAGCTGATAATATTTCCTCCCCCACATGCCCCTTCCCCTGACTTCTCTGTCAAGATCGATGGTGCAACCATCAACCCATCCCTGTATACCCGAGTGTTTGCAGTAATCCTGGACTCTGAATTCTCCTTACAGACCCGAATCCAATCACTGTTTGAATCTTGCTGCCTCAATGTCTGCAACATCCCCAAAATACACCCCTTCCTAACCAATGACACTACAAAGCTCCTAATTCACTCCCTGGTCATCTCTCGCCTCGGCTACTGCAACTCCCTCCTCACTGGATTACCTTTCTATAGGCTACTCCCCTTCAGTCCATCATAAATGCAGCCACCAGACACATCCGCCTCACCAGCTGCTGAGTTTCTGCTACTCCTCTTTGCCAAAATTGACTTCTGCTCACCCAACGAATTGAATTCAAAATACTAACAATAACTTACAAATCCATCCACAACTTGGCCCCCAGCTACATTACTAACCTAGTCTCAAAATACCAACCAAATTGTTCTCTTCATTCCTCCCAAGACCTCCTGCTCTCTAGCTCCCTTATCACCTCCTCCCATGCTCGCCTCCAGGACTTCTCTCCAGCCTCTCCCATCCTATGGAACTCCCTACACCAGTCTGCCTGACTATCTCCACTTTTAGGCATTCCCTGAAAACCCTTCTCTTCAGAGAGGCCTTTCCCGCCTCCACCTAACAACTGTACTTTTATCTTCTTCATCAGCCCATCCTCCAGAGTTAATACCTTTTGTATCATTTGACCTCCTCTTTTAGTTTGTAAGCTCTAACAAGCAAGTCCTTCTGATTCCTCCTGTATTGGATTGGATTGCAACTGTACTTTCTGCCTTCATGTTGTAAACTGCTGGCGCTATGTAAATCCTGTATGATAATAATGATAATTGCGCTCATGGGTAATGCTGTATGCACACTACAAATCCCCTAGTCCATATTTCATCTTGGGAGCAAGCAAGAGCAGGTGGCTAGGTTCATACATTCAGTAGAATCACGGAGAATGAGTGTAGCCACCCTCCAACAGGAAGTCAGATCACAGCAGCAAAAAAAAAAGAACGTGGAGCAGTCCGAGAGCAATAGAAAGTACTTTATGAGTTAAAACTGCATACTAGAATAGAATTTTTTTAAACCAGATTTTAGCTTCACTTTAAATACTACTACTATTATCAACTCTGCTTCCTAAAAATGACTGAAATGTATTTCTACTCTGAGGGTACTTCCCAACCAAGTCTGGTGATCTGGCATTAGCTAGCAGGGGTGTCAAACTGATGGCCCTCCAGCTGTTGTGAAACTACAAGTCCCACAATGCCTCTGCCTGTGGGAGTCATGCTTGTAACTGTCAGCCTTGCAATGCCTCATGGGACTTGTAGTTCCGCATCAGTTGGAGGGCTGCCAGTTTGACACCTGTGACCTAGAGGATCCACCTCACTACAGTTGCTCATGGGCTGGTCTGTAATGTGGGTATAATTTAAATCCTAAGACTACATGCACATGGGCAGAAAATAAACTCAGCTTTTAGAAGCATTTTCTATGCCTCTAAACACAGCTTAGTATTAGCCAATGTGTTCATTCACATTGTGGTGTTTATATTAGTATTTTAAAGCAGCATTTTGGGACATTAAAAAAATGCCCCAAACCTGCATTCAGAGAGAAGCCACCAGAATGAAATTAAGTACATACATCTTATACACATGACCACACTAGATCGAGCAAGGGCGTACTGTATTTTAATATGCCCTTGTGCATTTAGCCTACATGTGCTATGTACATGGAGGTTACATCAATTTAGCATTTTAATAAACATACTGTAAAAAAGGACTAATGGAGTTTATTTTTTATATTTGGCCAAAATGTACCCCCTAGCAAATTGGTAGTATAAGGCAGCCTATAGATAAGTCCATTTTGTTTTTAGTTTAACCGACGGGTTGAACGAAAACAAACTGACCCATCCATACCTGTCTACCACCCTCCATATAGGATTTTTTTGCTGTTAGTCAGAGGCTTGCAAGATGCCTGGGATGATTCAGTCTGCAAGTGAGGCAGTGAGGATACCTCAAGTCAGAATGGGAGGCTCTACAGGTCAGGGCTTCTGGAGCCCTCCCGCCCTTCTAGAAAGCTCTGGCACTTTCTAGAAGAGGGGCAGAGTAGGGGAGGAGGCCTGGATTTGCATGTTTGAGGGAACCTGGCCAATCCCAAGGCAGGAGGCCTTGCATGGTGGCTAGGACAGCCCCTAAATATGGGATAGCCTGTACATCAGGGGAGTCAGGTGGAAGATGGAATGAAAGTGTCAGGGACCTGGGTATGACCAGAAGTGTGTGGACTGACACAGGGAAACGCAGGCTTCAGGTATAGTAAATAATATAATTTATGAAGACTAACAATACAAACGCAGCGCAAAACTAAACATAAACACAGTGCAAACAAACTAAACCAAACCTCCAACAGGTAACAAACATACAAGAGTAGTCAGGCAGGCCGGGTTGGTAGCAAACGGGCAAACGGAGTACCAGGAGCAGGCGGGAGAGTGGTCAGGACTAGCCGAGGTCAGTACAGGCAGAGTTCAAGCAGAGTCAGGACAGAAGTAACAGGATCAGGAAACCAGGGCCAAGTGAACAGTACAACAAGGCACTGACTGCAGGTCTGGCCATCCTTTAAATACACCACCTGCAATCAGCCCAGGTGATGGCTAATTGCAGGAGTGAGCCTCTGGTTGTTGAGAGCACCCGTTGGCCAGCCCTGCTACTGCAGCCCACAAGGCAGGTGAGTCCCACCACTATTGGCAAGTCCATTCCTGACAGAATGTGCTGGTGTGTGGAGCCTGTGAGGGAGCCCCAATGGTGGGGGCCTACCTACAGGCTGAAGTTGGACAGGAGGATCTCCACTGTCACATAGTCTACTAGGAAAGACAGCCTGTCCGCAGGGAAGGAGCCAGCCCAGCATAAGGCCTGAAAGCAGCTGCAACCCATTAAGCTACAGAAACAAGACAGTGTGTGTAGTTCTATACCTCCTGGGCCAAAGAATGGAGAGGGTAGTCAGGTACCTGACTAGTTCTCCCTGGGACTACTTCATTGTTGATCTTGGAATCCCTTGCTCAGGGACACCCTCAGGACAGCCAGTAGATGAGGAGACTTTCATCTGGGGTCTGAGGAGGTTCACCAAAGAGGACCCAGTGCTTCTTACAGAGATTGTTTGATGATTTTTCTCCATTTTTGCTGAGAAGTTCATCCTCAAAGCAGTTCCTTGGGCATCCCATATGCCCCTAGATCCCATCCAAGTTGTTAACCCCTAATAAAAAAAACAAAACCAAGCTTAAGGACTGTTTTACCGACTTTGAATGAGAATGCTGGAATGTGTGTTGCCTGGCTGTGCAGAGTTTAGAGGGGACCCAAAAAACTCAGCGGCCCTCAAGGGGGTAGCGCTACACCTGCCACATGGTTCCTGCGGGACCTGAAGGCCAGGGGATGCCTGTCAGCACATATATGCACTCTTCAGAAACTTGTAACTGTAATTAGATAAAGAACACATAGGGCCAGTGGTTCAGTTGCATATACTTATTCGATTCCAAGGAGTTATATATTCTTGACACACCTTCCTTGGATGAAACCTTTAGACTTTAGTCCCTGTTGCTGCAATTGATCAACATGGATGAAAGGCTTTTTTACCCAGCAGTAGCTCTACTCTATTTTGCTGTTTTGTCTTGGGAGAGTCGTGGAGAAAAGCTGATACTTGGAACTGCTGCATCTCTTAATGTGTTTTGCCTCTTTGTGTTGGCACAACCCTTCTGCCTAAGTCTGGGTGGGATCGAAGGGGTGGCAGTCTATACATCAATAGCCTACATATCATATCGTTTACTACCAAGAAAGAAGGAAAAGAAAGCAAGAAGTGCTGAAAATAAGAAAGAACAGAACAAGAGCAAAAATAATTTGAAGAAAAGCAGAGAATCCAAGAAGGACTAAAGAACACGAAAACGGTTGAGACAAAATACGACAAGGTATAAGAGTAAAACAATGATTTAATGACCATGCTAATTATGTGTATAAGAGACAATGGAGATCTAATGCAGTTATGTAAGTAAGGAGTTACCAATGTTTATGTTTGTGAATTCAATTGTGGAGGAGCAGCTAGAGACAAAATGAAGGCAGGCTATAGATTATGTAATTTTCTTTCCTTCCATCACAGGTTGAAGGGAAAAAAAATGCTAGATTCCCCCATTAACACATTCAGTGTTGATGGGGGAATCCCTCATGTAGTGCTATTGTGTTCTGCAAGGGGGAAGCCTTCCCCACCAAAAGAATATAATGATCACAGCTGGCAGCTATAGCCACCGCAGTGATTGGGCAAAAAAACACGACAGGCTGGTTTTACGGAAGTTAATCGATGGATCTACTTCAGTACAACCAGCCTGCCCATAAATGGATTGAAATTTAGCCAATTCCTGCTGAACCAGCCAAATTTCAATCTGTCTATGGCGGCTGAAGTCCAATGCAGAATGATGTCATTGTAGTAGGCACTCAGCCACTCGCTGATAAGATTAAAGTGTTACTAAACCCAGGACCCTGTATTCACTATATCTGGTCTCCCACAGTACACAGAAATGCAATTAGTTTAGTAAAAATAAACAGCTAAATACCTTTTCTCATCAGTAGTTAGAGCAGTCTTGGGACTTCTGTCAGTGTCCTGCAGAGCACATGTTAAAGCTTGTAGGAGGAGTTTTCTTTCTGCTTTCCCCCCACTGAAATTCCCAACCCATCACAAATATTTGCTCCCACATCCCCTTCAAATTTCACCTCTGAGCATAAATCCCGGCCCCCCTCCAAACAAAAATCCCCCCTTCCAGTACAAATCCCCCCACTGAGATCCCCAACCCATCACTAATATTTGCTCCCTCATCCCATTCAAATTTCACTTCTGAGCATAAATCCCGGCCCCCCTCCCAACAAAAATCCCCCCTCTTCCAGTACAAGTCCCCCCACTGAAATCCCCAACCCATCACAAATATTTGCTCCCTCATCCCATTCAAATTTCACCTCTGAGCATAAATCCCGGCTCCCCTCCAAACAAAAATCCCCCCCTTCCAGTACAAATCCCCCCACTGAAATCCCCAACCAATCACAAATATTTGCTCCCCCATCCCCTTCAAATTTCACCTCTGAGCATTAATCCCGGCCCCACTCCAAACAAAAATCCCTTCTCTTTCAGTACAAATCCCCCCACTGAAATCCCCAATCCATCACAAATATTTGCCCCCCCATCCCCTTCAAATTTCACCTCTGAACATAAATCCCGGCCCCCCTCCAAACAAAAATCCCCCCTCTTCCAGTACAAGTCCCCCCACTGAAATCCCCAACCCATCACAAATATTTGCTCCCCCATCCCCTTCAAATTTCACCTCTGAGCATAAATCCCGGCCTTCCTTTGTCTGGACTGTGCTGATCACATGCATTCTCCCAAGGGAAAAAAAAAACCCTCTCTAGCAATACACACCAAACTGAACATGTGCAGAGTGTCTCCACACCATATGTTTATCAAGAGATAAAAGGGGGACTCTGGAAGAAGGGGATGATCAGAGAAGTCAGGATCAAACAGCATTTTTACACAGTGCAGAGGATTAACCCCTTAGGTTCCACAGTGAGTATAACAAGCATGCTTTACTGCATATACAGACTGATTTTACTGTTGTGGGTTTAGTAACACTTTAACTTTCAACATTCTTTTTACCAGTCCTCTCCTTCATTGATATTAAAGAGTAGGTTGGTACTCAGGAAGAGCACAGAAAACACAGCAGACAGCCCTTCACCATTAATGGCAAATATATTGGTTGCAATATAAAAAAGAACTTTATGCAAAACTTTCTTTTTCATTTTGGATATAGCAAGGGAGTGTTATAACCCCAGACAGATTTTTTTTCGACATCTATGTCCCATTTTGGAGATTTCCCCTCACTTCCATTTCCATCCCCAAACAGGAAGCGAGAGAAAACCCCTGCAAATTAAGAGAATTCATTGAGGACCCCCAGGTCACTAGAACTAGTGTCCCCATTGGACGATTTTCCCTCTATTACTATTCTATGGATTTTCTTTTACTTTCACTCTCAATGATAATGGTAAATAGGTCAAATAGAGCGGGTAAATCTCCCTAACAGGGGGCAACAAAAACTGACAGGGCTTCTAATCCCTCTCCACTGTATCCAAAAAAAAAAAAAAGTTTTGCCTTTATTTATATTTTAATGCCACTTTAATAACCCCCCACCATGTTCAAGAAAAAACCCTCTAAATATAGAAAATACATTGTAATTTTTTTGCCAGCAGTAAAATTTTAATTTCGGGACAAAATCATTGCTGGTTAAATCACTCATCTTTTCCTTAAAGACAATACACCTTGTGCTGAAACACCCCAGCACCAAGAATCCATCACCAAATGTTTCAAATCCATCAAAAACATAAAGTTTTCATATAATAAATGCATACACAGCAGTGCGGTGTTACACAACTTTTTATGACCATACAGGGGGATTTTTTAGTTCAGGAATTCTAAAAGAACCTATGTTGTCCTAATTTCTTCATGTGTGGGAAACTGATTACTATCCTGATGTTCTCTCTTGGCCTTTCAGCTAGTTTTCACATCAGCCTGAATGTAATAACTATAAACCAACAGACCACCACTGAAATAATTATTTGCAAAGTTTGGTATCAAATGCTTTACATTCTCAGAGAATGCATGTAGAGATTTTACACAGCAACACACTTACATTCCCCTTGCTCAGTGCCGGGACAAATTCACCCAGTGCCCAGGGCGAAGAGATGCCAAACAGCCCCCCCCCAAAATGTGTGAGCATTATGTGTCAGCAAAAATTCCCCCCCCCCCCCCGAAAAAAAAATGTGAACATTAATCTGCACACTCACCTCCTAAACACAAATTAAATCCCATTTGCAAGCCAAGATTATCCCCAAACACAAATCCCCCCTCTTCCGGTACAAATCCCCCTACTGAAATCCCCAACCCATCACAAATATTTGCCCCCCCATCCCCTTCAAATTTCACCTCTGAACATAAATCCCGGCCCCCCTCCAAACAAAAATCCCCCCTCTTCCAATACAAATCCCCCCACTGAAATCCCCAACCCATCACAAATATTTGCTCCCACATCCCCTTCAAATTTCACCTCTGAACATAAATCCCAGCCCCCCTCCAAACAAAAATCCCCCTTCTTCCAGTTCAATTCCCCCTACTGAAATCCCCAACCCATCACAAATATTTGCTCCCACATCCCCTTCAAATTTCACCTCTGATCATAAATCCCGGCCCCCCTCCAAACAAAAATCCCCCCTCTTCCAGTACAAATCCCCCCACTGAAATCCTCAACCCATCACAAATATTTGCTCCCCCATCCCCTTCAAATTTCACCTCTGAACATAAATCCCAGCCCCCCTCCAAACAAAAATCCCCCCTCTTCCAATACAAATCCCCCACTGAAATCCCCAACCCATCACAAATATTTGCCCCCCCATCCCCTTCAAATTTCACCTCTGAACATAAATCCCGGCCCCCCTCCAAACAAAAATCCCTTCTCTTCCAGTAAAATCCCCCCACTGAAATCCCCAACCCATCACAAATATTTGCCCCCCCATCCCCTTCAAATTTCACCTCTGAACATAAATCCCGGCCCCCCTCCAAACAAAATTCCCCCCTCTTCCAGTACAAATCCCCCCACTAAAATCCCCAACCCATCACAAATATTTGCCCCCCCATCCCCTTCAAATTTCACCTCTGAACATAAATCCCGGCCCCCCTCCAAACAAAAATCCCCCCTCTTCCAGTACAAATCCCCCCACTAAAATCCCCAACCCATCACAAATATTTGCCCCCCCATCCCCTTCAAATTTCACCTCTGAACATAAATCCCGGCCCCCCTCCAAACAAAAATCCCCCCTCCAAACAAAAATCCCCCCTCTTCCAATAAAAATCCCCCCACTGAAATCCCCAACCCATCACAAATATTTGCCCCCCCATCCCCTTCAAATTTCACCTCTGAACATAAATCCCAGCCTCCCTCCAAACAAAAATCCCCCCTCTTCCAGTACAAATCCCCCCATTGAAATCCCCAACCCATCACAAATATTTGCTCCCCCATCCCCTTCAAATTTCACCTCTGATCATAAATCCCGGCCCCCCTCCAAACAAAAATCCCCCCTCTTCCAGTACAAATCCCCAACCCATCACAAATATTTGCTCCCCCATCCCCTTTAAATTTCACCTCTGAGCATAAATTGCGGCCCCCCTTCAATTCCCCCTCTCCCAGCACAAAATACCCCTCCCAGCAAAAATTACCCTAAATCCCCCTTAATAGCACAAATTCTACCACCCAAATCCCCCCCTCCTAGCAGATCTCTCGAAAATCATCCCCAGAACAAATACTCTGCCCCCACGCACACACACACAATTTTTTCTACTAAAACAAGTCTGCTGCCCCCCAAATTCCTTCTCCCAGCACAAATCCTCTCCCCCTCACTGCCCCCTCCTTGCACATATCCCTTCCTAGCACTAATCTTCTCCACCCCCCTCCTAACTCAAATACTCTCATCATACACTCTGCCCCCTTTCCCCATTATGTCCCTAATCCTCCCCTCCTTCCAACACACAGACCTCAGATGCAGTGCTGCAAAGAGCTGTCATCTTGCAACATCAGAGATCGGGAGGAGCCTAGGGGAAGCTGACATAACAGTGGGATCAGATGTAACCTGCTGCAGGGGTATGGGGTTGCAGCTTCCCAGCACTGGGGATGCCGCTGGCTGCCAGATCTCCCTTTTGCTGTGTTTCCTTACCTGCCCCAACCCACATTTGAACCAGGTATATCCAGAATGTAATACAATATACAGTTGTGCTCAAAAGTTTCCATACCCAGGTAAAAATCATGAAATAATGGCATTTACAGTTGCAAGAAAAAGTATGTGAACCCCTTGGGATTACGTGGAGTTTTGCATGAATTGGGCATAAAATGTGCTCTGAACGTAATCTAAGTCACAGCAATAGAAGAACACAGTCTGCTGAACATAATGCTACACAAACATTAGATGTTGCCATGGTTTAATTGCACATAACATGTAAACATTCACAGTGCAGGGAGGAAAAAGTATGTGAACCTTTGGACTTAATAACTGGTTGACCCTCCTTTGGCAGCAATAACCTCAACCAAACGTTTCCTGTAGTTGCAAATCAGACCTGCACAACGATCTGGAGTAATTTTGGACCACTCCTCTTCACAAAACTGTTTCAGTGTAGCAATATTCTTGGGATGTCTGGTGTGAATCGCTCTCTTAAGGTCATGCCACAGCATTTCAATCGGGTTGAGGTCAGGACTCTGACTGGGCCACTCCAGAAGGCGTATTCTGTACTGTTGCAGCCATTGTTTTGTTGAATTACTTGTATGCTTTGGGTCATTGTCCTGTTGCATCACCCATCCTCTGCGGAGCTTCAGTTGGCGGACAGATGGTCATACGTTTTCCTGCAAAATGTCTTGATAAACTCTGGAATTCATTTTCCCATCGATGACAACAATCCGTCCAGGCCCTGAGGCAGCAAAGCAGCCCCAAACCATGATGCTCCCTCCGCCATGTTTTACAGTGGGGATGAGGTTTTGATGTTGGTGTGCTGTGCCTTTTTTTCTCCACACATAGTGTTGTGTGTTCTTCCCAAACAACTCAATGTTGGTTTCATCTGTCCACAGTATATTTTACCAGTAGTGCTGTGGAACATCCAGGTCCTCTTTTGCAAACTTCAAACGTGCTGCAATATTCTTTTTGGACAGCAATGGCTTCCTCTGTGGTGTCCTCCCATGTACTCCATTCTTGTTTAATGTTTTCCTTATTGTAGATGTGTCAACAAAAATGTTAGCATGTGCCAGAGATTTCTGTAGGTCTTTAGCTGACACTCTGGGATTCTTCTTTACCTCATGCAGCATTCTACGCTGTACTCTTGCAGTCATTTTTACAGGACGACCACGCCTAGGGAAAGTAGCAACAGTGCAAACTTTCTCCATTTGTAGACAGTCTATCTTACCGTGGACACATGAACATCAATGCTTTTGGAGATACTTTTGTAACCCTTTCCAGCTTCATGCAAGTCAACAATTCTTGATCGTAGGTCTTCTGAGAGCTCTTTTCTGCCAGGCATGGTTCACATCAGACAGTGCTTCTTGAAACCAGTAAACCCAAAACAGGTGTGTGTTTTTTAAGGGCAGGACAGCTGTCAGCAGCACATCCAATATCATCACACTGATTGGAGTCAAGGTTGGCTTACTCCTGGCTCCAATTAGCTCTGGGAGAAGTCATTAAGCTAGGGCCTCACATACTTTTTCCTCCCTGCACTGTGAATGTTTACATGTTATGTGCAATTAAACCATGGCAACATCTAATGTTTGTGTAGTATTATGTTCAGCAGACTGTGTTCTTCTATTGTTGTGACATAGACGACGTTCAGAGCACATTTTATGCCCAATTCATGCAAAACTCCATGTAATCCCAAGGGGTTCACATACTTTTTCTTGCAGCTGTATATTGAAAATATGACTGATCATGGCAAAAAATTGTCTTTTATTTAAAGATAATATGAACCATTTATTATCACATTTATGTTGGCTGTTTTTTAAATCATAATGAAAACAAAAATCACCCAAATGGTCCTGATCAAAAGTTTACATACCCTGGAATGTTTTGCCATGCAAGGTGACACACACAGGCAGGGGCGGACTGACAACTCATGGGGTCCCCGGGCAATAGGGGATCATGGGGTCCCTGTGTCTTTGCCCACACTCAAAGCACACCCAAAAAAGCCTATAAAAAGGTACCAGGGCATTTCATGGGGCCCCCTACTGACCCCGGGCCCTCGGGCAGTGCTCGAGTGCTCAAATGGTCAGCCCGCCCCTGCACACAGGTTAACATGGCAAGTAAAGGTTAAATTCCCACATCTGTGTCTTTCTAATTGCAATTAGCGTAAGTGTATAAATAGTCAATATATTTGTTAGCTATAACGTGGATGCACTGGGCTAGGTAGATACTGAGCCATGGAGAGCAGAAAAGAACTGTAAACAGACCTGCGTAACAAGGTAATAGAACGTTATAAAGTTGGAAAAGTTATAAAAAGATATCCAAAGCTTTGAATATGCCAGTCAGTACTGTTCAATCACTTATTAAGACGTGGCAAATTTGGGGAGCTCTTGATACCAAGCCAAGGTCAGGCAGACCAAGAAAGATTGCAGCCTCAACTGCCAGAAGAATTGTCTAGGATAAAAAGAAAAACCCACAGGTAATCTCACAAGCAATACAGGCTGTTCTGGAAAAAGATGAAATGATTGTTTTTAAGGAGCACAGTACGATGCAAAAATGAGCTGCATTGTTGAGTTGCCAGAAAGAAGCCTTTACTGCGCCAATGCCACAAAAAAAGTCCAGTTACAATATATCTGACAACACATTGACACTCCTCATGGGGATTTTTAAGTGACATTGGTGCAGTAAAGGTTTCTTTCTGATAACTCCACCATCAAGCTCATTTTTGATCAAGTATCGCTGTATTGTGTTACTTAAAAACAACCACGCTGTCTTTTTCCAGAGCAGCCTGTATTTTCCCTGAGATTATCTGTGGGGGGTTTTTTTTGTATTCCACATAATTCTTCTGGCAGTAGTGGCTGCAATCTTTCTTGGTCTACCTTACCTTGGCTTGGTATAATAAGATCCCTGAATTTTCTACTTCTAGGTGATTGAACAGTACTGACTGGCATATTTAAGGCTTTGGATATCTTTTTATATCCTTTTCCATTTTTATAAAGTTCCATTACCTTGTTACTCAGGTCTTTTGACAGTTCTTTTCTGCTCCCCATGGCTCAGTACCCAGCCTGCTCAGCGCATCCATGTGAGAGCTTACAAACTCTTTGACTATTTATACACAGGCATTAATTGCAATTTAGAAAGCCACTGATATAGGAAATTAATCTTTAATTGTCATTTGAACCTGTGCGTGTCACCTTGTGTGTCTGTACCAAGGCCAAGCATTCCAGAGGATGGAAACTTTTGATCCGGGCCACTTGGGTGATTTTTGTTATCATTATGGTTTAAAAAGGAGCCAAACGACTATGTGATAATAAACGGCTTCATATGATCACAATCCTTAAATAAAATATTTTTTTTTTACATGGTCAGTCATATTTCCAATATCAATGCCAATATTCACAATTTCTGCCAGGGTATGCAAACTTTTGAGCACAACTGTGTGTTATAGACCACATACGAAGTGTGACAATTGAATTCCTGGAATGGACTGTAAAAAAAAATGTTTGCTTACCTATACACCAGGGGTCTCCAAACTGCGGCGCAAGGGCCGGATGCAGCCCTTTGCTAGCCTTTATCCAGCTTTTGGGGCACTATTCCTCCCTCTGACACCAACAATGGGGCACTATTCTTCCCACTGATACCAACAATGGGGCACTACTCTTCCTCCTACTGACCACCAGCCCTGAGGCCATGTTTATTTTCACAGATGCAGGGCCCAGGACATTTTTACCCCCACTGGCCACAATCCTCTTAAAGTCTGAAGGACAGTAGATTGGCCCTTTGTTTGAAAAGTTTGGAGACCCCTGCTATACACTAATGGCTGTTTTCATCTTCAAAGAAGTAGTCCTCTTGTGAAGCGATGCACTCTTCTAGATGACTGTGCCACTGCTGGTAAAATTCCTGGAAATTGTTTTCTAGAGTGCTGTGCAATATCTTTTCTGTGGCATGCTGGATGTCTAGAATAAAATTTGAGTCCTTTTAAGGCGTTTTTTACAATTTTGTAAACAGCCAAAAGTCGCAGGGTGCTAAATCAGGGGAATAAGGTGGTTGGTCAAGTTTCAGAATGGATTTCTGGGCCAGAAACTCATGAACACTTAACGCATCATGTGCAGGAGCATTGTCTTGGTGGAGAATCCACTTGCCAGGCCAGAGTTACGGTATTTTTCTCTGAACAGCTTTGGATTGAACGTTGGATCATTGTGGACATCTTCCCGCCCCTCTTTAAACTGCCTACAGTTGCAAGAAAAAGTATGTGAACCCCTTGGGATTACGTGGAGTTTTGCATGAATTGGGCATAAAATGTGCTCTGAACGTCATCTAAGTCACAACAATAGAAGAACACAGTCTGCTGAACATAATACTACACAAACATTAGATGTTGCCATGGTTTAATTGCACATAACATGTAAACATTCACAGTGCAGGGAGGAAAAAGTATGTGAACCTTTGGACTTAATAACTGGTTGACCCTCCTTTGGCAGCAATAACCTCAACCAAACGTTTCATGTAGTTGCAGACCTGCACAACAATCTGGAGTAATTTTGGACCACTCCTCTTCACAAAACTGTTTCAGTGTAGCAATATTCTTGGGATGCCTGGTGTGAATCGCTCTCTTAAGGTCATGCCACAGCATTTCAATCGGGTTGAGGTCAGGACTCTGACTGGGCCACTCCAGAAGGCGTATTCTGTGCTGTTGCAGCCATTGTTTTGTTGAATTACTTGTATGCTTTGGGTCATTGTCCTGTTGCATCACCCATCCTCTGCGGAGCTTCAGTTGGCAGACAGATGGTCGTACGTTTTCCTGCAAAATGTCTTGATAAACTCTGGAATTCATTTTCCCATCAATGACAACAATCCGTCCAGGCCCTGAGGCAGCAAAGCAGCCCCAAACCATGGTGCTCCCTCCGCCATGTTTTACAGTGGGGATGAGGTTTTGATGTTGGTGTGCTGTGCCTTTTTTTCTCCACACATAGTGTTGTGTGTTCTTCCCAAACAACTCAATGTTGGTTTCATCTGTCCACAGTATCTTTTGCCAGTAGTGCTGTGGAACATCCAGGTGCTCTTTTGCAAACTTCAAACGTGCTGCAATATTCTTTTTGGACAGCAATGGCTTCCTCCATGGTGTCCTCCCATGTACTCCATTCTTGTTTAATGTTTTCCTTATTGTAGATGTGTCAACAAAAATGTTAGCATGTGCCAGAGATTTCTGTAGGTCTTTAGCTGACACTCTGGGATTCTTCTTTACCTCATGCAGCATTCTGCGCTGTGCTCTTGCAGTCATTTCTACAGGACGACCACACCTAGGGAGAGTAGCAACAGTGCTAAACTTTCTCCATTTGTAGACAGTCTGTCTTACCGTGGACACATGAACATCAAGGCTTTTGGAGATACTTTTGTAACCCTTTCCAGCTTCATGAAAGTCAACTATTCTTGATCGTAGGTCTTATGAGAGCTCTTTTCTGCGAGGCATGGTTCACATCAGACAGTGCTTCTTGAAACCAGTAAACCCAAAACAGGTGTGTGTTTTTTAAGGGCAGGACAGCTGTCAGCAACACATCCAATATCATCACACTGATTGGAGTCAAGGTTGGCTCACTCCTGGCTCCAATTAGCTCTGGGAGTCATTAAGCTAGGGCCTCACATACTTTTTCCTCCCTGCACTGTGAATGTTTACATGTTATGTGCAATTAAACCATGGCAACATCTAATGTTTGTGTAGTATTATGTTCAGCAGACTGTGTTCTTCTATTGTTGTGATTTAGATGACGTTCAGAGCACATTTTATGCCCAATTCATGCAAAACTCCACGTAATCCCAAGGGGTTCACATACTTTTTCTTGCAACTGTATGCCATTCAAAAACACCTGATGTCTTCAAAAAATGTTCACCATAACCCTGTTGTAACACAGTTTCCCTTGAAAGTTTGCCAGTTTTCACACAAAACTTGATATTAATCTGCTGCTCCAGATTCCTGTCACTCATTTTCCACCAACAGCTCAACTCACAGACATGTTATTTCTTTTACTACTTCCTAAAGACTGAGCCAACTGGTCTGCAAACCAGACGAGTGCAAATTAGAACATGTCAGAACACGCTCAAGTGCGAATGGCTTTGTGACTCACCACCATAATGCTATGCCTCAAGCATTCTGGGAATTAAGTTGTCACACTATATAAACATGTCTGAAATATAAAGTGTCTGTGTTGCTTCACATAATCCTGTTTCATATGTACCCTTATATTTACCAACTGCCATTTTTAAGTTTTTTATTTACAAACTGTCATTTCTCCAGCTCATTTTTAATACCAGCACGTTTTTGTCCTACAGGTTAAATCAACAAACAACAGGACATTTCCCAAAATCTTCTCATTATGAACTTTTTTAAGGCATGACATGATATTTTAAACAATATGACATTGGGAACATCTGTATATGTCTTTATTTTGGAATCCAGCAAGTTGTTAAGAGCTTTACACAAGATAATCCTTTAAATGTCCTAATGATGGAAGCGTCATACGAGGAAACAACGGAATGCACGTTAGTATTTGTAAGGACGCACATATTAGCAGTTTGTTCCTGGAATGCACTGATATTTATTTATGCAGCTAAACTGATATCAAGAAGATAATTGAAACTGCAATTAGTATTTCCAGCTGAGAGACGTGTCATTTCCTGTCTTCTCTTCCTGAGCTTTTGCAGCAACCAAATAAACATTCCAGATACCATTACATAGCATATCAGTTCAGTTATTCACACTACTGCATTTACTTTGTATGCAATACAGACATAATGAATACAGTGATGACTTGATTTAAAAATGAATTATACACAATGTACAAAACTTGCAGTCCTCAAGTGTCAAAAGGATACTGGGCTCAGTTCACAAAGGCTGGCCATACATTATACAATTTTCTTGAGAATTTTGCTTTAGATTTACCAAAAACCATTTAATATGAGGTCAAACTTAAACAACACTTTCAGTTGTATCCAGTTAGGCAGGCCCTTGCACTACATAGTTGAAAGTAAATCTAAAGGAAATTGTAAGAAAATTGTATAGTGTATGGTCAGCCTAAAGAGTTTTTTTCCTCTTACAATCTGAGATAAAATAACTTGTAGCTTATTTCAAACCTTTTTTTGCAATTGAGAAAAAAACTTTAAAAAAAGCATGTGTAGCACTACCCCTTAGGACAGTGGTTCTCAACCTTCCTAATGCTGTGACCCTTTAATACAGTTCCTCATGTTGTGGTGACCCCCAACCATAAAATTATTTACCCAGGAATTATAATTCATGAGTGTCGTTTTAACTGGAATACTGCTGCTTTCAGCACAGTAGCTGCTTTCTACACAGTAGCTGCTCTTTACACATCGGAAATATGTGTTTTCTAATGGTCTTAGGGGATCCCTGTGAAAGGGTCGTTCGACCCCCAAAGGGGTCGCGACCCACAGGTTGAGAACCACTGCTTTAGGAGTTGCTGAAGTTTTGGGTCCCCCCATAGTCCTGCACAGCCAGGCAACTTGCATTTTCTACAGACTTGGACTCTAGAGACAGAAAACAGTCTTTGAGCTTGTTTTTTTGGTTTTATTAGGGGAGTTGATTTTGGATGGGGTAAGAAGTGTATGGGATGCCGAAGGGAAATGCAAAAGGAGGACAACTTCCTGGCAACAAGTGTTTAAACAGCAAAACTCTTCTGAGAGAGCTCTCCAGCCTCTCCACCCCAGACCCCAGATAAATCCTCTTCTTTACCCAGCAGGGCGGACTGACAACTCATGGGGCCCCTAGGCAATAGGGGATCATGGGGCCCCTGTGTCCTCGCCCACACCCAAAAAAGCCTATGAAAAAGACAATCAAAGGTACCAGGGGCATCTCATGGGGCCCCCTGCTGACCCCAGGCCCTCGGGCAGTGCCCGAGTGCTCAAACGGTCAGTCCGCCCCTGTTACCCAGCTGTCTGGAGGAATCCCTGAGCAAGGGGAGGCAGTGCCTGCCACTTTAAGTTGGAACTAGTCAGATTTCCCCCAGAATGCTCTTTTCCCCGTAGCTTGCCCAGGGGGGTGTAGGAGTACTCACCTTTGAGCTGGTTTAGGTAGGTGGCTGCCTTTAGACCTTCTGCTGAGCTGGCTCCTTTCCAGGCTCCACAGGTAGCCTTCCCTGGACTGGTGAGGCTAATGCCGGCCATACATGGGTCGAAATTCAACTGATTTTTCATCCGAAAATCGGACCTAAGAATAATCGGCCGATTTTCGCTGTTAGTGGGTCAATGGCACTGGCCGATTTTCGTGTTTCCTCCCCTTTTCGGTGATTGGGCATGTTGGAAAATTTGTGAAAAACGACCGATTTTTGACTCAATGATGGTCAAATCATATGATCATTTTTACGAAAAGAATATGCGCATGAGCCGTGACCTGGAAGGAACAGAAGTTTCATCTGTTATATGGGGTGAACTTTATGACTTGGTCGGCCGATTTTTTAAATCATTGATAGCACCATCGGATTACTGAGCAAACTTTTTCAATTTTCGGACGAAAAATCATTCCCAATTTGACCCATGTATGGCCTACATAAGTGATCCTCCTGTCCAGGTCCCAGCCTGTAGGTAGGCTACTTCCTACTGGACTCCTCCCACACTTCTGCATCTCTTCCTCTCTCACATCTTCTACCCAGACTCTCCTGCTGCTGAGCAGGCTCAGTCATACTTAAAGTGTTACTAAATCCACAATGGTAAAATCAGCCTATATATGCATGTGTATGTATATGCTTGTTATACTCACTGTAGAACCTAAGGGGTTAATCCTATGCATTGTGTAAAAAGACTGTTTGATCCTGACTTCTCTGATCCTCCCCTTCTTCCACTGTCCTCCTCTTATCTCCTGATAAGACACATTGTGTGAAGACACACTGCACATGCTCAGTTTGGTGTGTATTGCTAAAGAGTTTTTTTTCTTTTCTTAAGAGAGCGCATGCGATCAGCACAGGGCCAATCAGCACTGTCCAGACAGAGGTGAGGGGTCCTGCATCCTCCTAGAGCAGAAAGAAAACTCTTCCTACAAGCTTTAAAGTGGAGTTCCAGTCATTTTTGTGTTTATTAAAAGTCAGTAGCTACAAAAACTGTGTGCTGTAAAAGAGCATATAGCACACAATTAACCCTTTTTTATTGGCCCAGATGTTAACCCCTTCCTGCCCAGTGTCATTAGTAGTGCTTTTTATTAGCACTGATCACTGTATTAGTGTCACTGGGGATGTCAGTGGCAGTTAGTCAGTTCCCACCCAGTGTCAGAATGCATGTAGCAGTCCCGCAATAAGTTGCTGACTGTCGCCATTACTAGTAAAAAAAAAAAATTCCAGTATATATACCACCATTTTGCAAAGACATGTATCAGAATACATTTTGGCCTAAATTTGTGACAAAATTAGATTTTTAAACTTTTTTTAATGGATATGTTTTATAGCAAAAAGTAAAAAAAAATATTGAGGTTTTTTTTCAAAATTTTTGGGTTTTTTTTTGTATAGTGCAAAAAAAAATGTACAGGTGATCAAATACCACCAAAAGAAAGCTCTATTTGTGGGGGAAAAAAAGGACATAAATTTAATTTAGGTGCAGTGTTGCATGACCACGCAATTGTCAGTTAATGTAACAGCGCCGTATCGCACAAAATGGCCTGGTCAAGAAGGGGGGTAAATCCTCTGGAGGGCAAGTAAATCAGGCCCAATGATTGTGTTTTTCCATATTTAGGTTTCTATGCATTCCTGTTGAGGAACTGATCCAAAAAGGTAAAGACTACTCCAAACTGGCTATTATATTTTTACACTCCTTAAACACGGCATGCCTGGACCACTACTTATTAAACTCATGCATTTATTTATTTCCTTTAGAAAATTGACTTTAACCGTTTTTGCACCGCCCTATAACAGAAATACTGCTACAGGACGGCACAGGTGCACAAAATCACGTATATATACGTGATTTTGCAGTTCCTGGTAGGGGGCGCTTGTGCCCTACCTGCGCCGCCATTCACTGCCTCAGCTGTCAATCACTGGGTCCCGGCCGGCAATTCTCCGCCTGCACCCGGTGATCTCCGAAGATTTCCGACAGGGGCGAGACCTGTATGTAAACAATATAGTTCTCTCCCCTGTCAGCTCCTGCACACTGCTTTGTATGGCTCTGCATAGCATCTATTATTTCCGTAAAACTTTTTTTTTACATTTCTTCTGTAACTTCCTGGTTACCATGCCTAGTGAGACACTACTCTGGATGAAGAAGCACAAGAGGCACAGTAGACAATAGCATTGGCGGTCTGGGAGAAGGGTAGTGTTAAATGTATAAGCAGTTTTAAATACACAAAATGGTATAAAAGTGAGCGCTCTTGAAGGGTAAGCTGCTGGACACTCAATGTAACCAAGTGAAAACCCTAATAAAACTTCCTAAAAAATAGTGCAGCGCTATGGGTATGATGTAGGTCAAAGCAAGACTAAAAGTCAAAATATCTAAACGCACAATAGCATATGTCAGTTAAAACAAGACTAAAAATCAAAATGTCTAAACGCATAATATCACATGCAATATGTCAAGGCAAGAAAAAAGTTATATAAAAAAAGTTCCGTGTTTTCATTAGAGTCTTATAAAGTGCTTTTCTTATAAAACCGTGGTGTTGTTCCAAGTAATATAGGGGGATTGTGCACTCACCAGATGCACAATAAAAATGTGCATTGAACAAAAATCCACAGAAGCTTCCTTCAGGATCTGGTCTGGAATAGGGGCAGTTGTCCTCCCTCTGGATGATTGGTCTGGTCAGGGACACCTGGAATGAATCCTCCCTCTAGGTGGGTAGTGATGGTGGGAACCCTCAGGGTGGTAAGAAGAAGATTCAATAGGCTGGAGGACTTCTTAAGGGATAGATGGATGTAGGTCTCCTGGGTGTAGAATCTCCCTTCTCCAAAATCCTTGAAGATGTTGGATCCAACAGGAGCTATGAATAAATAACTCCACAAGGGGGAGTATAGAACGTACTCATAGTGTAGTAATTATGGATGTAAACATTTATTTATAAATCATGGTAAGAACAAATATAGTAGACTTAAAATCAATGCAGAGTGTGCAGCACTCTGGGTGATGTAGAGTGTGGCAGCAATGTGCATGGGACTAACCGTCCAAAAAGCAAGATGGCCACCGGGCCTCCTCGTGGCTCCAGCGGCTTAACGTCACAGCGGCTTGGCCCCAACTGACGCGTTTCGTGTGCACGCATTTCTTGAGAGGCAGAGGCTGAATGTTTTAAATACATGAACAGGAGGTGTATTACTGGCCAGATCACCAGGTGAAAATAGAGGGGAAAAGGCAAAGAAAAGAAAACTAATGCAGGATCACATCTGATTGGTAAGCTGCAATATATTAAATTTTTTGTTTTGGGTTTAATACTCCTTTAAATGTGATTGTATCTACAAACGTTCTACATAAGCTGAGGGTTGGCGAAACAGATGATGCACAGACCATTGACTCTTCTAATAGAGCATATATCCTTCACTTTATTTCTATCTGAACTCATTATTTTTCTACAGATATTTAGAATGTGTTCTTATCACATGTCTCAGCACAGAGCAGGGTAGCTAACAGGGGAACAGAATTTTTTCTCGTCCATTAAATCATATGTTATTATCTTGTGGTACACTACTGTTGTCTTTCTGGCAAGGTCTCCGGCACATTGCTCTGCTTACTGTTTGTCGTTGTACTATTTTGTCTATTTGCCCAGCGTTGCACAAGTGAGCCAAAGAATTCTGCAGCGTCAGCATGAGCGTTCGCTGTACTCTGTAGAGTTTCCATAAACACTGATTCCCAGAGAAGAAACTCTAGTACTTGTTGTGGCTTAGGGAAAAGTTTTGATCGAGAAGTCGATTAACCAGTTCATCAATCAATCGCAGAAAAGTAAGACTTGGACTTATTGCTTTTGGAAGATTGTAGTTATTTTGGGGAGCTTGCAAGAAAATATTGAACAATGCCATTACAGCCAACCTGGTTCTTGTGGCCTAGAAGCTCCTTTGTTTTGCTAGCTACCTAGAAAATACACAAGACTTGTCATAAATACATTTATTTCAGCAGTAACCTCATACTGACCTGGCCCTCAAGGGGAGATACTTCTTGTCCACCAATGAATGGAAGAAATGCATTAACGCCCATTGTCATTTTTTTTATTCAATATTAGATTACAAAGGCCACTACTTTCAAACATTTCTAGGTTTTGTAATATGAACCTCTTTGTTTTCTAATTGCCAAATAATAATTGTTAACAGAAAAGCATACAAATTATTTTGTCTAACGTTGTCCTGCATTAACCTAATAATGCATTGCTAGATCTTTGGTGAGGAGATGTCATAGACATATTGTATACATAGCCAGGATTAAAGGTGTGGTAGTGCAGTGCCCTGCCATGGTGAAAAGAGAAGTTATGACCTAGGATTCTCATCAAAGAAGATTGAGGGGTTCCAATGGGTTTTCTTAATTCACAGGAAACAGGTTTTTCAGTTTCCTCATCAGTTGGTAAAACCTGGTTTAGGACCTGGAGCCCTGAGATTTTAAAGAGACTTGAAAGGGATGAAATCTCCAATTCTGGGTCCATATTTTCTGAACAACCAGCACACTGATTATACAGGCAAGTGCAGAGTTTTTTGTAGAGACCTCAACATAGTTAATTGCGTAATTCAGAGAAAACTGGTTTTTCAGTTTCTTCATCAGTTGGTAAAACCTGGTTTGGAACCTAGAGCCCCGAGATTTCAAAGAGATTTTGGAGTGATGATCCAATTCTGGGTTCATATTTGCTTAACAACCAGCACACTGATTATATAGACAAATGCAGAGTTTTTTGTAGAGACCTCATCATAGTTAATTGCCTAGTGCAGAGAAACTAGTTTTTCAGTTTCCTCATCAGTTGGTAAAACCTGGTTTGGGACCTGGAGCCCTGAGATTTTAAAGAGATTTTGGAGCGATGATCCAATTCTGGGTCCATATTTTCTGATCAACCAGCACAAAGATTATACAGGTGTGTGCAGAGATGTTTTGAAGAGACCTGACCATAGTTCTGGGCTGCACCCCAGCAGACCCCAGCTGGTCTTGCCCAGAAGTTAAGAGCTAGCAGAGAGGTGGGAGCCAGAGCAGCAAGGGGCTGCTAGCTATTTGGACAGTGTTAATGAGAAAACAGTCTGAAGGAGACAGACGAGGGCCTGAAGTGGAAGGCCAGAGCGGCAGTGCTATATCAGTAATTCAGGAGGTTAAATGTCTATTCTTTACAAGAAAGAGAAATGCCGAAAACCCAGCGAGGGAAGCTGTTTTGTTGGACTTTTTTTCATTCTTTTTAAATAAAAATGGGCCAATAATCCCTTAAATGACATATCTAGTATGCACTTGAGCTAGACAACCCCACACTTTACAAAGGGTATGAATAGCCAAAATTATTTTGAATAGAGCAGTAAAGAGGTAAAACATTAAAATTCCCTCACTTCCCGTCCCAGAAATGCATCAGGAAGAAAATTTCCCTCTTTGTTTTTGTGACAGTTCTAAAGTTTTGGATTTCCCATCATGGAAACAATGTTCATCATGATAAATATGGAGGGTGAATTTCCCCAACTGGGACACAGACAGCAATAAAAACCTGATGGTTTCTAATTGTTCCACACTCTACAGAACTATGATGGAAAACGTGGGCTATACATACATTTTGATAAATTGTTTTTATTCACTGCTTAAAATCTAAGGCTCTCTTAAGGCAAGTTCTCATGCGATAATGACCCAATATGATCACATGGCCATATTTAGACAATGGCATTGACCCAATATGATCACATGGCTATATTTAGACAACGGCATTGACCCAATACGATCACATGGCTATATTCGGACAACGGCATTGACCCAATATGATCACATGGCTATATTCGGACAACGGCATTGACCCAATATGATCACATGGCTATATTCGGACAACGGCATTGACCCAATATGATCACATGGCTATATTTAGACAATGGCATTGACCCAATACAATCACATGGCTATATTTAGACAATGGCATTGACCCAATACTATCACATGGCTATATTTAGACTACGGCATTGACCCAATACGATCACATGGCCATATTTGGACAACGTCACTGACCCAATACGATCACATGGCCATATTCGGACAACGGCATTGACCCAATACGATCACATGGCTATATTTAGACAACGGCATTGACCCAATACGATCACATGGCCATATTTGGACAACGTCATTGACCCAATACGATCACATGGCCATGTTTGGACAACGTCATTGACCCAATATGATCACATGGCCATATTTGGACAACGTCATTGACCCAATACGATCTCATGGCCATGTTTGGACAACGTCATTGACCCAATACGATCACATGACCATATTAGGCATCCCTAATCCTTTGTTACATGTGGCTGCTAGGAATTCTACAGATGCAGCTGATTGGGCTGGTAACCTGTCATCATGTTTGTTTCCTAAAACTGAGTTCATCCCGAACCTTAGTTCATTCATATTCACCAGATTCAGAACCATTCAGGAAATGAGGACAGTAAAAAAAAAAATGGATTTAGCAAGCCTGCAGCCAGCTACACAAATGGTATTGTATGTTACTTTAAATGCCATGTTTGGAAAAAAAAAAAAGTTTCCTAAATGTTCTAGATTATACTTGGCAATGTCTTGCCTTGTGTGAGACAAGGTGCCAAGTTTGACATCTTATATTTTACACCAATGATCACAATGCCTCTATGGTCCACTCCAGTTACGGCCAGGAATCTTACCTGGTAAACAGGAACAAGGTACTGCTCAGTGTTCTGGAATTGTTGAAGCGAGTGATGACGATCACAGAGTTAATGAAGAATGTTGCAATGTAACACAACAGAGAAAAATGGTCAAAACACTGAACTTAGCGAACTCCTGAAGTCTAATCTAAATAGCAATTCCAAGCAGCAATAGCTTTCCAGTAAACAGAAACTCTGTCAAAAAGTTTAGTCAGTTTTCTTTAATTTAATTTTTTTGCAATCCAATGCAGAATAGGCATACACGTTTCTACAGGAGGGCAGTAGGGTTGTACTTCCTAAAATGTTTCCTGTACACTTTCCTCTAACACTAAGGCTCCATGCACACGGGGCGTTTTAATAACGCTGGTAATGTTAGCTGTGTAAAGTCACTTTAAAAACGTGAGTTTTTCAGCATTTTTTTTGCATTAGCGTTTAACGGCGCTTTTAGCAGGTTTTTTTACGAAAAAAAATTAATTTTTTTGCCAGTTTTCCGCATTTTACCACATTTTGCCTCTCTTTTCAGCATTATAGCATTTGTATGGCTAAAAAACTCCTCTAGAAAACCACAAGTTCTGGGTTTTTTTCCAGCCAAAAAATGCCCCTGCCAAAAAACTCTGATTACAGTCTTTGTGTGCATGGACACATAGTCCTCATGTGCACTGGATGTTTTTACAGCTGCTGTTTTTGGCTTTTGGCATTTTTTTCTACAGCCAGTAAACTCCCCAGCATGTTATCCTATGTGTCCATGTACATAGGTTGTAATCAACGTTTTTTGGCAGGGACGTTTTTTGGCTGGAAAAAAAACCCAGGACTAGTGGGTTTCTAGAAGAGTTTTTTAGCTGTAAAAACGCTCTAACACTGAAAAACACAGAAAACCAGCGTTTATGGACTTTTTTGAGCAAAAAAAATATTTTTTTTGTAAAAAAAAAAGTTAAAAAATGCAAAAGCGGCAAAACACCACTAAATGTTGCTAAACGCTAATGCAAAAATGCTGAAAATTCACATTTTTAACGTGACTTTACGCAGCTAATGTTACTGGCGTTATTAAAATGCCCTGTGTGCATGGAGCCTAACACTGGTTAGATCACCGCCATCCAGGACAGGAAAATGGATACTAGAGAGCTATGACCGCCACATGCAGTACATCCATGCGGCGGTGTAACATCGCACACTGTAACTCCTACAGTGTGCTGACGTCATGGATTGTATGTGGCGGCCATACAGTGAGGGAAATAAGTATTTGATCCCCTGCTGCTTTTGAATGTTTGATTACTCACAAAAACAATTGAGTACTGTCCGTGATACTTTTTTATTTGCACTAACATATAATTTTGAGGACAAGCTTTCGGGGAGTGTCCCCTTCTTCAAGGTCCAAGCAGTACTCAGTACTATGAACCAGCAAACACAAATGCTCCTGCGCTTGGGGATGGACTCGATGCACGCTACAACCACATTAAGAATGTCCTGGAACATGCACACCTTGCTGCCCTCAAATGGACCGGGGGAATCTAAATATACTGAATAAAGAATGAAAAAAGAGAGGGCGCAAAGGCCTAGTGCATTACCATAAAAAATGTTTAATAAGAAATAAAATACAGTGGGGATCTAAAGTTTGGGCACCCCAGCTAAAAATTTGTATTAATGTGCATAAAGAAGCCAAGGAAAGATGGAAAAATCTCCAAAAGGCATCAAATTACAGATTAGACATTCTTATAATATGTCAACAAAATTTAGATTTTATTTCCATCATTTACACTTTCAAAATAACAGAAAACAAAAAAATGGCGTCTGCAAAAGTTTGGGCACCCTGTAGAGTTAATATCTTGTACTGCCCCCTTTTGCAAGTATCACAGTTTGTAAATGCTTTTTGTAGCCAGCCAAGAGTCTTTCAATTCTTGTTTGAGGTATCTTTGCCCATTCTTCCTTACAAAAGTCTTCCAGTTCTTTGAGATTTCTGGGCTGTCTGTCACGCACTGCTCTTTTAAGGTCTATCTATAGATTTTCAATTATGTTGAGGTCAGGAGATTGTGAAGGCCATGGCAAAACCTTCAGTTTATGCGTCTTGATGTAATCCCCCGTGGATTTCGAGGTGTGTTTAGGATCATTATCCATTTGTAGAAGCCATCCTCTCTTTAACTTCAGCTTTTTCACAGGTGGCATCAAGTTACCATCCAAAATTTGCTGAAATTTTATTGAATCCATTTTTTCTTCTACTCGTGAGATGTTCCCTGTGCCACTGGCTGCAACACAACCCCAAAGCATGATTGATCCAACCCCATTAGTTGGACAGAGGTTCTTTTCAATAAATTCTGTGCCCCTTCTTCTCCAATCGTACCTTTGCTCATTCCGGCCAAAAAGTTCAATTTTAACCTCATCGGTCCACAGAACTTGTTTCCAAAATGCATCAGGCTTGTCTATATGTTCATTTGCAAAGTTCAAACGATGATTTTTGTGGTGAGGACGTAGAAGAGGTTTTCTTCTGATGACTCTTCCATGAAGACCATATTTGTACAAGTATCTCTTTATAGTGGAATAGTGTACCACAACTCCAGTGTCTGCCAGATCTTTCTGGAGGGTTCGTGCAGTCAAACGTGGGTTTTGAATTGTTTTTCTCACAATCCTGCGAGCTGTTCTGTCTGATATTTTTCTTGGTCTTCCAGACGATGATTGAGAACAATCCATGACACTGGCAGGTCTCAGCTTTGCAAAGGGTCAGTGCATGCTACAAATTCTGCAGGGTGCCCAAACTTTTGCAGACGCCATTTTTTTGTTTTCTGTTATTTTGAATGTGTAAATGATGGAAATAAAATCTAACTTTTGTTGACATATTATAAGAATGTCTAATCTGTAATTTGATGCGTTTTGGAGATTTTTCCATCTTTCCTTGGCTTCTTTATGCACATTAATACAAATTTTTAGCTGGGGTGCCCAAACTTTCGATCCCCACTGTAGGTGTTGTACTCACAAACAACAATAAAGTCAAGGCACATCATGAAAGAACAGCTGGGTCAACACCGCGCTGAGTAACAGTCCGCAATGGAGAGTGTATACATCCAATAGGCTGACGTGTTTCGAGGACTTGCCTCTTCCTCAGAGCCCCACCACTCAGCGCGGTGTTGACCCAGCTGTTCTTTTATGATGTGCCTTGACTTTATTCTCGTTTGTGAGTACAACACCTATTTTATTTCTTATTAAACATTTTGTATGGTAATACACTAGGCCTGTGTGCCCTCTCTTAGTACTCAGTACTGCTTGGACCTTGAAGAAGGGGACACTCCCCGAAAGCTTGTCCTCAAAATTATATGTTACTGCAAATAAAAAAAGTATCACGGACAGTACTCAGTTGTTTCTGTCACAAATGCACTAATACGGCTACATTCACCTCATCACTCACAAAGAAATGATCAGTCTAAAAATTGAATGGTAGGTGTATTGTAACACTGACAGACAGAATAGCAACAAAAAATTCAAAAGAAATGCATGTCTAACAAATTATGCACTGATTTGCATGTTCATGAGGGAAATAAGTATTTGATCCCCTATCATTCAGCAGGATTTCTGGCTACCAGCTGTCTTTCATACAGGTAACAAGCTGAGATTAGAAGCAGTCTCTTAAAGGGAGTGCTGCTAATCTCATTTTGTTACCTGTATAAAAGACACCTGACACCTGTCCACAGGAGCAATCAATCAGATTCCAAACTCTCCACCATCAGCAGGGGTTCAAATACTTATTTCCTTCACTGTAGCTCTGCATTATCCATTTTCCTGTCCACTGTTGTAGCCAGTGAAGAGGCATCCTAAAGGGACCACAACCTAAAAAATAGTAGATTTGCCTGGGTGATACAACTTAGTTTGCTGCGTATATCCATGTAGCCATATTTTCTGGTGAGTGCAAAGTGTTGGTGGTAGTCATCTGCACAGTGGATAGGCACGGTATGTGTTCATCGATCCACACAATAGTGGTGGAGACTGTCTGCACTTTACATGAACTGCACTTTACATGAAATAGTCTTTCCTTTACATGAACTACCTGTTACATATGAAAAGAAGGATAGACTCTCCACAAGAGAGATAGCTGGGAGAAAGGCTTGCATCTTTAGCCCTGGTTCACACTGATGTGGTGCGGAATTCGCAGCATTTTCAATGCGAATTCCGCACCGCATCACAATCGCACCCCATTCATGTAAACTGCTGTGGGTGTGTATGTTAAGTTAAAAACACCCCGAAAGCGGTCTGCAAAACGCGGTGCGATGTGCAGAATCGGATCACATAGATGTGAATACCCATGCGATCCGATTCTAGTGCGGATTAAAAAAAGGGTCCTGCACCTGTTTGGTGCGGATGCGGTGTGGTTACAGTCATACAAAATGTATGGCTCCAATCACACCGCACACAAATCACATGTGATTTGCACAGGAATGTGGTGCGGTTCCTGTGCGAATCACATGTACCGAACCGCATATATGTGAACCCTGGCTTAGAGAGAATAAAAAGTTGGACAAATAATTTAAAACCCAACTCCAGTCAAAATACATATTTTTGTTTTGGAACGAGAAGAGTAGGGTTTGAACTGACAGGACTTCATTGCTGTGTTTTCATTTTAGAGATATCACATCACATCTTGTGAGGACAGAAAGTGATGAGAAATCTCTCCAGTGGGGACACGGTTCAATGAGGATGGGTTAGAACGTGCAATGTTTTAATTCTTGCCCTGGAGATGACTGCACTCACTAGCATTTGTTGCATGGGCTTTACAGGGACAAGAAGTGGAAAAAAATCTCTTGAATAGGGTCACCAAGAGAAATAAAATCTAGACAGAAATATTAACCCTTCCCTACTTTATCCAAAACTAAAAATTCTGTGCATTACTATTCTGCTTCCTTTTCTACCTTGGGAATGGCAGCGGTGGATGCCAGGGTTGAAGAAATGGCTCCTAAATGGTGCGACCACTGGTCCGGATGATTGGTTTACATGACAGAAAGTGTTAAGTATTGTCAAATAACGTTGGTAGATGTTAAAATGTCATTATATGTAGGAGACATATGGCGTAGAAGGCCCCACACATGTTCAGTGATGGTTGCTCCAGTTTGATATAGTTTTTGACATGCCTCTTATGAACTGGTTGTCCTCTCTGTCCAAAATGTGAACCTCACTGTTTTCTAAAGGATCTCCCTTTTCCTTAAAGTGTTACTAAACCCACAACTCACTTTGGAACTTGATGGGTAATCATATGCATTGTGTAAAATGGCTGTTTGATCCTGTCTTCTCTGATCATCCTCTTATTCTACTGTCCCCGACTCATCTCCTGATAGAACCCTGGCGGCAAGCTGCAAATGCTCAGTTTGGTGCGTATTGCTAGAGAGTTTTTTTTTCCCTTGGGGGGTGAATGTGATTGGCACAGGGCCAATCAGCGCTATCCAGACAGAGGGTCAGGGGTCCTGTGGCCTCATAGGACAGTGAGAGGAGAATGAAAGCTCCTCCTACAAGCTTTAACCAGTGCTCTGCCAGACACTGATAGAAGCCACAAGACTTCTCTAACTGCTGATGAGAAATGGTATTTAGCAGTTTATATTTACTAAAATAATTGCATTTCCATGTTCTGTGTACTGTGGGAGACCAGATATAGTGACTGCAAGGTCCTGGGTTTAGTAACACTTTAAAGTGCAGGAAATAGGCCTATGGCTGTAGAATTTTCCCTTCTACTTTGACCAATTTGTTTGTTAAGAAATTGCTTAATCTCCTTAATGTCTTCTAATGTACATTCCTCACTCCACTGCATATACCAAGTTACTTCACTGCAGGCAAAGGACTTGTGTGGCTATAAATGCTGAGATATTTCCTGACACTCATTGAAACTGAAGAAGTGACTTGATTAAGCTACAGAATGTCTTCAAAAAATCCATTCGAATGTGAGATATACTACTACATACAACATGTCATGACCTGTCATACAACATGTCATGAGTCTTTACAGGAAAATGTGCGGATATGTATACAATAAGATCTAATAGAAATGGTGTGATTAATTTACAATAATCTAGATAATTGGTGATCGACTTTCTTGATATAGGGAACCTAAAGTATAGCAACTGGTATCCCAAAGAGCCTCATATAATAATCAGTTCAAGTAATGTTACAGAAAGATGTCAGAGACTGCTGATATGCAACAGAACATGACCAGAGACTATGGACATGCTGCAAGAGATGATCAGAGACTGCATGAATGCCACAAGAGGCGGTCAGAGACGGAAGATGTTTGACTGCTAGAAGCCACTGCTATCACAGCCCCTTTGAAAATTAATGGGTCCACACCAGGGGCGAACTGACCATTTGGAAACTCGGGCACTGCCCAAGGGCCCGGGGTCAGTAGGGGGCCCCATGAGATGCCCCTGGTACCTTTTTCATAGGCTTTTTTGAGTTTGGGCAAGGACACAGGGGCCCCATGATCTCCTATTGCCTGGGGGCCCCATGAGTTGTCAGTCCACCCCTGGTCCACACCATTGCTTCCTATAGCCCCTTAAAAATCACTTATGCCTCTTTTGATATTTCTCTGGGTGAAATCAATTATAAAAGAATGAGGTGAGATAAATAAAAAGGGGTGAAGTGTAAAAAAAAAACCCAAGAAGACTACTAGAAGCCAGTCTTAGTGAACTGGATTCAAGGGCTATGGTGGGGATATCTCACTGTTGTGTCTGAAACAAATAGAAGAAGCTAAAGGGTAATTCAACCAGCTAGCAGCTAACTAACTGTGAAATATTGGTTTTTGGATGGACATGGCCCTTAAATGAGGCATTTCTGATCTATAATTCAGCAACGATTACACTGTACTTTTCACAGAAGTTTATTTAACAATAAAAATGAAATAAAAGCTAGAATGAAAAATGAAATGTTGCCATATCTTTCACAGAAATAGGGTGGATTTAAAACAATACTCGAATTGGATGGTTTTTGATGTACTTTAATATTTTCAATAGGACTACACAGACTCCCCCTTCCACAACCTTTTCACAAACCCCTGGCACCCTTTGTAAAAAAAACCCACAGGAATGGTTTATGTTACAGTGTGGTAGGTATCCAGGGAATGATGTTGCAGTGTTTCCAGGTACAGCTTCCCTAGGTTAGAATTTGGAACTTTATTATTAAAAATTGGAAAGCGTTGTATGGAAATTATACCCATAAAACAATTCTTATAGAAACCTGTTATAAAATGCATTGGCTGCTACTTGTGATTGCCTAAAATGCTAACTGCCTAGCTGTCAAGTTTATCTTTTATCTTCAAAATATTTGAGTTACTGACCTGGAAAATGTATGGACCCCTGAAATCTGATCTCACATCCAAATAATCTTTGCAGGTTGATAGCTCAGAATCAGCTAAAGACAAAGGGCGTGCATCATAGCCAGGATACTAGAGTATTCTAACAGACCAAAAATGGCATGCAGAAAGCCAATCCTCTCTGAGGGAGAGGTTGTGTCCTCGAAACGCGTTAGCCAGTTGGTCATCGAGGGTTCCATCGTATGGACTCAGATGTTGTTTGGATCATACATCTTGTTCAGTTTTACATGCCTGTGTTATTATGTCCATTGTGAGTATGATACCTATTTTGTTTCTTCAATAAATTATTTTAAATGATAATGCACTAGGTCGGTGTACCCTTTTTCTGTTTCTCCATTTGTATCCAGTGTATTTGGACCACCCCGGTCTGTTGAGGGCAGCAAGCAGTGCATATTCCAGAAAATTCCAGAACATTCCTATTGGGTCTACTGAGTCCTTTCCTAGCGCAGAAGTAAAGTGTTTGTTGTGTTCAAAAATGGCATGCAGTTTATATTCTAGTGCAGTGTTTATCAACCTTTTTTCAGTCAAGGCACCCTTTAAAATTATGGACAGTCCTGAAGCACCCTTTACAATTATGGACAGTCCCGAGGCACCCCATTCTAAAATGGGATGCCTCTAGACTGTCCATGTTTGAAAAGGGCACCCCATTCTAAAAATGTGAAAAAATGTGAAGAAACCTCAAGGCACCCCAGGGTGCCTGGGCACCCTGGTTGAGAAAGGCTGTTCTAGAGGATATATACTGTAGGTTTCCAGATTGTAAATGGTTAGACGTGTTTCTTTCTGGTGCTTTCACAAAGTCCATCTCTGTAATCCCCATTCTACTCCCACCTGTGAATCAGTCTGCTGATTTCCTGTCAGACAGTCCACCGACAAGAAAATGCAGTCATTCAGGCAAAGTGAATTTTAAGTAGATAGTGTAAAAAGAGGGCAGCATGATTATGGTGCACCCTACATGGCAATGCACTTGTCCTCTTTAAGAATGTTTTTGTTTATTGGTTGGTTCTCTTTCTCTCCTTCCCTTCCCTTTTCTCTTCTTCACTTTGATATGCTATTATAGTCAAGCACCTGATTGAAGGGTCTCATTTCCAAACATAGCTTTCCTCTGTGTCTCCCATGGCTGTATCTCTTGCCTTCCAGAAGAGTACACAAGGAGATCATCTACACAGGAGCTCCTCTCTTGGGACCGGAGATTTTCCCACCAACCCTTTTCTTTTGTGTTGTGTTAATTTTAGATTTCTTGAGTATGACTGAACAATTATTGTTTATTATTCTACATCAGGGATCTCCAAACTTTCTAAACAAAGGGCCAGCTTACTGTCTTTTAGACATTTGGGGGGCCGGTCTGTGGCCAGTGGGAGTAAATAATGCCCCATCTTTGGTATTACTAGAAGAAATAGTACCCCATCATCGGTGTCAGTGGCAGGAATTATGCCCCATTGTTGGTTTCCGTGGCAGGAATTGTGCCTCATCATTGGTTTCAGTGGCAAAAATAATGCCTCAAGAGCCAGATAAAGGCAAGCAAAGGGCTACATATGGCCACGGTTTGGTGACCACTGTTCTATATGGTTAACAATTGTCTGTCGTAGTTAACCAATTACCAATTTCATACGCATATATTGGTTGTGTTTTAATCGATTATTTATTTCTTCAGTTACAGTGTCATTTGCAACCTGTAGCCTGAGCCGGTAGTTAGTTACTGTGTGTCATGATGCGCTGCAATGCAGATGAAATGGTTGGGTACTATTCTAAATGAGTAGCATGTCAATACAATGCAATGCAGTACATTAGTTTCCAAGTGTTGTGGCAACTCCTGGTAAACTGCATGTTTAACCACGTTACCAAAATGCATAGGTCGGCATGTGCCTTGACACTTCTAGCATGACCTTGCCAGCTATAATTAACACGATAACACTCATAATAGGACAATAATATAAATGTACTCCAGGAGAGAGTATTACCATTTAGAGCCCTCAAATGACATGAGAAATCAAAGGATGGTTCAACACACTCCTGTTTAAAACTAAAATATTCCTTTGTTGATGGTTTGACCTTTTAAAATGAATTCGAGGAAGATATATTTTGCTGAAGACTGCTCTGGACTGACTGGATCAGTCACTGGTCGTAGGTGGGTGGTTGTGTGGGTGGGTAGGGAGATGTCTCTCCAGTCGGCTGTGCCCAATGGTGGATACTGGCAGTAAACCATCTTAGGGTTTGGGCTGCTGTCTTTCTGGTATGGCCTTAAGGTCATTTCCACACATAGACTTAGAATAATAGGAAAGATGGAGCACCGGCTATCCAAAAGAATGCACTTTTGATGGGAGATTAAGATGCATTTGTTGAGAATATCAACAACTACATCAAATCAACGCATTTCAAGAGAAAAAACTCACCCTTCTTCAGGGCTGTTGCTGCATGCTATTAAATGGGAAAGATTCTCATGCTGGTTATATATTTTCCAGTGATGGCTGTTATTCCAGAGCTTGACCCTACCCCTGCCCCTATCATTAAAAGTGCATTCTTTTGGACATCAGGTGCTCCTTCTTTTCTATTTTTCCAGGAAGATATAAAAGACACAAATAAATGCAGCTCTGGACTCATTAATACATCATTAAGTTTTTTATTTAAATGCAAGCAGTGTAAATGTCCAAATTTAACCTAGTATCAGCATTTGTGTACAGCATAGCTCAGATGGGGAGAGAGAAGCAACACAAAAATTCAGACAGTTGTGCTACAGTGCTAGGGCTAATGAGGGGCTGATTGCAGAAGAAAGCAAAGTGGCAGAGAGATGAGCTTGTCAGTCTGCTGCTTCTCTGCTCAATGTCCAGTCACAGGATGGGTAAGAGTGGAGACCTGTAGGTACTACTTAACTGCACCAGAACAAAATTAGGTGTTCTGCACTGCTGGGCAGGGTATACTGTGTGACAAAGCTATCAAAATCTCAGGATTGGATGGACAGTAATATAAATCATTTGCAGGTAAACTAGCTCCCATACATGTTTTGAATTTTATGTAGCTGTTTGCCTGGAGTCTAGATTTACACGTTTTTTCAGTAAACCAATGTGCATTTAAAAAAAATAAAAATTGTACAGCTGATAATTACAGCTACAGTTGCCCTCTGTCCGTATATACCACACAAATGCACTGCTTTTGAAAACATATCCTTGGCATTTTTTTGTCCTTGGAAAGGTCTATTTTTCTTAGAATTTATAAAATACAATGTAAGATGTATTTTATACATGATAACATTTGTTCAATCCTCTATTTAACATATCTGGGTTCTGTAAATAATTTAATATTCCACAGTGCCGCACAGCATAATATTAAAAATCAGACCAACAATTGATCCAAATGCATATGCAACTATTAAACATACATTTCTTATTTCCAAAATATATGTTAAACAATGACAGTCCACAACCATGTGCATCCAAATAATAAAAATAAAAAGTCTCTCAACAGTGCATGTCTCTTATATTTTTCCATTATTTGTGCTGAAAATATGTGTGTGATCTTCTGTTAAACATATACGTGTGTCATTCCACTTATTGTGCTGTGCCGGTCACCACTATGCCAAAACTCTCACCATATAGCTAGACCCAGTATTCATCAGATCTAATGCTCTTTTCCCTTTAAGCCAGGTTTACTGTGCCAGGGATGAGGCTCTCCTTCACTTCCCACAGGCAATCTCAATCTATTTCCATCCTCCAGATGATCCCCTAAGGAAGTCATGTGACTCTGACGCAACACGTTGGGAGGAGCCTGTGACGTCACTGTAAGTCTACAGGCTGCTATTTTCTGTGAGCCAATTTGTATACACTTTCCTGTATCCTGTTATGCACCAGTATAGTGCATTATAAAAGTTGAGTTTATTGGGTTAAATTTGAATAAAAATAGCTTTATATATACAGAGAGAACTATTTGTACTATCCTTTTTTAAACTTCCTGCACACTTTTATTGGGAGATTCTGGAGGATGGAGATGGAATGATATTGCTTGTGGGAAGTGAAAGAGAGCGTCATCCCTGGCATAGTAAACCTGGCTTAAAGGGAAAAGCGCATTAGACCTGATGAATACTGGGTCTAGCTATAAGGTGAGAGTTTTGGCACAGTGGTGATGGGCACAGCACAATAAGAAGTAAAGAGACGTATATATATATTCAAAATGAGGTCACACACATTTTTTTAGCACAAATTAACGAATAAAATTAATGGACATGCATTGTTCATTTTGAGAGATTTTATTTTTTTTATTTGGATGCACATGATTGTGAACTATTGTCACTGTTTAATATTTTTTATGTTAAACAGCATTGTGGAATATTGAATTATAAATACTGTTTACTTATGGGAACACATAGGGTGTCTGCAGCAGTAGGTGCTTAACCAGATATATACAAACACTTCACATACAGTACATTTACAGATTTTTGTATTGTTTCAGGTCATGTGTTGTTGTGGGTAAGGGTTTATGTCGTTTTTTTCTTTATTGGTAATAGTCTACTCACACCTGAGTGGTTGCACTTAGGACTCTTTTACTAATCTCTGGGTTCTGAATATTCTTTTTCTTTAATTTTTTTATAAAATAATTGTTGAAGAGAATTAAATAATTCAAGTGAAAACAACAGATCTGTAGAAATCGCAAATGATATATAGTCACTATAATACTAGAGCCTATGTAAACTCCTTATCTAGGTCCCAAGTCTCAGATACAAAAATCTGATTTAGGTGTCTTCCAGTGGAACTTTACCCTGAAAAAAAATTGCTGGCACACCCAGGTTTTCTTTTTTCTTTTACGGTTAAAGAGACTTTGTACATCTTTTCTGTTAAACCCTCCCCCTTACTTTATTTCTAGCAAATGTTTTTCTTATAAGACTGCCTGCTGTACATGAGCAGTGTGGTGTGTGCACCCATCATCTGTCAGATGTGAAAAAGTAGAGTTTAGTTGCGGGATGGTGCAACATTGTGCATGTGTCTTCACAGGATGCTCCGTTCTCAAAGGAAGAAGACACTGACAACAGAAGAAGCTTCTGCAAAGATGTCCCTGGTGGCTGTGAAACATCAAGAGAGGACACAGAGGTGTCATCAAGGGAGTTTGTTATGATGTTGCAAATATGCTGTGCATAGTTATAAATTATTGCAGATGTTTCCTCCCATCCTACAGCCTTGTTTCTGCTTTTTATAGAAAAATGAAGATTGCTATTCTCAGGTTGACACCTCCATCCTTGGCATATAAAAACCAGCACTGACTCCTATGCAGGAGAATATGCTTAAGCACAAAAGGTTTTCATGCGAACTCATAGGTAGTGCACCATTAAAAAAAAAAGAGGTCCCAAAAAGAACAACAGCAGTATAAAAAATCTTAAATGTTATTAATTACAAGGTGGTGTTAACCCCAGTAAGTAATAAAAACTAACAACAATAGGACTAGTTCACTTTGGGCCCTCAGAATCTGATGGCAAGGCTTAAATGTAAGATAAGAGAGCTCTTAGACCCAGGTAATCAATGTCCCTTTAAATGCAGTGAGTATTCTTCTGCGCACTCGCTTGTGCCCAGTTGGTGCATAAGTAGTAAAAAACTGATTTTTTACCCTCACGGGATTGGATGATTGAAATCTTCACAACTTCACCTGATTCATTAAGTGAAAATTCAAGTTGCAAAAAGAAAATGCACTGATAATCATCTAATCACGTGCAGGCAAAAAATCTGCATATGCACTATATTGCCAAAAGTATTTGGACACCCCTCCAAATCATTGGATTCAGGTGTTCCAATCACCTCCATGGCCACAGTGTATAAAATCCAGCACCTTGGCATGCAGAAGCATTTGAGAAAGAATGGGTCACTTACAGGAGCTCAGTGAATTCAAACATGGTACCATAATTGGTTTATTGCACAGACGGCAACCTATCCATGAAATATCCCAGCTACTAAATATTCCACAGCCAACTGTTAGTGGTATTAAAACAAAGTTGAAGCAACTGTGAACAACAGCAACTCAGACATGAAGTGGTAGGCCACAAATGACGAGTAGGGTCAGCACATGCTGAAGTGCACAGTGCCCAGGAGTCGCCAACTGTCTGCAGAGTCAATAGCTGAAGACCTCCAAACTTCGTGTGGCCTTCAGTTTACCACAACAACAGTGCATAGAGAGCTTCATTAAATGGATTTCCATGGCCGAGCAGCTGCATCCAAGCCTTACATCACCAAGTGCAATGCAAAGCGTCAGATGCAGTGGCGTAAAGCATTCCATCACTGGACTCTAGAGCAGTGAAGACATGTTCTCTGGAGTGACAAATTACACTTCTCTGTCTGGAAATCAAATGAACGTGTCTGGGATTGGTGTTTGCCAGGAGAACAGTACTTGCCTGACTGCATTGTGCCAAGTGTAAAGTTTGGTGGAGGGGGGGTTATGGCGTGGGGTTGTTTTTCAGGGGTTGGGCTTGGCCCCTTAGTTCCAGTGAAGGGAACTCTTAAGACATCAGCATACTAAGACATTTTGGACAATTTCATGCTCCCAACTTTGTGGGAACAGTTTGGGGATGGCCCCTCCTGTTCCAACATGACTGCGCACCAGTGCACAAAGCAAGGTCCATAAAGACATGGATGAGCATATTTGGGGTGCAGAAACTTGACTGGACTGCACAGAGTCCTGACCTCAACCTGATAGAACACCTTTGGGATGAATTAGAGTGGAGACTGCAAGCCAGGCCTTCTCGTCCAACATCAGTGCCTGACCTCACAAATGTGCATCTGGAACACACACTCCTAAACCTTGTGAACAGCCTTCCCAGAAGAGTTGAAGCTGTTATAGCTGCAAAGGGCGGGGTCAACTCAATATTGAACCCTACGGACTAAGACTGCAATGCCATTAAACTTCATGTGTGTGTAAAGGCAGGCATCCCAATATAGTGTATATATATAGTTAACTTAAAAGTGTGACACTGGTGGTAACAGATCCATCTTAAAAACACACCAGGGGTCTAAGTAGATGAAGATCGGAGACACACATCACTTTAACAGAAATTTCTAATATGACACGAGAGGAAAATATGGCTAAAAATAGAAGAATGTCTTCTAAAAATATTACAAACCAGTTTTAATTGGATTCTTTTTGCTGGCTAAAGTGCTGAACATTGTAGAATTTTGTTGTATGCATGTCTAGACTGGATATGGCAGAGCAATTAGGCAATGGGTACTGTGACTTTTACTATATAGTTCCAACATGTTTCATTGTAAATAAATTAACCATTACATAGAAAATGAAACGAAAAAAATTATTTTGTTCTACAGAGAAAGCATTGTGTATATTGCGTTGTTAAATAAACCAAGATTTAAAACGTTATAGATTTTTTAGTATTTATCTATATTATAATCCAAAAGATGTAATAACTACTCCCCTTCTATAAAGACCAATTGAACCCTCATCATTTATTACTGTAATGCAGCCTGGATGCATATAAAGCAATTAAAATTACTGTACACAGGTAAGTGCTGCAGGAATGGTGGAGGGGGAATAGGAGAGTCAAACCACGACTCTTGAGCAGCTTTGTTGATTGAAGCAATGATAAAGTACTGAGGGGGTGATTGGGTGTGGTGGGGCATGTTGGACAAAAAGAAGGCCTGGCTGTGTGTGTGTGAGAGAGCCGGGGTACGGCTCTGCTACATGCAACCACTAAATGGTATTTCAATTATTGCTGCAGCACTTTCCTAAAAAAGAAAAATTAAAAAACCCCTGTATTTATTAATGTATATGCAACAGTTGGTTCAAGTGATCTTTAAAGAAACATCAATATATATCTTAAAGAAAACTTACAACAAACTTTGGCAATTCAGTATTGTGATCAAAATGTTACAAAGGTAATACCTTTAGTGAAAATAGAATGTCATATAGAAATACTGTGTAAACAGCTAAATCTATATACAATACTGACTTTTCTTGTAAAAGGTGAGTTTGGATCCATTGGACTTGAACTTCTGAGCATCCCTATTGGTCAGAGAGGCTGACTATCACACCACACCAAAAGGTAGGTTCAGGAGGTTGAAAGGTAGCTCCAAGCTAATACAGGGAAAAATGTTATCTAAGGTTATCAACTTTCCTTCACACAGACTGTATTTCTTCCATTATGGCCAGCCATAGACTAGTAAAATACTGAATGTTCTGTTGATCTAAAAACAAAAATGGCACATACGATTGTGCTATAATTTGTTTTATTTTTCTAAAAAAAATCCATCATGTTGGATCTTTCAAATTTGTCACGAAAATCACGTGTCACAGCTGGTACACCCTGGCGACATCAGGTCATTGTAATCTAATTTAACTTCCTTGGACATTTTATTCAAAGTTTATTGTCACCTTTAAGGTTATTTCAAGGCAGAAAGATGCTACTACACGTTTTATTATATACTTTATTCCAATATACTGTATATGCTGCCACTCTAGATTTTGAAGTTGTACTATTTTGGGTTCTGTTCAGATAAAGATATACTATATAGCAGAGATGATGGTCATTTTATTATACATTAAACATGTATTATTTATTTTATATTTATTATTTAAAACATTGTATTCATCTTTTTATATATTATATGCAACCTCGTATGTAGTCATGGTCTACATGTTTGAGTTGGACGTTAGTTCATCTCGAACATGGGCCATTCATGTGTTCTGTGAACACATGAACAGCACAGGCATTCAGCGGGTTGTTCATCCGCCAATCTCCACAAAGCACTCTGCCTTGACAGTGCATTGTGATTGGTCAAAGCATAGCACCAATCACAGGGCATGATGACGTCACAAGGCCTGGGGGTGATTCCGCCCCATTGTGACGTCATCACCCTACTTAAGAACTGTCATCCCGGCACAGTGTTGAGGGCGGAGCAGGTTTTTTCTTTTTTCAGGTCAACGGTGGTGGCGGTCATCGTGATTGATGTTGGATCTACTTTGGGGGACACTTTTTTATTTTTATTTTTTAATAAAGGACTTGTCAAAGACTGTCTCCTGTCATTTTTTACACTACACTTTTTTTTGTGAATGAGTAGCGGTACCATGTACCCCATACTCATTCACATGGGGGGGGTGGGATATAAGGACCCCCTTGTTAAAGGGGGCTTCCAAATTCAGATAGAGCCTCCACCCACAGACCCCCCACAACCACTGGCCACGGTTGTTGGGAAGAGGCCCTTATCCTCATCGGCATAGGGACACCATCCCAATGCCAAGGGTACGTGTCCTGGTAAGGCCCAGGGATGTGGGGGGCGCTCATCCATGCCCCCCTTTCCTGGCCTGCCAGGTCTGCGCTCAGGTCAAGGGTCTGGTATTTTTTAATAGGGTAGTTTATCAATAGTTATATTCTCAGCACAATATCAGTTCATGTTTTAAATACACATGTAATCCTTTTTTTAACATTCTTTAATTTGAATCTATCATTGGATGTTTTGGATACTGTTCTTAATGTGTTGTATCATGTTTTGTGATTTACCATGCTCTCTGATTAAGATGGTGTATCTGATGCCCGAAATGTCTTTATTATGTTTCCAAGAAAAATGAATTGTATCTATAAAATATTTACCATTTCATTACATTTTCTTTTGGCATTCTAATTTTTTTTCTTCTGTGATTACACCCAAGGTTTCAACATTGCTGTCTTCGTACCTGATAAACAGCCTTCTGCAATTCCTTTAGTACCAACTTTTCTAAGTGTACTAACATTAGATAAACCACCACATTCTACTTACCTCTTGCACAGAAGAAAAGGTGATATCCTGATACTGGACCAAATCAAAGGGATTCAATTAATTTTGGCAATATCAGAGATGATAAGTTAATATTTTGAGTTTATTCTGTCAAAGAATTGCTTGCCTATATTTTTGGTAGCACTGTACTGAACTGGTTATGGCAAACATTATCACGTAGAAATTAAAATTAATTTACAGAAAATCTTGGTAATGGATAGTTCCATATTTTTGTTCTCATTGCAAAGAGCAGGAACAGGCCTGCTGGGGAACCCGGGTCCATACTGTATTGCCTTCTCCACTGCCATTGCCCGCAGTGCACTGCTGTTATCCTTCTTCACTTTGCTACTTCTATATTCCTGGACTTACAGGGTTTTGATTCTTTATTATGACAGAGCCTTTTTTTATAATGGAGAGCAAATATCGCTATACGCAATAGTATTACTCCACTTGGCAGCCCATTCATAAAATGAAGGCTGTGGTGTTGAGCCTGTTTTGATTTTTTTTTTATGCTTAACCTAACAGAGAGAACTTAGCAGTTGAAAGAGAGGTCCGCCACATGACTTTAACATGTAAAGTGATTTACTGGTTTAGGAGACCCAAAGGCAGTGGAGTGCTAGGCATATTGAGAAAACATATCGCTATGCTGTAAAAAAAATTGCACCTTTTCTAAACGTATGTTAAAGCATACTGCTGCATTTTAAATGAACCACAATGTTTTTGTATAGAAATTAAATATACAGAAAAAAATAAGACAAAAAAAAGTTTTGAGTTGAAATTTAAAAACACTAAAGAACGCACAATAATTTTTTATATAATCTGTTTGCATATAATTGAGCTCAGCTGCTGGTGTATAAATATTTATTGTACTGAAGGATTTCTTTTACTTGTAATATGTATGACAATGTGACCCTTTCCAGTCCTTTCACAATGATTGGTGAGATGGTGACAGGACCAGTACATGAAGAAATTCCCCATTATTTATTAGATGTATTTATCACTATGATGGGCCTCTTTCCTCATCAAGGACAGGAGGAAAGTCTGGAATCAGAAAACGGTAACTTCTCCAGAGCAGTGTCTGCCTCATTTATGTTTAAAAGCTCTTTTTGCTCAGCCGGCTTGGAAAGGACTATCTCCAAACCTGGCAGGATGGAGGCAGCTGAGATTTCACACTAACAAATTAAGAATATTATGCTGACACCACAGATTGATTTAATCACGATTGCAGTAAATAGGATAAGATCCAGTTGGAAGCTGCCAGCCCTTCCCAAGATGAGGACCAATAGTCTGGGCTCTTCTTCTTCCCTCCCATATCTCTGGGGAAGTTGGGTTTTTCAGTCTAGTTGGGCAATGTTAGAAATACTCTAATGAGCAATACAATTTTCCACCCGCCAAGACGGAACCGATAGCACAGTGGTTTATCTCTATCATATGTAAAACCAGAGTGACAGACATAAATGACCCAGACCCTATTAGGTAATTGTGTAAATGATATTGTTTTAAAAAAAATCATGCATTCTAGGTGATAGGGATAGTATAATTATTCTGGCTGTATGTCATTTTACTTAGGACATTAAAGCAAACCTGTGCTTTGCCCATGTACAGTAGATCATTGTAGCCCAGCAAAATAACTCCACTTTGGCGATGCCCACCAAAGACTAACTCCTCCCTGGTTCAGTGCCAGCCTTCTTCCAGGCCTAAGGACCCCCATCATTTAACCTACTTCCCGTGAGACCAAGACCTCATAGCACACCTACTTGTGCCCATGAAGCCCCATAGAACCCTGCAGTCAGAGCCCAATGCTTCAGGGAGCAGTGCTGATGCCTTTTCTTCAGAGCCATTCTCTATATCATTAAGTACCACTCAGTGCTGGATGAAATTAAAGAAGATTCAACACATCACATGATATGTGTCACTAGCCAGAAGACATTAAAAAAATGGCTTGAAGGCAAAGCTAAAATTGGGCTTTGAAATAAACTTGTCACCTTCTGGTATAAAAAAAAATTTGGCCTATATCTTTTCAAGCCGGCCCCTGAGTATGATTGCACATTCCTACTTTGTCTTTCTGTGCAAATCTGCATCCTCTGAACCCCTGGATTTCTAATGTCCTGCTCGGAATCTAGAGCTCTGGCACCTCTGTTATTTAGAGGATTTACAGTAATGGACATAGGGCTGTGCAGGGGTTTCAGCTTCAATCCTGGAAGATACTATTTACATATTTATTGCCTTTGCTTCTGAATTTTCTTTAAATTTGCTTTAACGTGTCCCTATTTTTATGACCCAATATTACATTAAACCTTTTTTTTAAATGACACATTATGTGACTAAATACCTCTGTTAATAGCTACTAAAACACTAAGTGCAATGAAATAAAGCTGCTACCAGAAGTCACTAGAGAGGACTCTGAGCAAAACTGTGTGTAACAGGTAAAGATCCCACCCAACCATAGGGGTGAGGTCTATGAGACCTGCAGCACTTACATCCAAGCAAGCATGGAATTACAGCAGAAACTGTACTTCTCCCATATGTAGAATATCAGAACTGACAGATGTAGATTAAACCTAGCTTGACTGGATGTTTGTTTTATGCCAACAGATTGTCTCTGATACAGAATTAACAGAAAATCCAAATAGTTGTTACGCGTAGGAGGTGAAGAAAAAAAATGCAGCATCTATCTTTTTATGTTGGCTTCTAGTCACATCAGTACAACAGTACACATTGCATGGTGCACAGTAGCCCACAGGAAACTGTGGCAATCATGAAATGGCCAGTTGGTTGTGCAGGCCAAAAGTCCCACATCCCCCTGTGGGGTGTGGTAAAAAAGGTTTGTCTTTAAGGGTCTGAATATGATCAAAAATTCACCATACTGAAACATTAAAAAAACATAGAGGTGTGGATTTTTCCTATGTGCCAACTGGTACTGAGACGACCCCAAGTCTTGTGCACTAGATTATGAAAACTTAGCATAGTAGTCAGGACTTCACAGAGCGTAACAAGTTGTAATTGACTGCATACAGAAGGGTCATTGTTGAGTATCAAAAGGCCAGATATGGAACACAAAGCAAAATAGGAGTCAGGCAGGCTAGATGAAGCAAACAGTGAATGCTAAAAACAGGTGTCAGTAATGGATACCATCCACTAAAGAAAAACACCCAAGAAACAACTCTGCAATGGATGGTCATAAGGGTTCAGAATCTTTTCTAGATACAGACTCACCAACACGGTTTGACTTGCTATTACTTTGTCACACCTAAATGGCTGTAAAACTGGCAAACCTATGCGTCAGGGGAGGACTGACCATTTGGAAACTCGGGCAATGCCCGAGGGCCCGGGGTCAATAGGGGGCCCCATGAGATGCCCCTGGTACCTTTTTCATAGGCTTTTTTGAGTTTGGGTAAGGACACATGATCCCCTATTGCCCGGGGGCCCCATGAGTTGTCAGTCCGCCCCTGCTATGCGGTGAAACATAATGATTGCACAAATATGTGTGCCTATGATGCCGAGAATCTCTAAAATGTGCCAACAAAAGAGAGAGTTGAATCCAAAAAATTATAATTTGTAAAAACTGTTACAATAGACCAAATTTCCCTAGACATCATACACACAGATGTTTCATTTTATTTTCGTTTTCTACAATAAAATAGTAACACCCGGAATACAAAGCTCTTCCTGTCCAACATTTCCTGTATTTCTAGTTCTACAGTATAATAAATTTTATCTCTTAGATTAATATGACCCTCTGGATCTTATTGTGATGAAACTGTACCTCTGTCACCAGTTCTTGGCTGAAGATTTCTTCCTCCGAAGTTTGAATACTGGGGAAATCCTGACAAAATAGTTGACATGAAAAAGTTCCCCAAGAACACAATCCTCAAGGGTCCCCTACCAAACGTTATATCAGGTCACCTCTGTGTCGGGATGGCATAGGTGCATATTGGGACTATCACTATACATTCCTATTTCCCGTAACTGCATAGAACAGTACATGCTTGTGCCTAAATGACAGTATTTCTTGTAAAGAGGTCCAGGGTTGGTCTAACAAATAAAAACATCTGTATCTATGGAGGTCATCCACAGGGTAATAAAGTTGGAGAATATCCTGTTATCAGATGTGTTTTATTTTTATCAGTAACAATGGGCTTGATCTTTTGTCATGTAACAGACGTTAATTGAGATTAATAAACATCTGGCAAATGGGACTATTATTATCTCCAAGAATTGTTCATGGTTCAGATTAAGTTTTAAGTAACCTCAACAACTATGATGTTCTTAAGGCTAAATCCCCCTTAGGTAGGAATAGATAGAGGACAGACATTTAACCTTTCTAAAGCTGTTGGTTGTATTGCACAGCCCACGTTCTGCTCTGGATTTACAGTCTCCATCATGCAGTCAGTTGGGGCAAACAGTGTAGCTGTGAAAGGGGACAGGTTTTAGGGTCTGAAAAAGTGAATAATAGGCATCCCAGTACAGACCCCACCAAAACCTGTCTCCTGTATTACGCTGCCCGTCCCTACTGACTGCATACAGGAAGCAGAAACATTGCACTGGCCATTGATGCAGTGGTCAAGACTTCTGCAGCTTAGAGGTACTTTTTATATTCATAGATTCATTGTCTATTCTATACTTATTTTTTTTTGGGGGGGGGGGGGGGAAGGATTTAGACTAAAGCAACACTTATTCATTAAACAGTTGCTCCACATTTTCAACATTTTTGTAAACTTTAGTACTATGAAGCAGATGTATTATTGCATTGCATTGTGTTAAATGATAACTTATTCAGATAATTAAAAATAACCAGTTTTTTAATTAAAAAAATGATGCGCTTTAAAAAATAAATAAATTAATTAATAAATAAATTCATCTACTGTGTTGCTATTCCTTTAAACACAATCATGCAAATAATGTGGCTATTTTATATAACATTTTATATATATATATATATATATATATATATATATATATCTGTGATTAAACATCATATGTAACAATCTTCAATGTGAATATCCATCTGTGATGAAAATTCATGTAACCACCATATTGCAATATTCCAAAAATGTGCAGAAGGAAAGTACTCTCCCAAATTAAGGATTTCCACCCATCCCAAAAAGGCTTCTGCTTACGACTCTCACCACAAAGGCCAATAGTGCATAATATCACATTCTGTACCCTGGTAATCATATCACTCCTTCAAGCAGCATGGATCCTCAGCCCAGTTCAATCAGTACCCACAGCTAAGGCACATGAAGTATTTTCCAATATAAGCCCAGATAGATGGATCCCAAAATACGCTTTCATATAAAATAGAACAAGCCACAGTGTTCCCTGTTTTGCTTCGCACAGTCTGATGATAGGTCTCCCTCAGACTCCCAAGCTCCACTCAATGCGTTTCATCGATAATAACATCATTAGGGGCACCAGGTTTGAAACTTGTAATGTGCAGAAATGAAACAAAGCAGAAAAGTTTTTTTCTGCAGTTGTCTTAATGAAAGTGGATCTATAGGTAGCTTCACAAGTTTGTATCACTAAGTTACGAAATCGCAATGTCAAAACACATGCAAGGCTGCCATTGGAATTCTGGGAATTGTAGGTTATGCTGGTGTTTTTCTCTCATGAGTTTTGTAAGTGTTTTTAGGCATTTTAAACCAACCTATCATAAGGATTTTACACTACACAAGCTTGTTGCTCCTTTCTTTTGTTTCTGTTAACTGTTTTGTTAACTGGTTGCCACATGATTTCCTGATGAGTCTGAACTGTGCATCTGAACAGATTGGTTTGTTACCAACAGTTTTTTTGAGCATAGTCTGACTTCTCAAGAGACTGAGTGTCAGGGATCACCGCGACACATGAGTCTGCACATGCGTAGGTGTCCGACAAGACATGCAGGTAGGCGGGCACTAGGACCCAGGCGCGCCTGTCACCTATGACGGCGCTGGGCAGGCACTAGGACCCAGGCGCGCCTGTCAGTGCCGGGCGGGCTATTTAAACCAGCCCTGCACAGACACAAGTTGCCGTATGGTCTTCTTACCCTGTTCCTGCTAGTGTGTTTCCTGCTGATTGATTCGTTGCTGACCCTGCTGGATCCTGACTTCGCTGACTTCTCCTGCTCTGACCCCTGGCTCGTTTGACTACTCTTCTGGACAATTCTACTGTTCTGAACTCCTGTTACCGAACCCGGCGAGTGACTTGACTATTCTTTGTCTGCTGCCTTGTACTACGCTGATCCCACTGTTACCAAACCGGCCTGTCTGACCACGCTTATTGCCCTGCTATCCATCCGCCCTGCACGCATCCGGTCACCACTGCTCAGGCCCATCCGTCTCTTCACGTCAGGCTCTCCACCTGTACACACTTCTGGCGGATCCCTCTACCACAGGTGGGTGTACTCAGGGGCCGCGACCTGGTCTCAGTCTGCTCCAAGTCCATCCCCACCATCAGGGGCCCTGGTGAACAGCAGACTGGGGCTTAGATTCTGCGCTCTGGGGAATCCTGTTTTGTGGAGTGCTAGAGGTACCGTCAGGCGGTGTCTGACACTGAGAGTCACACTATTTCTGGTAAGAGCTTATATGGGCTTTGGTGTATGGAGCATTGGATGTCCACTCATGAAAGCACACATAGTGGGAAGAGGAATCTACACTGGTGCACGTTTGGAAACAAATTTTCACTGCTGCATGGACTATTTCTCTCAACAAATACATGGACTCTAAATGACGTTTTACATATATATATATATATATATTTAGATTATTTTAATATATATTTATGTTTACTTGGTGTTATTAGGGTATTGTATTGCACTGTATTTTGCACAATTTGTTAGCATGGCGCAATATTTACAATTCTAACAGGGGACCACCCTATCCAAAGTAAAAAGATTTAGATTTAGAAGCACTTTAACCACATGCCGCCCAGCCACTGTATAAATACGGCGGCAGGGCGGCAGGGCGGCACGGCTGGGCAAAACCACGTTTTAAAACGTGTGTTTTGTAAACAGGTAGGGGGTGCGCGCGAGGTGCGCCGCCGCCCTACCTGTCCTGCCGATCACATCCGCAGATCTCAGTCGCTGGGTCACAGCCGGTCCTTACCGGCTATTTCCCGGCGATCGGCGGCAATCCCTGACAGAGAGCACAGCTGCAGTAGCTGTGCTTTCTGTCATTTCCCTGACAGCTCCAGGACAAGCTGATCAGGACAGAAGAGTTTCTCTCTCCCGATCAGCGGTGTCCTGTGCAGTATACACCCCCGCCCCCTAGTAAAACACTCCCCCTCACATAGATAACTCTTTCCCTGAAAAATAAACTTAACCCCTTCCTCCCCAGTGCCATTAGTACAGTGTCAGTGTTTTTTTTTTTGCACTGATCACTGTATTGGTGTCACTGGGGATGTCAGTACCCCCCAATGTCAGAATGTCCGCCGCAGTCCCGCCATAAGTTGCTGATCGTCGCCATAAGTCACTGATCGCCACCATAAGTCGCTGATCGCCGCCATTATTAGTATAACAAAAAAACTAAAAATCCGAGTATCTTTCCCGCCAAACTCTATAACTTTCACGTAAACCAATTAATTTACACGTATTGGGTTTTTTTTTTAGCAAAGACATGTCGCAGAATGCATTTTGGCAGAAATTTATGACTAAATTTGATTTTTAAATTATTTTTTACTGGACATGTTTTATAGCAAAAAGTCCAAAATATTGTTTTTTTTCCTCAAAATTGTCAGCCCTTTTTTTTATAGCGCAAAAAATAAACACCCTCCCAATTCAGTTAAACACCCTCCCAATTCAGTTGGTATTTCAAAAGTAAAATGCAAAAGATCCAAACATAATTCTTATGTGACCTTTACTGTGACATAGATTGTGTGACTGATCATTCTTTTCCAATATTAGCAAGACCAGGGAGCAACAGGGTTTTGTGTTTTCCCCAATAAACATGTTAGTCATCAGTCACTCTAAATTATTACTGTAAAGGGTTGATGCTGTAACATTGCCATTGCAAAAGTACCAATGACGTTCATGGAAAGCTTACACAATGTATTTTGCACACTCGCAATCCTTTGCAACCACTTGTTTCTATAGCATTATGGCATCTGCTTATAAGACAGTTAATGAGTTGTGTAAAACTAACAAACCAATCAGTAACAATGGGTACTCTTGTGAGAAATTTGAAGAACTTCCATTGGGGTTAGTAAACACTGTTGGTACTGTAGCTAGAAAATATTTCTTATTGTAAACTTGGGACAAACCTTGTCAAATAAAACTAGTCATTTTATGAAAAATTCATAATCAGTGGTTACCTACTGTGACTGAAAACCTCATGCTTCAGCCTAACTCCAGCTAATTCTTTTCAGTTTTTGGTAGAGTGGAGAAGACTTCCAATTTCTATCAGTAGGGTAAAAAGGACTTCTACTGGGGAGATTTTTTCTGCATCTGTCTGTGTGATACAAATGCGGTGTACGGAGAAGGAAGAGTGGGGTGGGGGTTCTAACCTTTCCTATGCTACCACCAGTGTGTTCTTTGTTTTTTTTCTGTGCCCATTATAGAGAGATTTCCCATCCCTTGCTGTCTTAACAGAAGGAATAGGAACATAGATGGCAAGAAAAAATCCTTTCCTGTTCCATCCAAAGCAAGATAAAATAATGGATAGAGTTGTGGTTAAATAACATTCAGTAGATCCATCTGCAATGATAAGCTGATCTTCACTTGTCTTCTAAAAGCTGATCTTGGCCATGCCTTCTTAGCTTCCCCCAATGATCAGTGAGACTGTCCTTTGCATGGACAATATGGAGCAATATGCGGCAGTCTACCTGTCATCCAGGCTGTTTAACCTCCCTGGCGGTATGATTATTTCAGATTTTTGGTGCTGAAAGCGGTACCATTATTTTGCATGGAAATATGTAGTTTTTTTATTGTAGGCTGTAATTTTTAGGAATAACTCACTGAAATCTGTCCGAACAAGAGTCTATTAAACATCCCGGGTATTATAAAATTTGAAACACGAAATCATAAATTATAATTTAATAAATAATCATAAAAAATAATAATATAATAATAATACATTTAATTCAATAATATAATCAAACCGAAAACACTGAAATTTGAAATAGAGCGCCAAGTTCGTACATTGCTGAGCAAAGTCGCAAAATCGTTTTCAGTGTCTGATGACGAATTTCCCCCACGAATCATTATCACTCAATTCTGCAAGTGGTTCTGATTTACTATTGCTGTTCTCTAGCTGGTCTAAAACCGCTTTTGACCTAAAGGGACATTTTTTGGACACCATGGATTTTTCTAAGTTTCCAGGCAGAAAGACAGACAAAATGTAGGCAGGGCACAGGACAAAGCACTCGGGACAAAATGTATGCGAAATGGGTTGAAACAGCAATGTTTTACTGTGAGAAATGTGTTTTGAAAAAAATGACATTTTTTAAAATTTTCAAATTTCCCGCCGCCGCCCGTACGTCCCGACGTCACGGGGACCGGAACACAGAAGCCGGATGCCGGCATCAGCCGGAGGAGATGGCCGGGGACGCTTCAGGGGACACATCGTGGGAGCGAAGGACAAGGTAAGTGCTGCAGGGACTCCCTATGCAGCGCCGCATGGTAAGCCCGAGTGTAGCTCGGGGTTACCGCTTTTGGTACAGAAACTTTACCCCGAGCTACACTCGGGAATACCGCCAGGGAGGTTAAACAAAATGGAGGTAAGTGTATTGAGAGTCTATCCCTCCAGGATAAGTACATTTTTTTAACTTATTGAGCAAATATTTAAAAAAAAGCTTTCAATTACATATTTAACAAACCAAAAGGGAGCAAAAATAAGACATTCGTTGTTAGGGTTTATATGCGCTTTAACTCTAATTAACCCAAGGAGACCAAGTTAGAGAACCTTTTTAAATGACTTTAATATTAGGGTTTATTGCCCTTTAAAAGGTCCTGAAGTGTGTTTTTCTTTAAAACAGAACCTTACATGACCTGTCTAGCTAGAAGAAAAATGATAGGGCAGTTATATCTTATAATATAAAAGCATACAACAATTATATTGTATAATAAACTGAACGAAGGCATAACGTGCAATGCAGGAGGTCAGGACTGGGGCTGCCTGCCAGCTGGGTGCGGTATCTGGGGACTTGTGACGCAGACCCCCTCCAAGGTCCCTTGCTGTCCTGCGGTGACAGCACATTCCCACACACACAGGAATGACACGGATTTCTTCAGCGGTTCACCACTACTGTCCTCCACTTGCCAAATTCAACAATGGAATCTCAGAAAAATGTCTCCCCTGGATTAAACCCACTCAGTTTACAACTGTTCAGGCTGCATCCTTGTTTTCTGTTGAGTGTATTTATGTTTCGTTTTAGCTTCTGATAGCCCTTTTCATTGTGAAACCCTCGGTGGAATTTTGGTTTCGGGAGAATAATGCCTCAAAACATCTCACAGTTTCTTCAAGTTATAAAACAACATTGAGTTTAGGGGCATTCTGTGGCTTGCCCATGTCAGTTTAAAATAGCAGGCAGGTCACCTGAGGTTGTATTATAACATAGTCATAGCACAAGGAACTAAGGAAGGAACTAGCTAAGGAACTGAATAATAAAAATAATTCAAAGAGTTAACATGGTCTTAAGATTCTGCTAATGCTTTGCACATGTTGAAACCTCAGCATAAAATACATTATTTTCATCCCATGCACCTATTAAAATTGGAAGGGTTTGCCATTCATAAGGCCCAATTCATGATATTGGACTTTTTTTTTATAAAGCGTTTTGACATTTACAATTCATTGCAGGTGAATCTTCAAGGTTTTAAATGGCAATGATTGATTCACCACCATTGAATGTTTTTTATTATTATACAGAATTTATATAGCACCAACAGTTTGTGTGGCACTTTACAATTGTAGCACTATCCCCTTAGGAGTCTCTGAGCTTTAGATCCCCTACAGTCCTGCACAGCCAGGCAACATACATTTTCTTCAGACCTTGCACACTGGAGACAGTTGTTTTTGTTTTATTAAGGGATATGGAACTTGGATATGGTTGAGGGGTGTATAGGATGCACAAGAAAACTTGAGGACAACTCCTTACCAACTATGTACAAGTCCACAGACAAGGATTCTCTTCTTGGAGAGCTCTCCAGCCCTCATGATGTACCTCCTCAAACCCCAGATGACACCTCTTCAACCAGGTGCCTGAGGGAATCCCTGAGCAAGGGGACCCAAAAACTTCCACTTTAGCCAAGCAGCTCCAGATGAGGAGCTAGTTCAGTTGGCCACCTGACTGCCCTCTCTCCTTATCTTGCCCAAGGGGTGTGGGATTACTCACTCAATCCTCTCCTGCAAGCTTGTGGGTTGGTAGCTACCTTTGAGCTTTATGCTGAGCTGGTTCCTTCCATGCTTCCCAGGCTGTCCTCTCTCAGGGGATGGTTGAGATTGATAGATCCACCCTTCCAGCTCCACTCCCAGGCTCCACACTCCAGCCTTCTCACATCATCTTCCACCTGACACTGACCACCGACCACTTCCGGGTCAGGTTCTCTCATACTTACGGGCTGTTCTGACCCCATGCCAAAACTCCTGCTTGGGGATTGGTCCCTTAGATTGGCCCCTCCTCACCCTCATCTACTGCCTTCTAGAAACTTCTTAAGCTTCTTCTGAACTTAGCTGACTCACACCAGGCTGATATCCAGCCTCTAACTTCTCAAGCTTCTTCTGAACCTAGCTGACTCACACCAGGCTGATATCCAGCCTCTAGCTGAAAACCTAACTAGTCCCCCTGGTTAACTAGAGGGGTGCAACACAATATAAAGTGGGACAGTATTATTATAATACAGTTCAATACAGAAGGAGTAGGAGGGTCCTGCTAATGGAGCTTAAATACTAAAGGGAGGGGACGATGGTAATAGCTGCAGGGGATGAACCGATGGAGGTGACTCAAGTACAGCTTTTTAGGTAGAGGTGAGATAGGCTTCCCTGAATAAATTAGTTTTAGGATCGCCTAAAGGTGCACTGGTTAGGAGCTGACTGGACATACTGGGGTAGGGAGTTCCAGAGGATGGGAGAGGTTCCGGATTTGGTAAAAGTCACATTCCTGCCTATGTGTTTTTCGTGTATGAGCACATGCTTCATTCATTCTGGCTGCACATCTGACTGTACAGAAAAAAGGGCATGCACTATTGTTTTATTAAAGCTCACCACAATACACAGATGGTTCACATCTCTGCGTTATGATGTACTACAACAAAAACCTGTTGTGCTGGCTGTCTAGGAGTGTTGGAATGCATACACTGCCACACAATAAAGTAGCGTGCAGTTAAACGTGATTACCACAATGTGATAATTAACACCAGATCTGTTATACTACAGATCATGACCCATGTCATAATGTACATTACCACAACGCATGCTAGCACACTGTAGATGTGAGTTGCAGTGCATTGTGATGAGAAGATAATTGTACCCCAACACACATCTGTTATGTACTGCAGTGCACCTATGTTGAAGAGCACCATAATTCTCATCTACAGTGTTTTTAAAGAATAATATTGTAGGACCTGATTTTTCATTTGTCAGGATGGGCTGCTAACGCAGTGCTCCTTAACGCACAAACAACACGTGTGTTGCAGCATGCTCTATATTCTGCCATAAAAATGCAGTGTAAAAAGAGCAACATTTTTTGTCCCTAGAGAAAAATACGTATGTTTGCATTAAGTGAAATTTTGAACTAGTGTCCCCTACCCAAGATTTCCCCTCTGCTCCTGTTCTGGTGACAACTCAAAAAAATTGAATTTTCCTTCCTTTGCAGTCCCAGGGGCAATGGTCACAAGAACAAATAGAGAGATTACTCTCCCTGGGATATCTGAAAATAAATGAATATATATATATATATTTATTTTTTTTTTAAATTTTACTGGGGTTTTTTTGCTCCACCTTTACATGCAGGTTGAGTTGTACAGCCAGTGTGACAGAACAATACTTACTTATTATTTATTTATTTCAGATACTTATATAGCGCCATCAATTTACGCAGCGCTTTACATATATATTGTACATTCACATCAGTCCCTAACCCTCAAGGGGTGTACAATCTGAAGTCCCTAACTCACATTCATACATACACATACTAGGTGTTATTGGTTTTTATTCAACTAATACGTTTGCTGAACAGCCTAAAGTGTTACTAAACCCACCACAGTAAAATCAGTCTGTATATGCAGTAAAGCATGCTTGTTATACTCACTGTGGAACCTAAGGGGTTAATCCTCCACATTGTGTAACAAGGATGTTTGATCCTGTCTTCTCTGATCCTCCCCTTCTTCTACTGTCCCCAATCCATCTGCTGAGAGCACAGAGCCTTGGGGGCAAGCTGCACATGCTCAGTTTGGTGTGTATTGCTAAAGAGGTTTTTTTCTTGGGAAAGTGCATGTAATCAGCACAGGGCCAATCATCGCTGTCCAGACAGAGGGCAGGGGTTATGCAGCCTCATAGGATAATCAGGGGCAAATGAAAACTCCTCCTACAAGCTTTAGCCAGCTTTAACCAGTGCTCTGCTGGACACTGATAGAAGTCACAATACTGCTCTAACTGCTGATGAGAAAAGGTATTTAGTAGTTTATATTTACGAAAATAATTACATTTTCATGTTCTGTGTACTGTGAGAGACCGGCTATAGTGAATGCAGGGTCCTGGGTTTAGTAACACTTTAAAGTGGTTGTACTGTAAACCTCAGACATGAAATATGAATGAAGCATATCCCTCTATAGTGTGTACTTGTCTCAATTAAGAGCACTAAGTGTCATTTCTGTCTGCTGCGTTGTTCCTCTGTTATCAGCATGAATCACTTCTGACAAGTTTTCCTGACACCAAGAGAAAAATGGTGACAGGAGGTACCTCCAGCAGATTGACAGCCTCAGCTCTGTTCCTGTGTGCTGTGTGGAGGGGGGGAGGCGTCTATTCCCTCCAATCAGCTCTCAGAGCTCTCCTCACTTAACTCTGCAGTGAGTAATTTCAGCTCCCTGCCCCCTTTTTCTAAGCTCTCAGACAACCTTTATAAATTGTGCACTTTGAATGGATGTAGAAAAGAGAGGGCTGTAGATAAACAGGTAAAACTTACATCGGATGATTTTTTTCACCTCTGAGTATCACCTGAGGCCAGTCCCCTTACTGGGTATATGTAAGGATTTACAACCACTTTAATGTGCATGCAAATATGGAAAAATACAGGATAGATAAAAATACAAAATAAAATAATATATACAATAGTATCATATTGCATATAATAAATTCATACAGTTATTATCAGGTAACAACATTTTTCACAATAGTTGCCTTTTCAAACTGCATTTTTTAAAAACTGAATATTTTAGAATCAGTTATGCTGGCCACACAAGTTTCCATTTTTCACCTTTATTCAGTTACTAAAATTACATTTTTTGAATTGATGCAAATAACAGTCAAACCACTTTTTTTGTAGAATTTAAAATCAATCTTTTGCAACTTTAATAAGAGCGAAAAAACATTTTGGTTAAACATACCACACATGTTGCTAATGAGACTACATAAGTGAACAATTTTCAACTGAATGATTGGCATCTGTTAAAAAAAAAATTTAAATGAATAAAAAGGGCCACACTTTTTGATTTTTCCTTAGTATGACTGGATGGCCGAATGTTTGAACTGAAAGGTTTGGGCTGCAATTCTCAGCCTCGGTCAACAGAACTACATTGGAGGATCAAACACTTAAAATATATATCATATAACATAACATAATATGTTATTTGTTTTTTTATTATTATTTTTTTTTTTCAAATTGTGCATTCAAATACTGTACTTGTTGGAAGTATAGGTTTAAAGGATAAGTGCACTTTTTTAACCATTTCAATACCGGGCAATTTTACACCTTCCTGCCCAGGCCAGTTTTCAGGTTTCAGCGCTCTCACACTTTGAATGACAATTGCGCGGTCATACAACGTTGTACCCAAACTAACATTTTATCATTTTCTTCACACAACTAGAGCTTTCTTTTGGTGGTATTTAATCACCACTGGGGTTTTTATTTTTTGCTAAATTAACAAAAAAAGACCAAAAATTTTGAAAAAAAAAACACGTTTTTCTTTGTTTCTGTTATAAAAGTTTGCAAATAAATAATTGTTCTTCATAAATTTAGGCCGAGATGTATTCTGCTACATGTCTTTGGTGAAAATAACCCAAATTAGGATGTATTTTTTAGTTTGTAGGAAAGTTATAGAGTTCACAAACTATGGTATATATCTGAATATTGATCAATCCTGAAGTACTGACAGCCAATCTAATTTCTTGAGGTCCAAGAATGTCAGAACAGTACAGATATCCCCCAAATGACCCCTTTTTGCAAAGTAGACAGTCCGACGTACTTCATAAGAGGTATGGCAAGCTTTTTGAAGTTGTATTTTTTTTCATAATTTTTCGGAGAATGAAAAAATTTAAAAAATTAGTTTCACTATTTTTATTTTACATAGTGTCACCAGTGCAGTACAGCGTCATCATATAACTGGCATGGCGGTGATCAGGGACACTGACTGGTGACAGTATGAAAAAAAAAATATATATATATTTTTGTATTATTTTTTATTAATTTTTTTTCATTTTTTTAAGATTTTTTTTCATATTTCACTATGACCAAAGTAGTACAATGTTACCATAGTAACATTGTACTACTTTGGGGAAGTGATCTATATATTTTTTTTTTTTACACAATTTGCTTATAGCAAAGAATTACTTTGCTATAAGTAAGCATTTACCTGAATGACATCGATTCATTCAGGGTTTTTTTTTTTGTGCTTAGCTGTGATTTGGCCACAGCTAATCACATGACATGTGCATGTGATTAGCTGTGACCATTCACAGCTAGACACTAGTATACAATGGATGGCATGAATGAAGCCATCCATTGTATACAACTGTCATGTGACCTGCTGTGATTGGTCACAGCAGGTCACATGGCACCGGCAATGGGGGCCGATACTCAGATCTGGCACCGGCCATGTCCGAGGTACACGGCCGGTGAGAGATCGCGCCACTGCGCAGCTCTGCAGGAGCGTGATCTGCGCATGTGCGGGAGGACGCCATATGGCGTCCACCCGGAACGCTGATGACATTTGCTAGCCACCATTCAGCCATAGGGCGGGCGGCAATGGTTAAAAAAATTATGAATGCAAATTTTTTCACAGGTACAAAAATGTGCATTTATTATTAGTATTTATTTTTATTTTTTTTGCGCCTGTAAAGCATTTCACCATCGATCTGCAGACTGTCAGTTCGATCTGTGTGATAGTACCTTATATGAGCAGACAATTTAACACTGACATAAATAATGAATGAACATTTCATTCACAGTTCATTGAGAACTACAAGCCGACAAAGAATGTAGGTACTTATAGTACTTTAATTCATAGAACTCATGGACGGAGCCCCACACGGCTGAAACTGACAGCTAGTACGGGGAACTTCTCAGTGGCTGCAGCAGTGGGAACATGTCACATGTTCACAGAGGTGAACTTATCCTTTAAAGCTGAGTGCACACATATTTCAGCGATAGGCATTTTACTGCATTGTAGAATGCTGGTCACCGCAAGGACACACAGGAAACAATTGCAATGCACACTGCAATAAAATGCAGACATGCTGTACTTTACTGAATACAAATGCACGCCACACTTTTCACATATTTATTCTATAAAAATTTTGAAAACCCTTTATCATTTTCCTTCCACTTCACAATTATGTACCATTTTGTGTTGGTCTATCACATAAAATCCCAATAAAATACATTTACGTTTTTGGTTGTAACATGACAAAATGTGGAAAATTTTAAGGGGTGTGGATACTTTTTCAAGGCACTGTATGTATGAATGTGCAGTAGGGACCTTAGATTGTAAACTTTTTGAGGGCAGGGACTGATGAATGTATAATATATTGTAAAGCTCTGTGTAAATTGATTATACTATATAAGTACCTGTAATAAATTAGCAGCACAAAAAGAAGAGAAAAGGTCTCATTGTTCTAACACAAGCTGGGGCAGGTTTAGAATAACCTGGGCTCAGAGAAAAAGGGCTAAATGACCCTAGTCATCAGAGTGAGGACATCTAGTGGCAGAAAAAAAGTACTACTAGGGAAATCACTTGATTGATGGTGAATATTGCTGCCATGAGCGAAACTGTTATTTTAGGAATTGTCATGTTAGGGACAAACTGCATTTTCAGAGCCCTGATAAAGTGTTGAAAGACAAACATTTCTTGAATTATAGTCAAATCAGAAAATTTATTTTTGTATGCCTATGGGCATCTTGCAATATCTACAGACTCCCTTGGACTGAATTTTCTTATCTGTCTGTCAGCACCTGTGGTAGTGAGCCCTTGTAGATATTCAACTTGGGGTTCCCCAGAGCGCGGAGTCTACGCCCCTACTTCTTCACCAGAGCCCCTGATGGTGGGAATGAACTTGCAGTAAGCTGGGACCCGGTCGTGGCCCCCGGGTACGCCCAGCTGAGGATGAGGAGACCGCTCGCAGGAGCAGAGTACAATGGGAGGAGACAAACGGAAATCCGATATAGTAGCCGAGGTCAGGACATTTGGAAAACAAGCACAGTCAGAGAACGAAGCTGGGGTCAGTACACCATTAGTCAATGCAGGATACAGGCAATAGCAACACACAGGAGCTCAGACAACTAGGAAGCTGCTCAGGCAAAGTGGCCTAGATTGAGCATGTCTTATATAGGCAGGCAAACAAGGAGGCGGGCCAGGAAGTGATGGAAGGGAAGGAAATAAAACCCAGAGAACAGCAGACGATGCTCATAGGTGAGTACAGACAAACACACATGTGAAGGGGATCAGGAACAGCACTGCAGCAAGGAGGTAAGAACACAAACAAGAAACTGCAGGCTAACTTATGACACTGTCTGGTTTGCATTTTCCTGACCAATCACTATTTTACTACTGAAAAAACACATCTGCTGAGTACGTCACCCACATATACATGCATTTGACTTGATGCTAAATTGACCACTTGAATCATTCTGTTGAAATAAAAAAAAGACAGGCCCAACAGCTACATCTCTTGAGCTGCTAATGAATTGTGTGTAATGGCTAGTTGTCTAGAACCCACAGAAGCAGGATATAGCACATTAGGTGCACTCAACAAGCTATTGATGTATTTAGGACTGAATTTTGTGTTCTGTCCTGAGTTCACCTCTATAATATATTCTAAACTGGAGCTTGCTCACCCATTAGAAAGAACTGCCCAATGTCAGGTAGCAGAGCAACTTTGGGGCCCTGTCCTACTGCTATATTCACACTACAGAGATACATAAGAAGTTATCTTATGCCAGATGCTAAGCCAGCTTCTGATGGTCATAAGGTTCAGATCACACAGTCCGTGACTTTTAATAGTTCAATTAACACTATCATTGGCAGTATTATTGGAATTGCTGATTGTAGAAAAGATATGGTGCATTTTATTACCCTTTCATGTGAATAACAAAAAATATCTAAGTTTACACTCATATAAAATGTGAGCTCGCCTTTGTAAATTTATGGTGAGAATGATTTTGCGGTTATCATTCTATGACTGTCCAATTTTTACAAACTTATATAAACCCTCCCGGAGATATGGGGACTTTCTGTGCAGTGCAATTTCTTGGGAGAATTCTGAAGTCAGTTGTCCAAGCTTAGGAAGGGAATTTGTATAATGACATTTTAGTGGTTTGCTGTGAACACACAGTAAAGCCATTGGCAGTTATGACCGCAATATGAAGACCGTGTTATACTTCACAGAACCACAATTATTCCACCATAAAAAGAGAATTCTCATAAACATTGCTGCTGATCAAAATACAGGAATTAACTAGGTGAACCAGCGGTGCCAAAAGTGTATTAACAGAGGGTCACCTTCCCTGTAAATTCATGAAAAGCAAGTAACAGTTGTGGAAAATTTTGTATTATACTTTTCTGTTTCAACTACAGTGAAATGAACAATAGGCAGCAGGAACTTCTAAGCATACAGTATGTCTTAGAATGACCCCTTTATAACAGGCTTTCTCATCTGGGACCCTGGGTTGCTTGGGATCTCTTGGCCAGTGAGCAATGCCCACCATGGTAGAGGGGAAATTTTCTCTGATCTCCAGTGTAAAGAAACCAGAAACGTAGCAGGCATTTCTCCAATGATCACCAACATTAGGAGGCATTTCTCCACTGCTCACCAATGTAACAGGGCATTTTTCCACCAATCGTCAATGTACTGGGGCATTTCTCCACTGATCACCAATGTAATGGGGTATTTTCAGCCAATCAGTAATGTATTGGGGCATTTCTCCACTGATCACCAATGTGATGTTCATTTTTCCACTGATCACCAATGTGATGTACATTTCTCCACTGATCGCCAATGTAATGGGGTATTTTTCCACCAATCAATGATGTATTGGGGCATTTCTCCACTGATCACCAATGTAATGGGGCATTTCTCCACCAATCACCAGTACATTGTGGCATTTCTCCACTGATCAACAATATATTGTGGCATTTCTCCACTGATCACCAATGTATTGGGGCATTTCTTCACTGATCACCAATGTATTGGGGCATTTCTTCACTGATCACCAATGTATTGGGGCATTTCGTCACTGATTACCAATGTAATGGGGCATTTCTTCACTGATCACCAATGTATTAGAGCATTTCTTCACCGATCACCAATGCAATGGGGCATTTCACCACCAATCACCAATATATTGGGGCATTTCACCACTAAGCACCAATGTAATGGGCATTTCACCACGATCGCCAATGTATTGGGGAATTTTTCCACTGATCATCAATTTAATGGGTATTTCTCCACTGATCACCAATGTAATGGGCATTTCTTTACTGACCACCAATATATTGGGGGTATTTCTCCACTGATCACCAATGTAATGGGCATTCCTTTACTGATCACCAATGTATTGGGGGTATTTCTCCACTGATCACCAATGTAGTGGGACATTTCTCCACTGATCACTAATGCAGTGGGCATTTCTCCACTGATCACCAATGTGTCGGGGCATTTCTCTACTGATGACCAATGCAGTGGGGCATTTCTCCACTGACCACCAATGTAAGGAACACTTTTCTAATCAACTAGTCTGACTAGTGTATAGAAACACTTCAAATTTCACAATCTGCATTTCTTTTCTGGCCATTATTATTCGTTTCTTACTTTAAACTTAACAACTGTCAGTTGTAGTTTATCTGTTATTTATTAAGTGCCAATACATTTCGGACCAAAAATACTAGTCAACAAAATATGCTCTGAATACTTGGGACCAAAATGTTTGCAAATATGACAATTCTGTTGAGTATGGGTAAGTGGTCCTCATACAGATGTTTCTATTGTCCACCCACAGTCCAGAATTCACCAGTCAGTCCGATTTCTTAATCCCTGTGAATGCCCTAGCCAGTCAAACAACCAGATCTAAATTTGCATTAAAACCTTGCATATAGTTAGTCTGATTTCTCTACATCTGAATCTTATTAGCTTTTTGATTACTTGAGATAAGAAATAGTCATGAAATTGCAAAGGTCAAGATTCTAGCAACATGCCCTTATTGAAAACGTGTGGGCTTCTTCTTTTTCAGTTCTAAATCTGAGCATTGCATCTGCTTTAAAATACTAAATGTAAGTTTCAGCAAATTGTGTAAATCTAGGATTGCCGTACTGTAGGACCAGCCAGAGTATTATTAATGTCCTGTATTGTACAGTACATTGGTGAGATTTAAAACTGATACATGATTTCTGGATGTTGTAACAGTTTGCTTGCCTACAACTATGGCCAAATGCTCTGAATGTACAGATTATTTTCATTTATCAGTTGACTCTTCTCCAGTCTTGCCAGCTTGTACGTACAGACTGTTACGTTGTCTTTTTAAATGATGCATATGTAATATTTTCTGTTCAATAAAATTTTACTGAATTTTTAGAAAACATTAAGAAATTAACCACTTCCCATCCAGCCCATGTGCATAAACGGTTGGACGGTAGAAGTGCAGGAGCGGGTGGACGCTTATAAAAGTTCTCCCGCTTCCCTGCCTGTGCACGCTCCCTGGGAGCACGCAGCACCGTGATCCGCGGCCCGCTGTGTCCAGAACACTGATCGCTGTACGGGACCTCTGTGTGAGGTCCCGATTATGTGATCACTGATTGGCCAATCAGTGATCCCATGAATAGTAGTAAGCAACATGTCACTTCTCACATCATTGCTTACTACTTGTGAAATCTGTGAATGATCACAGAGGTCACATGGTACAAGGCTATTCACAACAGCCTTGTACCATGTGACAAGCTGTGACCAATCACAGCTCTCACAGTATTTCTCAATGGCTGCAAGAATGCAGCCAGAGAGAAGGAGAAATGATTGCTTTTACAGCCTTTATGGGTGTAAAAGCAATCAGTGTAAAAAAAAAATGTTCATCACCCCTCCACAAGTAAAACAGTGTCACTATGGTGACAGTGTACTGCTAGGGTGACAGTATGTTAAAAAAAAAAAAAAAACAGATAATAATATAAAAAAATAAAAATGTAAAAAAATATTTTGAAAAATGATATGTTTTTGGTTATAAACTAATTTGGGTTATTTTTTTTTTTTTTTACTAAAAAGATAGCTGAATACATATTTATGAAGAAAGATTATTTATTTGCAAAATTTTATAAGAAAAACACTTTTTTTTCAAAATGTTTGGACTTTTTCATTTATATAGCAGAAAAATAAAAATCCCAGTGGTGAATAAATACCACCAAAATAAAGTTTTATCTGTCTCAAATAAATGCTAAAAAATTCATATGGGTACAGTGTTCCATGACCGGGCAATTGCCATTCAAAGTGTGGTAGCATTGAAAGCTGCAAATTGCCCTGGACAGGAAGGGGGTGAAAGTGTCTGGACTGGAAGTGGTTAAAGAATGAGAAATGTTGCTCAAATAGCAAGAAAAAAAAAAACATACAAGTAATGTCACACACAGTACATTTTCAAATAATTACCATATGACAGATTGTAAGAATTGTAAGGAACACTGTTAAATAGACATGTGCCTTTAGTTTTGTTATGATTTATTTTTTCGGACAAAAATATTTCTTGCATCCATGTACTTTCTATTGACTTTATTGTTTTTGCTCACATAGAATTAATATATTTCTCTTAATTGCTACCCTACTGCCTTTTGGATGTGTGTCTGTGCGTGCGTTTGTATGTGTGCATCTACATATAGGTAAACACTTGTATGTACAGTATACAGTGAGGTACAGAAGTATTTGAACACCCTGCAATTTTCCAAGTTCGCCCACTTAGAAATCATGGAGGGGTCTGACATTCACATTGTAGGTGCATTCCCACTCTAAGAGACAGAATTAAAAAAAAAAATTCAGGAAATCACATTGTATGATTTTTAAAGAATATATTTGTCTTGCACTGCTGAACATAAGTATTTGAACACCTGAGAAAATCAGTGTTAATATTTGGTACAGAAGCCTTTGTTTGCAATTACAGAGGTCAAACGTTTCCTGTAGTTCTTGACCAGGTTTGCGCACACTGCAACAGGGATTTTGGCCTACTCCTCCACACAGATCTCCTCTAGATCTGTCAGGTTTCAGGGCTGTCACTGAGCAACACGGAGTTTCAGCTCCCTCCAAAGATGTTCTATTGGATTTAGGTCTGGAGACTGGCTAGGCCACTCCAGAACCTTGATATGCTTCTTACGGAGCCACTCCTTGGTTATCCTGGCTGTGTGCTTTGGGTCGTTGTCATGTTGGAAGACCCAGCCACGACCCATCTTCAATGCTCTGACTGAGGGAAGGAGGTTGTTGCTCAAAATCTCACAATAAATGGCCCCATTTATCCTCTCCTTAATACAGTGCAGTCGTCCTGTCCCCTTCGCAGAAAAGCACCCCCAAAGCATGATGTTACCACCCCCATGCTTCACAGTAGGGATGGTGTTCTCGAGATGAAACTCATCCTTCTTTTTCCTCCAAACACGACGAGTGAAGTTTAGACCCAAAAGTTCTACTTTGGTCTCATCTGACCACATGACTTTCTCCCATGCCTCCTCTGGATCATCCAGATGGTCATTGGCAAACTTCAGACGAGCCTGGACATGTGATGACTTGAGCAGGGGAACCTTCCGTGCAATGCATGATTTGAAACAATGACGGTGTAGTGTTCTACCAACAGTGACCTTTGAAACTGTGGTCCCAGCTCTCTTCATGTCATTGACCAGCTCCTCCCTTGTAGTTCTGGGCTGATTCCTCACCTTTCTTATCATCAGTGATACCCCACGAGGTGAGATCTTGCATGGAGCCCCAGTCCGAGGGAGACTGGCAGTCATCTTTAGCCTCTTCCATTTTCTAACAATTGCTCAAACAGGTGATCTATTTTCACCAAGCTGCTTGGCAATTGCCCCGCAGCCCTTTCCAGCTTTGTGGAGGTCCACAATTTCGTCTCTGGTGTCTTTTGACAGCTCTTTGGTCTTGCCCATGGTAGTAGTTGGCGTCTGACTGACTGTGGGGTGGACAGGTGTCTTTAAAGAGCTCAGACAGGTGCTACTAAGTTAGATTAATGAGTGGAGTAGAGGTGGACTTTTTAAAGGCACAGTAACAGGTCTTTGAGAGCCAGAATTCTTGCTGTTTCTCAGGTGTTCAAATACTTATGTTCAGCAGTGCAAGACAAATAAATTCTTTAAAAATCATACAATGTGATTTCCTGTATTTTTTAAAAATTCTGTCTCTCAGAGTGGGAATGCACCTACAATGTGAATTCCAGACCCCTCCATGATTTCTAAGTGGGAGAACTTGCAAAATCGCAGGGTGTTCAAATACTTCTGTTCCTCACTGTATGTACATATGTTCCCCTATTTACTTGCGGTTCCTATTTGCAGAGATCTCTCACACCTTTTGGACTACTTTTTTCATGTTCCTTGGCTGTTCCCGCGTGGATTTGAGAATTTCCACTCCAGCAAACTGTAAGGAAAGTTTAGATTTTTTTACACCACTGGATTTTCCTATACAGGTAATGAGGGTTTTATTGAGATGTCTGCTGTCATTATCTGTTTTTATTTTCATGTTATAGCATTCATAACAGTATATTGGCCTTTAAAATACTATTCATATGTTCTACTGATGAAGATGTTTGAAGAATTTGAAATGCATTGAGCTAACATGTGGATGTTGAATTGAAATAAGATTTGTAAACTTCACTTTGCAAACACTGGATATGGTGCTACGTACAATTTTAATATTTGTATAATAAACTTTATGATGTTATGAATTTACTTTGTGGTACCATTTTCTGTATGCCCAGAGAAAATCCATTGCTACAAAAATATTTCTTTACATGTATTTGAGAATGTGATGATATAGGAAAGAGAACCTTTATCCTTTATATGTGTTGTCAATGGAAATATGGGAATTATTAAATTAGATCCCACTCTGCAGCATGCTGGCATGGCACTGGCTTTGTTACTCTGTGGATGTGGCTGATTTTCAAAGAAAACAAAATTGTAAGACTTTGAACACCTTTTTGTTTTGATGCAGCTGGAATGTATTTAATTTAAATTTAGAGTTCATTTGGTCTATAATGTATACAGTTCTTTACAATGCCTTTCTGAGACTGCCAAGTGTTTTTATGCAAGCATTTTTAGTTGTATAATGGTTAAACTCCTAGCTGAGTAAAGTCATAAGTTAATTCCTGACAAGCTTGCTTTAAATCATAGAGACGAAATGGATTCTCTCTCAAGGTCTCAGTTCCAACCAGGGGCGAACTGACCATTTGGAAACTCAGGCACTGGCCGAGGGCTCGGGGTCAGTAGGGGGCCCCATGAGATGCCCCTGGTACCTTTTTCATAGGCTTTTTTGAGTTTGGGCAAGGACACAGGGGCCCCATGATCCCCTATTGCCCGGGGGCCCCATGAGTTGTCAGTCCGCCCCTGGTTCCAACATCTATCGATATTTGACTGGCACAACCTACAAAACGATTGTGACACTGAACATTTAATTTATAACTGGTTACCCATACCATTCCCTATGCATGCTTCCCTAAATCTAAAAAATTAATAATGGAAATGTTTTTCTAAGCATGTTCTCATTTGTATGGGTAGCTTCAGTAATATTGCACAAAGCTCTATGTTTGGGAATTGAGCTCAACCTTTATATCCAATGGCGTCCATTTCTAAAAACTGCCATTGTTGCTTTTAAATGGCTGTAGATGATGCACAAAACAGAATTCTGGTAGGAAGGATGGTGCAAAGCAAACAGTAGATACCAGGCTGGGATAAATTGGGCACAAAATCAACCACTGGATGCCAAGTAAATAAAAAGACGCATCTACTGCCAATTTAAATGGAATGACCTATGTCACTCTAGTATTGAGAATTCCTAATTCTGGCATCTACCTAATTCTTTCAATGTGAACTGCAGTGTGCATGCATGTTGCAAAGTCCATTTAACAAAGGACAATTAATAATATTTTTCACTGAAGTAGATAAATCCTTTAAGTTGTTGTTGAAGGGCGGCATTTGGCTATAGAGTTTCATTTTAATACAGGCAGATTTTTTAATGTAGTATTCTCCTCAGTGGTAACCGTCTATAAACCCCACACAGATCATTAGCTGTCATACTAGGAAACTTTGTCACTTTTTTCCCTATCAATTTCTGTCTCAGTGACAATGGTCATCAGGTCATATAGAGGGGTAAGGTAGGCCATACATGATTCAATTTATTATGTTCAACCAACAGGTTGAACAAAAGTAAATAAACAGTTTCCCCCTTTCACATATTCCAGGTGGATGGTGGAATCCCTCCTGTGGAGTTATTGTATTCTCACAGCAGGGAGGCTTCCCCACCATCAAAATGCACTGATCAGCACTGCCTGCTATAGCTGGCAGCACTGATCGAGTGAAAATTTTCCAGCAGTCTGGTTGCACAGAAATCAATTGAGAGATCAACTTCTGTACAATCAGCCTGATGACAAATGAATCCAAATTCAGCTGGTCCCCGTTGAACTGGCTGCTTTTCGATCCATCTGTAGCCAGCTTAAATCTACCTAGTGGTGACACAAACAGCAATAAAACCTTATCAGGGATTCCCTACTCTATCCAAAACTAAAGAAAAAAAAGGCGACACAATTTCTTTAATACATTTGAATTATTTTCTCTTGGGTAGATACCAGGGGCGGACTGACCATTTGGAAACTCGGGAACTGCCCGAGGGCCCGGGGTCAGTAGGGGGCCCCATGAGAGGCCCCTGGTACCTTTTTCATAGGCTTTTTTGAGTTTGGGCAAGGACACAGGGGCCCCATGATCCCCTCTTGCCCGGGAGCCCCATGAGTTGTCAGTCCGCCCCTGGTAGATACATTTTTTAAATGTTTTGCTCCTAATGTAATATGTAAGGAGGAAAATAGGATACTGAAGACTGCAAGCACTGGCACTTCCCTTTCTAACAGAATACACTAGGTACATAAGCAGGGACCAGAATTTCTTCTCTTCAAATCTGCGTTTATAATGGTCATGCTCTGACCACGTACCTTGTGCATCAGCTGCATTATAACATAAGGTATAGCACTGAACAAAGAGATGGACTATTTAGATTTATAGACATTCAATTAGAGACATTTCATAAACGTAATCTGGTATGAAGTTGCTATCTATTAAATTCATGGAAGTGAAATCTCTAATTTTAACTGCTACTACACAGTAAACTATTATAGTATATACCTGTGGAGGCACATTTTCATATCACCATCATAAAACACTGTAAAACCATAAAATATAATGAATTAATAAAGTGGAATCAAACTTGAAAGGTGAAAAATTGCAGTGTTCTAGGGAACATCTAAAAGTGTCAATTGTGCCTACACAGTACCCTGAAAAATGTACCTTGTCTGGAATCTTTCACAAATTATAATATTGCACTTCCGAGTATGTGTGCCTAGGAACTCCTGTGACTAGCTTTATATCTGTAGTATGAGATCTGCTGCTTTTGACTGACAGTTTTTGGAGTGGGAGTTGGTGATGTCACTACTGTTCTCCTTGCTGGAGGTTCTGACATGAGAAAGCAAAGCGCTGCCTATACCGAGATGGCCACTGCCATATGAAGGCACAGTGAAGAACAAGGCATGGTAAACCAGTAATGGGGGAAGGATCAGCTAAAGAGAGCCCACAGACAAAAATGTAGGCTAGCCCCTTGATGTCTGTAATTTTTTTGTGTACTATTTCCACAGTTTAGTCCCCCTTTAATTCTAAACAAATAACAAATATATTACATTGATATCCACATAGCTAGGATCATTTAGTTTTTATGGGTCTTGTAATCATGCTTAACAATTTCATAATCTCTTTGTATCTTGCCATCTCAAAATTGTTTTTGAAAGTGTAATATATTCATACTACAATGCAAATGCCTAAATTATTCTAATTTTTTATTATTCTAATTCTAAACTATTGACAAAACTATTATGAACTTAAACCTATTTGTGTTTACCATTCATAAATTCTTTTTCACCAATTTTCTTTTTCCAGACAGATTGCCTAACTCATTTGTCTGCACAGATAATTGTACAAAATCTGCCTTGCGTTTGTAGTCAATGAACAGTAGGTTATTTAAAAACTTTGTATATTAAGGCAAAATCCTTTAAAATTTCAGCAGACTCCTGTCATCTACAGAGTCCAGTGTATTTTGCATTATTAAAGTGATTTTAAAGACTTTTTTTTTGTACAATAACCATGGCATATTTGTTCTGTGCAATGGTTTTCCACAGAGCAGCCCCAAACCCCCTCTCCTGGGACCCTCGCTGGATTTCTTAGTTCCTCTTCTCTGTGTGTTCCCATAGCAAGCCGCTATGGCCTTGCTCCCAAGCCAGGTTGTGTGCATCCATAGACACAACAATGTGGCTCAGTCCCACCCTCCGATGACATGATGTGACTGACAGCAACAGGAGCCAATGGCTTCCTCTGCTTGTAGCCAAGCTTGTGAGAGCAGGGAGAGGGGAGAGGAGAACTGAAGCAGGGTACAGCGCTGGATCAATGCAGAATTCAGGTCGTGTTAGAGAGGGGGCTGGGGGACACTGCGATTTTGTGAGGCTTTTTACCTTAATGCAAAGAACGCATTAAGGTAAAATTCCTTTAGCTTTTACAAACACTCCTACGTCATGAGAGATCTACCTGGAAAAAATAAACTGTGTTGTTGTCAAATAGTATAAACTAAAGCCAGTCATAGATTTTTGTATAAACGTTAAATCACATCAGCACATTCAATAACGCCATCAGTTACTTGATGAATGTCTTCAAATCATACTTCAAAATGTCATTTGCTTTTAACATTTGATTTTGGAATGAATGGAATTTTTCAAACGAAAACGGCATACGTTGTTTAAATTTTATTCCTTCAGGAAAAATTTTCAATCTTGCTCCTTTAATTGAATACAAAGTGTACTGCAGTTGGATGAGGTGCAGATTGTGACATCACCACCCTGTCTCTCAACCTCATCCAATCAAAAAAAAAATGTATTCATTAAAAAATGAAAGTGGAAAGTGGGCAACCTCCTATGGTCACTATGCAGAAGGGAATCCATTCAGCACAGGACCTGAAAAATTGTAAGGATCACTGTAGTAGTGGTGACTACTACAGTGATTGTCAGCATCCACAGAGGTCCCTCAGGTATGATATATATTTACTAACATTGTGCCAAACTGGACCAATGTAACTATGCAAAAAAGATTATACCTGAGTATATGCCTACTACAACATTATTAAAGGAAATTTATACAATAAAATGATATTCTACATGTGATTTTCCATAGGAAATTCTTCTAAGGAGCATAATGTATAGACAGGTTGGATATAGTTTCTCTGGGTTCATTGAAATCTTACACATAAGTTACTGGTCATGTGAAAAATGATAGAGGTGGTAGGGGATAGGTGGTCACATGATCTCCACTAAAGGACAGCATCAGTAGGTCCAGGGGCGGACTGACCATTGGAAACTTGGGCACTGCCCGAGGACCCAGGGTCAGTAGGGGGCCCCATGAGATGCCCCTGGTACCTTTTTCATAGGCTTTTTTGAGTTTGGGCAAGGACACAGGGGCCCCATGATCCCCTATTGCCCGGGGGCCCCATGAGTTGTCAGTCCACCCCTGGGTAGGTCTGACTGTGAGAATCCATCTGAGCATCATTACCTCTAACCCTTTCTGGCTAATATACCATTATCAATGTGCTGGGTGACTGGCATCAGCAAAGAGAATAAAAAGGTTCTAGGATTAAGTAAGCAGTCAAACGCCAACTACTTTTCCAGTATGTTGAAAACCTGCAAAAACACGGGCAAAACATACTATCCCCATGTAGACAGAGACCTGAAAAAAGAATTTCAACTTTAGGACACCATGCTGTCACTCTTGTTGAAACAACTGCATTATAAATTCATTGAAACGTAATTAGTAAGTGCCCTGGACAACAGGACAATGGTTAGTTCACCATTTTTTAGTTTAGCCCAGATTTTATCTGCTAAAAACTGGCCTGTGGGTAGGGTGGAGGTGGGCCTATCATATGCACATTTCTCAGAAAAGGATGAGTGATAGATTGCCCATGCTCTTTAGGAATGCTGTATTGCTAGAATTCAGCCTCATTCAGCATAGCAGTTTTTCTGTAAAGAGACCATTTTCTGTAATGCAGAAAAGGGAATACTCAGAAAACAATATCTTTGTCAATAATAGCCACTGTAAAATCATTTTAACTAAGGGGTTAGCCCACACATGTCCCAGTTATGCAGATTATGGCCAAAAGTCTGTGGAAATTTCACCATCAAGCTTACAACTATCCTCATAGTATGTGGACACCCCTCTACATTATCAAGTTCCTGTGTTTTCAGTGAAGGGTACTTTTAATGCTGCAACAAAGATATCTTTCACAATTGTGTGCTTCCAACCATGTGGCAACTATTTGGGAAATGTCCTTTCTGTTCCAGCATGACCATGGTCCTGTACACAAAGCCAGCTCCATGAAGACATGATTTGGCAAGCTTAGTGTATGAGAACTTGAGTGGCCCACATGGAGCCCAGACATCAACCCTACTGTGAGCCAGATTTGCTCATCCAACATTATTACCTGACCTCATAAATGCTGTTTTGACTGAATGGGCATGAATTCTCGACAGACACATTCCCAACATCTTGTAAAAAAGCCTTAGTGGAAGTGTGGAAGGTGTTGTAGCCAGAAAGGGAAAGGGGACAAAACTTCATATTAATACTCATGGTTTTTGAATAGAATGTGCAACAAGTTCAAAGAGGCGTAATGTCATTGGTCAGGTGTCCACAAATTGATGGCCATATGTGTAGCAAATGATGCTTGAATCTATTGCATACTGTATGTATAAGTGATGTATCTATGCAATGGTAAAATCTCGGGTATCTAAAAATACAAACTTATAATGAAAGAACGTAGGGCAACAATTTAGGCAAATTCTATTCTGTGCCATCCCACATAAAAAGTAGCGTGTCACAAATTAATATCAATCCACCACACATGTCCTTTTATAACACATTTTAATATGAAAAGGTAATTGTACATGTGTTTTATAAACCAGTTGCATAAAATAGACCAGTTATATGAAAGCTTTGTGTCTTTTAAGGCTTTGTCACAGTAATGTTTTTACTGTTTTCCCTCATAAAAATAGTGCAAATTGTAAAAATACATAATTAGAAAAAGGTTAGTTCGGTACAGGTACTGGCAGGCCTCTTGTAGAAGTGGGTTGGTAAAAGTCTTGTAGGTCTCCAGTAGATGAAGGAGATCAATACAAGTCCTTGTGCTTCTCTCGCAGGTTCGAAAGTCCTTGTTGCTCTCTTGAGATGTTGATCATATTCATACAAGGTCTTAGCTCTAGAAAAAGTGTAAGTTAACAATCTACACAAAATTTTGTAGAGCCATTGCAGATGTTAGCAGTGATCGGCTAATGAAGTCATGAAGGTGTTGTCAGAAGTTCAGTACAAGTCCTTGTAGATTTCTTGCAATAGTGGATGAAGGCTCATCTCGGCCTCAGTTTTCCTTATAACCTGCAATTGCTGAACATGCTCTGTCACCACTTGTCTAAGGTCCGTCATCTTTTGGAGAAGTTTAGCAAAGAGCTGGGCGGAGTCTGGATGGTTTATCTTAAGTTGTAGCTCTAGCGCTTGTAGCAATGTGTCCTGAATGTCTTCTATGGGCTTCACATTCAACAATCCAGGACGATCTGAAAAAAAAAGAAAAATAGAAAATTGAAGAGCAACAATTTCAAAATGTAATTAGTATGTTATCACTGTGAAAATCGTGTCTAATTAAGGTTGAACTCTAGGCAGAACGGAAAGACACAAAGGAATGCAGCTCTGTAATTATTAAAATATAATTTTTTTCAACACAACCGGTGTAAGCACATGAAATTGACCTTGTGTTAGCCATTTGCAGTTTCTTCATACCAGGGCTGGCCTGCCAGAGGAAGAAGCAGTATAAGGAGACAATCAAATTATAAGCTGATAGGAAGCATGCTGAACAGAAAGTAATGTGACAGAGAGTTAGGCCCAGGGGCGGACTGACCATTTGGAAACTCAGGCACTGCCCGAGGGCCCGGGGTCAGTAGGGGGCCCCATGAGATTCCCCTGGTACCTCTTTCATAGGCTTTTTTGAGTTTCGGCAAGGATACAGGGGCCCCATGATTCCCTATTGCCCGGGGACCCCATGAGTTGTCAGTCCGCCCCTGGTTAGGCCCCTTCCAAACGGGGTGGACTCCACTAGGAGTGTGCTTGCTCAGCAGGGAATCTGTCCGCTGGTCCCTGCTGAGCAAGCAGATGGCTGGTCTGTGTCCACTCTGCTTATGCAGAAGGGACACAGAAACAACCCGCTGTCCTCTATGGGCAGTCAAATGGAAACAGAATGCCTTTCCGTGTACAACTGCCTGCCATCCATTCTGAACCACTATTCGGAGGAGGAACGGATCCCCTTACATCTGTTTTTAGTGGATTGGACACAAGTCCATTTACATCCACAACTCTATAAAGGGTAATGGAGGGTTCGATCAGGTCCACCTAAAATAAGCTCATCACTGTACTACCTCTCCTTCCACTGTCCAGGCACAGGTTGGGGAGGGTTCAGGATGATTTGGGCTCAGAGGAAGCGGGATTTGGGCCACAAGACTGAGGACATCTAGTGGCAGAAAAAAGTACTATGGAGGAAAATCTCAAGATTGATAGTGAATTGTGCAACAAAAGCTGGCTTTGTTATTTTATCTTTCAATGGGCTGTTCATTTTATCTTGTTATTTTTGGTCTGTTCTACTTTGAATACATTTGATCATGCACCATCCTTTCCAGCCAGTGTTACCAGACTTACAGCCCAAACCCAGTAGCTTTAGTTCTTTTGTCTTTGTAAGAAACCTATTAAGCCAGAGCTAATTACAAGCACCACAGAGAGCTGTTTGTTATACCATCCATATGTGCCTATTCTTGGAAGAAAAAAAATGGCAACCCTTTTGTTGCATAATGTTGCTTTTAGAGTGTTTGCAGGGATCGACAGTGATAGGTAGTGTTTGGTAGCCTATGGCACCTTTGCCAGCTGTTATTACATATGCCCATAATTTTAGGATCTGTTGATAATATGTCTAATTTACCCACAACAGCTGCCTGATGCTGCAAACATATCTTAACCGATAATATTTTACAAAGCTGTGCAGTGAATGACATAGAAAAACACTGTATAACCGTGCACAAATAAAAGTTTCTACATACACGTTTGTGAATTTCAGTTTTTAGTTCTTTATCTGCCCCATCAGTTTGCCTTAATATTGGAATAATCATTAAAAATATACAGTCCCAATATATTTTAACATGGGTAAACTGTCCTGCCCCAAATTTCCATCTGACAATGGCACATTCTATCATACAGTCATATGCACCTTCTGCACTCACTGACTTTTTAAGTTCTATCCTCTAGCTGCCCAATATATGTAACCCAGAATGGAGCTTGGATCATCGCTGCAAGCAAGGAGAGAGTTCAGTCCCCCTGGTCTTCAGAAATAGAAGTGGCAGCATACAGGCTCACTTATCCAACAATGACAGAATCATGTGCATGGAGAATGCCACACTCCCAACCAGAATAAGAGTACAGGTGTAGAACGGCCTCAGCCATCTCTGCTCCACAAACCAGGCCCCCCTGACATGTTTCATCCAGCCCATCCGGGGCTTAGTCATAGAGGTCATAGAGATCATAAATCTCTATGACTAAGCCCCAAAAGGGTGGGTGAGATATGTCAGAGGGTTCGACTTGTTGAGAGGAGCTGGATGAGGCCATTCTACACCTGTACTCATACTCCATTCGGAATTGTGGCGTTCTCCATGCACACGATTCTCTCTAAATAATTATTGGGGTTTTTAGAGGACTCAGACTTATCTAATTATACAAAACTTCTTCTACAATTGTATTTGTTTAGGCTAAGAAACTTATGGCAATCCAGTGGAAGTCACAGGTTTTTCCCACTCTACCTCAATAGCTTAGACTGGTCAACCAAATTATCCCTAAGTATAAATGAAAGTGATTGTAAATGCAATTATTTTTTAATAACAAACAGATTTATACTTACCTGTTCTGTGCAATATAGAATTGTACAGAGTGGCCCTGATTCTCTTGTCCTCAGATCTCGCGCTGGCACTCCTGGCTCCTCCTCTTCTTGGTGTGAAACCACAGGAAGTCACTTCCTATCATGGCACACCTGTAGGCTCAATCCAAAGCTGAACTTCATGTATCCATAGATACAGACAGTGCAGCTCAACTCAGCAGAAGGAACCAATGGCTCCCGCTGCCTCAGCAAAGACTGTGAGACCAGGAAGTGAGAGGAGAGAGTCGCTGCAGATAGGCACAGTGCTGGATCGAGTGAGGACTCAGGTCAGTGTTGTATTCATTTCTTGTGCTGCCCTAAGCAACACAAGAATCGGCATCCCCCACCAGCAGCAACCCCCCATCACCACCACCACCGGCAACCAGCACCACCACCCCCCTGCCACTAACAAACACCCGATCACCTGCCATTCCTCCCCCTCGTCACCATCGCCACCAACACCTGATCACCCAGTTAAAAGAACTAACCAGCACAATAAGTAGCCAGCCATCCCGCAACCTCCAGCAGCATACAGCCTCCTCACCAGGTCCCCGTCCCTGACACGCCTTCTGGGGAGTGCTGCCTCCCTCCTGAAAACTGCCACCCAAGGCAAATACCTTGTTTGCCTCACGGTAAATACCACTGACTCAGGTAAGTATTGGGGGGGGGGGGGTGAGGCAGCAATACGTTAAACATTTTTTACCTTAATGCAAGGAATGCATTAAGGTAAAAAAATGTTTAGACTTTAGAGCCGCTTTAATGTACGAGGCTCGAGGATGCCCATTGAAACTTCAAAAAATGTTGGTCCCCCTGGCTGGAATCACAGTCTACTTAATCAAAGTGTGTTTCATAACAAAGTGCATTAAAGAAATAAATTATTCAATTCATATATAAACAAGAGTCTTTATAAAGCATGCGCTCTACTGTACAACAAACTTGTGAACAGGTTAAATAAATACCACATAGGGTGGAGCTATAGCGGAGTTGTCATCATGCCCGCCGAGGCGTTGATTGCTGAATACCATTGATGCCTTTTATACTTTTATGCTCGTAAATAGATGTCTAATTTTACTAAAGCGTGATTTTTAATTACTGCATCATGAGAGTTCTTCTTTCTCTTGCGAATATGTTATAACTATTGGCTGACATGATCTCATGGAATCATTTGAGCTTTCTAGAAGTTTTTTTGTTGTGGACTTTTTTAGAATCTTCATGAATTTTGTTATTTATTTTGTCTATTCACAAGTTTGTTGTAGAGCACATGCTTTCTAAGTGATTCCTTTTCTGATACACTAGCACATCATTTTTTTGTTTTATTAATTTTGGAATGACAGTCTACCATACAAATTGATTATTAATTTATAAATGCAGTCGTGGATACTGCGTAAAATTAAGTCACTCACCATATATACAGTATATAGTCGTTAGGCTCATATGATAGAATAGTAAATTATGTATATACTATGACTACCTGGTATTTTATTGCAATGCAGTCATATATTAAATTGATTCGTGTAAATTGTTGTCTGTCCTTTATATGTACATGCTGTACAATTTTTTGTGTTTATGGAAAGCCAATATAAATTAAAAAATAAAAAATAGTCAATGTTTTAAATGAATTATAGAAAACTTGCTTAGTTGTAGCAGCACCTCATTTCACATTACATAAATATTAATATATCAGCCACTGTTTTATTGATTGATGAGTTTTTGCAGAACTGACAAAACTTAATACAACTGGATGCGGCATGCCTGCTTTCCCATGATATGTTTCAGCCCTGGCATACAGAATATTTCTGAATTGCAGTCTAATTTGAAATGAGGTTGTTCTAATACTCATTGAGGTCATTGTTAGCTAGCATCTTCTAAATTCTTCAGTTCAGTAAACACTACCAATGAAGCACAGTGTGCTTGTCCTTAATGAAAAAGCAACTAATGGCCATGGTTAAATAGTTTTCCCATCACCCACATCCACGAAAAAGCCTGAAAGTGTAAACCATAACCATTAGTCTTCATACACACTGGCCATTTTTACAGCGGCTGTTTTTGGCTTTTGCCGTTTTTTTCAACAGCCAGTAAATTCCCAGCATGTTATGTGTCCATGCCAGGGGCAGACTGACAACTCATAGGGCCCCCAAGCAATAGGGGATCATGGGGCCCCTGTGTCCTTGCCCAAACTCAAAAAAGCCTATGAAAAAGGTACCAGGGACATCTCATGGGGCCCCCTACTGACCCCGGGCCCTCGGGCAGTGCCCGAGTTTCCAAATGGTCAGTCTGCCCCTGGTCCATGCACACATAGGCTTTAATCAGCATTTTTTTGTCAGGGGCGTTTTTTGGCTGGAAAAAAAAACACAAAATTAGTGGGTTTCTAGAGGAGTTTTTAGCTGTAAAAATGCTCTAACGCTCGTAATCGAATAAAAACGTGGTAAACGTGCGCATTTTTTTGAGCAAACATTTTATTTATTATGTTGTGTGTAGTAACACTAAAAAACGCAAATGTGGAAAAATGCAAAAAAAATGCTGAAAAACTCTTTGTTTTCAACGCAACTTTACACAGCTAACTCTACCAGCGTTATTAAAACGCCCCGTGTGCATAGAGCCTAAATGTCTCCTATTTGCTCGCTGTTACTTGGTTAAACACACTACTAAAAGTGTTTTGTTGTAGCAGATTATTAAGTGCCTGTTGATCCTTCCAGAAACCTTATGAGCAGATAACTTTCTCTGCTTTCCACTTATGTTTACTGTTATCAGCTAGCATTGTTGCCAGATCTCTATGGACTACAAAGCACCTCCTCAGTTTAATATCAAAGTGAGGAGAGGGGGAGGTGTTTTGTAGTTCTGCCACACTTCCTGTCCTAGAGTGGCAACACTGCTCCTCCATAGATATAGCTCAGTGAGTGAATGTTGACACCCTAGGACAGGAAATGCGGTACTGGCAGAATTACCAAGTAAAAAATAAAGGAAAAAAAGCCTGAAAATATAAAACCAAAGCAAGTCACTACATCTTAGGACAGGTAAGCTGATATTCATTACACTATTGTTTTAGGGATTTAGATATATCTAAACAAGAACCGCGAGTACATGATTGCATTTACTGTTTGATTGCTAGCAGGCATGGCACCCAAGGCCTTTGATAAGGGGGTACCTCTAGTCCTCCTGTACGGGGCCCAGACCAGCAGGGGGGCCCAGGCAGCTGGGTGAATCATAGGTGGGCAGGGAGGGTGTTCGGCATGGCGGGGGGTTGGTGCAGTTACTGGAATTGATCCCCTGTATGGCTCTTCCTGCAGCAGCTGCAAGCTGGCATCTTCTCTGGCTCGCTGGCTTTCAGCTACTGCAGAGAGAGCCATAAAGGGGATCGGTTCCAGTAATTGCTCCTGCACCCATCACCTCCCTGCGCATCTTATGTTTCCCCCTGGTGCCCAGGTCCCCCTGTGTGCCTCCACCCCCGCAGAGCTGTCGGCTTCCCTCCTCTCCTTCCTACCAGCAATTGCAAGCACACAGTAGGAGCCTTCAGGATAGAGAGGGGGGAAGGGTCTGGTACACATGTCAAATTTACCAGCCCCTTCCTTTCCTGAATGAACACAAAAAGTGATCATTACGGATCACTCACTTTGTTCATTCATACCTGAAGCATAGCAGACTGTGTTTTTTTTTTTGGGGGGGGGGGTCCTGTCAGGTTGGCTGTATGGGGCCCCGTGGTTTCTAAAAGCAGCCCTGATGGCACCCATGGCAATGCTATGAGAAATGTGTGGTGTAATTTACTCACACAGCATAAATTAATAGAATTTTGTGATTTCTATAATAGTGTGAATGCTCCTAGAAGGAAATATGATTATGTTTGGATATTGGATTGAATTGGTCAATTTTGTGTCCTCAACTTCAGGCAAATTCATGAGCAAACAAGATGTGCTGGCTTTCCTGAAACAAAGGAAACACTTTATAAGAGTTGCTGTCTTTATCAGATTTTTATTGCTATACTGTATGTGTTCATGTTGTCACTGGGAAAGTAAGATTTTGTGCTGGTTCACACTGGTGCAAATTGTCATGTGATTTGACTGTTCAAACCACATGACATATCGCATCCAATGATCAGCAAAGGAACCGTTCTAATCGATGAGACTCCAATTAGAAAAGTATTTTGCTGCACTACGTTTGCCGTTTGGGGTACGACTTGCACAGACATCTATGCAGAAAGTTGCACAGATGTCTATGAATACAAGTGTACAATCCAAACACACACGTTCCTGCGTTAAAAATGGCTGTGTGTATAAGTGAGTGCTGAAGAGATCATCGGCTGGAACCGAACAGAATCGGTAAAGGAGAATGTCACCAGCACACCGAGGATCACCAATATACAGTCAGGTCCATAAATATTGGGACATCGACACAATTCTAACATTTTTGGCTCTATACACCACCACAATAGATTTGAAATGAAACAAACAAGATGTGCTTTAACGGCAGACTGTCAGCTTTAATTTGAGGGTATTTACATCCAAATCAGGTGAACAGTGTAGGAATTACAACAGTTTGCATATGTGCTTCCCACTTATTAAGGGACCAAAAGTAATGGGACAATTGACTTTTCAGCTGTTTCATGGCCAGGTGTGTGTAATTCCCTCATTATCCCAATTACAATGAGCAGATAAAAAGTTCAGAGTTCATTTCAAGTTTGCTATTTGCATTTGGAATCTGTTGCTGTCAACTCTCAAGATGAGATCCAAAGAGTTGTCACTATCAGTGAAGCAAGCCATCATTAGGCTGAAAAAACAAACCCATCAGAGAGATAGCAAAAACATTAGGCGTGGCCAAAACAACTGTTTGGAACATTCTTAAAAAGAAGGAATGCACCGGAGAGCTCAGCAACACCAAAAGACCCGGAAGACCACGGAAAACAACTGTGGTGGATGACCGAAGAATTCTTTCCCTGGTGAAGAAAACACCCTTCACAACAGTTGGCCAGATCAAGAACACTCTCCAGGAGGTAGGTGTATGTGTGTCAAAGTCAACAATCAAGAGAAGACTTCACCAGAGTGAATACAGAGGGTTCACCACAAGATGTAAACCATTGGTGAGCCTCAAAAACAGGAAGGCCAGATTAGAGTTTGCCAAACAACATCTAAAAAAGCCTTCACAGTTCTGGAACAACATCCTATGGACAGATGAGACTGAGATCAACTTGCACCAGAGTGATGGGAAGAGAAGAGTATGGAGAAGGAAAGGAACTGCTCATGATCCTAAGCACACCACCTCATCAGTGAAGCATGGTGGTGATAGTGTCATGGCGCAGGCATGTATGGCTGCCAATGGAACTGCTTCTCTTGTATTTATTGATGATGTGACTGCTGACAGAAGCAGCCGGATGAATTCTGAAGTGTTTCGGGCAATATTATCTGCTCATATTCAGCCAAATGCTTCAGAACTCATTGGACGCCATTTCACAGTGCAGATGGACAATGACCCAAAGCATACTGCAAAAGCAACCAAAGAGTTTTTTAAGGAAAGAAGTGGAATATTATGCAATGGCCAAGTCAATCACCTGACCTGAATCCGATTGAGCATGCATTTCACTTGCTGAAGACAAAACTGAAGGGAAAATGCCCCAAGAACAAGCAGGAACTGAAGACAGTTGCAGTAGAGGCCTGGCAGAGCATCACCAGGGATGAAATCCAGCATCTGGTGATGTCTATGCGTTCCAGACTTCAGGCTGTAATTGACTGCAAAGGATTTGCAACCAAGTATTAAAAAGTGAACGTTTTATTTATGATTATTATTCTGTCCCATTACTTTTGGTCCCTTAACAAGTGGGAGGCACATATGCAAACTGTTGTAATTCCTACACATCTTTGAGGGTATTTACATCCAAATCAGTTCACCTTATTTGGATGTAAATACCCTCAAATTAAAGCTGACAGTCTGCAATTAAAGCACATCTTGTTCGTTTCATTTCAGATCCATTGTGGTGGTGTATAGAGCCAAAAATGTTATAATTGTGTCGATGTCCCAATATTTATGGACCTGACTGTAGGTCCAAGAGTTTTAATGAACGATCATATAATTACAGCAAGGTAACTTTTCAGAGTCACATGTCTGATGAATGGGTCCTGCGAGACTCCAAAACGTTGCCTTGCTGTAACTATGTGATCGTTCATTAAAACTTTTGGACCCATATTGGTGATCCTTGGTGTGCTGCTGACGTTCTCCCTTGCAAAAGTCTATGAAGTCACACCCGAAGTTGCACTGTCATCCGACTTTCAAATTCGGATCCATTATGAACCAGGGCTAAAGTATATTTAAAGGCAAAGTTTTATCATTGAGACTAGGTTCACACGTGTGCGTCTTTAATGTATTTTTTATGCTTCTATGGGGGGCAAAAAAAGCACCAGTACTTTTTACCAAGATGCTTGCACAGGTGTGGATAGAGCATTGTCTGTTGGCCAACTTTTTTTCAGTCTTCCTGCTGGTGAGATCATCCTCCCTGATTGCCCCAGGACAGCAAAAAGTAATATGAAATCCAGAATTTTGACACAAGATAGAGAAATGTTCCCACAAAGATATATGCCCTGCTTATCATTGCCTAAGAAATGTCCATAGGGCCAGATCTAGGTGGATGCCAGGTTGGGCTGTATCCAGGGGCAGACTGACCATTTGGAAACTAGGGCACTGCCCGAGGGCCCGGGGTCAGTAGGGGGCCTCATGAGATGTCCCTGGTACCTTTTTCATAGGCTTTTTTGAGTTTGGGCAAGGACACAGGGGCCCCATGATCCCCTATTGCCCGGGGGCCCCTTGAGTTGTCAGTCCGCCCCTGGCTGTATCCCCCAGATTTTAGTTGAGCCCCCCCCCCCCCAGTCCCTGGGAGTGCATCTACTGATACATGAGCCATTATTATGGTGGTAATTGATATAAGGGAGCACTCTGATTGGGACAATCCATGTAAGGGGTCACTGTGAAGAGGACACCTGATGTAAGGGGGCACTCTGATAGGGACACCTGATGTAAGGAGGACTCTGATGGGGACACCTAATGTAAGAGGGAACTTTGAGAAGGACCCTGGTGTAAGGGGGGATTCTGTTGGGTTTCACCTAATAAAAGGGGGGCTCTGATGGGGACCCTGATGTAAGGGGACACTCTGATGGGGACACCTGATGTAAAGGGAGACACCTGATGGGTGTTTAATTAATATTTATTTTTGTAACTTTATTCTGCATAAAACATTTAACAGTGTCATTTCAAGAGATAATTTACCTTAATGTAAGGGGGCATTCTAATGGGGATGTTGATGTAAAGGGGGGACTCTGATGAGTACTCATGATGTAAAGAGGGACTCTGATGAGGACTCCTGATATAAAGGGGCACAGGCTTTGTTTAATCGCCCCAATCTAATGACAGCCTAATGTACGTTTAACATACTCGTGTTTCCCAGGTCATGACACTGTGTGACAGGCTATCAGACATTGTGTTGACATTGTGCCCCCTGACATTTTTTTTACTGCACCTCCAGATCAGATAGGATAGATCTAGCCCAGTTTCAAAGGTTTTCTTCTTTCATGTTGGGTATATACTACAATGACCATTCCCCACCCTACCCCAAACTAAAAAGAAGACATTTTTGGCTGACAGAGGCTCTTACTTATTTTTGACAATTGCTGGTGTTGGAAGTGGCTGGATGGTGCACCTTGCAGCGCTTGCATTTAGCGCAGGAGGGGCCCAAGGGCCATTGCTTGAAATACAGATTTCTTGCACACTGGACATTTGTTCCTGGGTGCATAAAGCCCTAAACATTCTTACCTTTAGTCACATCATCAAGCCCTGTCAAGCTGCAGCAGCTGTGAGCTTCTCATAGAGCAGGGTTTCTCAACCAGGGTTCCTCCAGAAGTTGCTAGGGGTTCCTTGAGCAATTTCTGCCTCTAAGATAAGTTCCCATTGACACCATTGATCTTTTTAGCTATCTATAAGGGGGCAATTCTTCCCATTGACCACAAGTGTAAGGAGCATTCTTCCCACTGACCATCACACTAATGTATCATGACTTGAAGATATAGTAATTTTTATTAGGGGCTCCCTGAGACCAGAAAGTTATTTCAAGGGTTCTTCTGTGTTGAAAAGGTTGAGAAAGGCTGTCACAGAGTTTAGGAAGGCTGCCAGCAGCAGGCCTGTGCCCTCCACTCATAGCTATAGGCCAGAGCCCCATGCATCAGGGCTAAATGTCCAGTGTGCTTAGCATGAAAAAGAAAGGCGAACTATATGGGCCCATTCACAACAAGACATATATGTTTCCATGCGTGCACAAAGAACAATCTGAATCCAAATGTAACAAGCTACTCAGGAGTCACAGAATGACAGGTTCCATCTAAGAGGGTGTCATTGGTGTATTTATGACAGATTCTCTTTAAATTCAAACGTCTTTAACAAACTGAATATACACATTTATGAGACTAATGTGATACAATACAAGATTTTATTATATAGTATTGAAAGACAGTTTCTTTCAGAGTCCTTAATCTACATCTAGACCTGGTTTGAACCTGCTGCATTTATGAAGTCTACAACTACAATGAAATTATCGCAGTAAACTTATCCTCAGATGACATGGCTTTAATCTTACGTTTACTGGACGGTTACACTTTAACCAATCTGATTTCTCTGCCTAGCAATGATGCCAACTCTTATAAAATCTGCACATAACTGAATGTAGCTGAGCATAATGCCACAAGCCCTAAGTAGTAGAGACAGATCCAAAGGATCAGGGAAAGAAGGGAAGCAGTTAGAACATCTTTTTACCTGTGTGATGGCATGTATGGAAACTCGAACAACAAATTTTAATTTGGACCCTTTGGGTCTGTTCAATACACAACTGAAAATGTTTTCATATATCTTGTTTTATCTGTTAAACATGTGCAAAAATACCTGTTGCTCCTGCCAGGGGCAGACTGACCATTTGGAAACTCGGGCACTGCCCGAGGGCCCGGGGTCAGTAGGGGGCCCCATGAGATGCCCCTGGTACCTTTTTCATAGGCTTTTTTGAGTTTGGGCAAGAACACAGGGGCCCCATGATCCCCTATTGCCCGGGGGCCCCATGAGTTGTCAGTCCGCCCCTGGCTCCTGCCAATAATATGGTAAGCTGATACCTTACTGTGCTCATTGATTCTGCTACACTCATGCATTACATTGTTCCCAGTTTGTTCTGGGGACTACAAAAGACCTCCCACTATGTTATAGAGAAGATGAGAAGGGAGGTGTTTTGCAGTCCTGCCCTAGAGGGGCAACATTGCTATTCAAAGATACAGTATGATTGTAGGCAGGTGCAGTCTAATCTCTCTGCTGCACATGGCTCTCTTCCACAATGGCAATGCAGTTGGCGAGGAAGTCAAGAGGAAGATGGTTCCTCTATGGTTTCCTGGGTCACTGGGGAATCCAATTGAATCCTGCTGCCCCATGTGACTCTAGGAGCTATTTTGGGTCAGGCAGAGCCTATTTAAGGCCCTGGCTCCCAGGCTTGGCACGCATTTTTTGTGTGTGGGTAGAGTAGGGATGGGTACCCCACCTTGTAGGGACAGAACTAGTAGCAGGGAAAGATTCCTGACCAGGAGGGAAAGCATAGGGATTGCAACTATTCTCTGAAAATCTTCCCACATGGGCACAATTTTGCCTCTCCTAACTGGTGCTGTTCCACTGAACCCTGCTCTCTACATGCTGCTGGATCTGTGAGTTTTCCCGGCTGGTTGTCTTTCCACTGAATTTATTGTGAACTGTCCAGGGGCGGACTGACCATTTGGAAACACGGGCACTTCCCGAGGGCCCGGGGTCAGTAGGGCGCACCTTGAGATGCCCCTGGTACCTTTTTCTTAGGTTTTTTTGAGTTTGGGCAAGGACACAGGGGCCCCATGATCCCCTATTGCCCAGGGACCCCATGAGTTATCAGTCCGCCCCTGGAACTGTCTCTGCATTATTTCATTACAAGTTCTTTCATCTCGCTGGGACTGTGTTATTGCGGTAACACCACGCTGCACCCCACCTACATAGTCAATGATCGCTGTCACCCTAGCATAGAAATGTGTTACCAGCAGGATCAGCGGGTAAAGGGGAAAAAACCTGCTCATGCAGTCACCACATCTAATAATTGGTAAGCTGCGTGGATTTAGATACATTTTAAAGAAGCCATATAGGTTAGATGATGGTCACCTGATCCTGCCAGTTTTGACAGTATCAAACAACAAATATTAAAGCAGAACTCCAGCCAAAACTTCTTTTTAGCCCTAGATAGAGTGGGTAATATCTGTCTGTGTTACCATAATGGAGGTATTTCCCTTCAAATACTGTACCAGAGGCATAAGAAGAAGTAGCAGCAATCTGGAAAGAAAGGAGAATCTCCAACTTTGACAGTTGCCACTGGAATAAATGTCCCCATTGGGAGATAGGCCCTCACATCCTATTACAGTGACAACATTTTGTTTTTCCATTTACTTTCTGTGCCAGATACAATTGCCTCCAGGACAAACAGAAAGATTAAATCTCCTCAATGAGGACACAGGCAGCAATACAAACAGAGGTTCTAAACATTCAAATGGATTGTAGTTCTGGAGTATCTACAGATTACAGTAGACATGTTAGACCAATCGGGAAAGACTGAATAGAGCTGATCCATGTTATTTCCCTAGGACAGGGATCTCCAAACTTTTTAAAAAAGGGCCAGTTTACTGTCCTTCAGACTTTTTGGGCACAGCCGCCCAGTGGAAGTAAACAATGCCCAATCTTTGGTATTAGGGAAAAAAAAGTTGGTGCCAATGGGAGGAATGGTGCCCCACTGTTGGTGTCAGTGGCAGGAATAATGCCTCAAGGACTGGATAGAGGCAAGCAAAAGGCCGCAGTTTGGAGACCACTGCTCTGGGACAATTATAAGATAAGGGTGTCTGCCCAATTCATAGATATGTGTATACATCAAAGAACTGAACAGAGTACAACAGAGACTGCTTGGTGGTTGTATCAGGAATGCATGTCTGGCTACTGTCTACGTATGATGTTAGTGTTACTGTATAAAAGAAATGGACACATATTTGAAAATACTGACTATGCCTGTAGGAGAATTTTCACTGACATCACCAATTAGTCCTTGCCGAATATTTATTCCTTGAGGAAAGCTTGCTAATGGGCCATGATAATCCTGTTATTAATGGCTAACCAGGCTTCTGTGTGCATGTGATTCTATGCAATTTAAGCTCTTTGTGTATACTGTTTATTAATAAACATTTATCTTACTCAATTTAACTTCTTACTGAACATGTAAAAAGATAAATTAATTCTAGATAGCATCAGTTTATTATTTATGAATGCCAGGGGGACTAAACAAGGTTACATTTGTTTCCATCTTTTCAATGGAAAATTCATCATTAGCAAACTACATGGGCCGCCTTTGCTGACCTTTTGAAAATCATAATTGCCTGGTGAATCTCTGGCTTGAGTACTTTCTAAGTCACTGACACAAGAACAAAAATGTAAAATTCTGCAGCTTACCAATACTTACATTTTGGGGCAGTATTAGTTTTTTTTTCAAGCTTTTAACATTTTCTGCAAGTTCATCCTATGAGTATGAGCTTGTAACTTGCTAAGTACCCCCCTCCCACACACACACACACATTATGGGGGTGAAGAGAGACGATCTGCAGTTCTAAGACATTTCCTGTCCTAGGGTGAAAATGACATTGCCCCTCCACATATACAGTATATTGACTAAGCACTGCCACCCAAGAACAGGAAATGTGTTACTGGCTGGGTCACCAGGTGAAAAATAAAAAAAAAAGCCTGAAAAAAAGAAAACTAATGTAGCCAGCACACCTAAAGTTGGTTACACACTATAAGAAAATCAAAAGAAAAAGTCTGTACGAGGAACGATCATTTGATTTGTGTACACAACTTTCAAAATCCGATTCAGACGTTCCAAATGAAAATTTAAAAAGGGTCAAACTCCAAAATTTTTATTGTATGTGAAAACAATGTCCAATTTTCGCTCAATGTATTTAGTAATTGTATGGAAATAATCGAATAGAGAGAAATGTGCATAGTCAGAAGCAAAGACTGTCCCAAAAGAAGGTGACAACAAACATAGAAATTGCACACAGGAAAGAATGTTTGCCTTTGTTGTTCAAGAATTTTCATACAAGTTAATACCCATGTTGGTTACATCATGATATGAACCTTCATGGAAAATCAGACGACCTGTTGTCTGATTTTCCCAGAGTATGTAACCTTACTAAGAATCGAAAGCTGATGGAATGTTCAGGGGGAAGCAGCAAGATTGCCTATTGAGTCCATAATGTCTTCCACAACCTACTATAGGTATTGAATTGCAGAACTGTGATCCGTGTGCTGGAGAAGAGACTCTTTGACCAGATGGGCAACCTATGTACCAGTATTTCTCAACAATTTTATCCCAAAAGAACCCTTGAAATTAGTTTTAAGTCTCAGGGAACTCCAGCAAAAATGATTCTATCTACAGCTCATAGCATCTACAGCTCTTTACTAGATGTGTTAACTAGATATACTAATAATAAACAAAGAAAAAAGAATGTGGTACACCTAGAGTACAGTTGCAAGAAAAAGTCCTGACCTCAACCCGATTGAAATGCTGTGGCATGACCTTAAGAGAGTGATTCACACCAGACATCCCAAGAATATTGCTATACTGAAACAGTTTTGTGAAGAGGAGTGGTCCAAAATTACTCCAGATCGTTGTGCAAGTCTGATCTGCAACTACAGGAAACGTTTGGTTGAGGTTATTGCTGCCAAAGGAGGGTCAACCAGTTATTAAGTCCAAAGGTTCACATACTTTTTCCTCCCTGCACTGTGAATGTTTACATGTTATGTGCAATTAAACCATGGCAACATCTAATGTTTGTGTAGTATTATGTTCAGCAGACTGTGTTCTTCTATTGTTGTGACTTAGAAGACGTTCAGAGCACATTTTATGCCCAATTCATGCAAAACTCCACGTAATCCAAAGGGGTTCACATACTTTTTCTTGTAACTGTATTTGACACCCAAGGTGTATGTTTGTAATATCCCCCTGTTCTATGTGACAAAAGTATTTTCATCAAAATTAAAGTGAATTAAATAAAATTATAGCCTTTAAGAAAACAATGACAGATCCCCTTACATTGTTGATCCGTGTAATGCCTCTCTACGTAAGCGGTCTGTGAAGAAATGCTTGCCTCCTTACATTGGTGGTCAGTGTGAAGAATGCCTCCTGCATTGAAGGTCTCACTTATTGTTAGTGTTATCCTATCTCAGAGACAAGAGGGGAGGCCCCACTGGTGCCATGCAGTTGATTCTGGCAGTATGCAGGCACCATCAAGATGGCGGTCAATTCATCACTGTTCAGGGAACCACTAGCAGCCTCTAGAGGCCTAAGGTTCCATGTAACCCTTGTTGAGAATGGACACTATATACTGACTTACTGAAGCATATGGGAGATTTCTATTCAAAATGTTACCTGTTATCACATAGAGTACACTGATCATTTTAATACAGCATCATGGCAAACAAATAAAAACAGTTTTGTCTCCATTAGAAATACAACTAATTTGGTGTTCAGCACAGAGAACATCTTACCTCCGCTAAGTATGATGACAGCTATGAAGATGGCTAGATCACTGTCGTCCAGTTCTAGTGCATTAAACCTAATAGCAAATTCAAATTTCGGTTCCATAAAACCAGAAAAAGGTTTCCTTAAGCTCTTGAGAAACTCCCGAGTCATGAAGCCTTGTCCATCAGCAATGAGAACGCCATCTTTATTCATGAGAGAGGCCAACATTGTAAATATGATCTCATGGACGCCATACTTCAAGAGAGTTACTTGATCGTTCAGATCTAGGTTGATAAACCCTGGAATGCTTTTGGCGAATTCAGTGATCTCCCGCACAGCTTCCACAGAACGAGACTGACACCTCTGGAAAATGCGAATGGCAACCTCCTTATTTTGCTCCATATAGGGTGACAGGGAGTATTGGTATTTGATTTGATCCTCTCCCATCATCAGAGAATTCATATCATATATTACCACAGGCTGAGGAAAGAGATACATATTATTAAAATACATACTTTTACAATATACTGTAGACAATAGACTCATATACTACGTATATAACTTCTCTAACTGCAAATAACTAAAAGCCACTAGTAACAGTCCCCTTAAAGGGAATTTATACTCTTTTACATTTTTAGTAAATATATCTGTGAATTTGTATACTTGTATATGTAAAAATGTATATATATACATAGCCATATTAGCTTGTTACAAATCCAGGCTATAAAAAAACAACAAATTAACTTGTGAGCCACTGAGGTATATTTAAAAATGTGAGTATTAGGTGGTTGGTAAAAATGTGTGTTTATCAACAAAATATTTAAATAATTACCGCGCTCCAATACCCTCAAGAAATTCAATCTCAAAGTGCACAGTGCTTATAAAATGAGTAAATACAATCAAAAAGTGCACAGTGCTTATATTTAAAATAAGAAATGTATATTAAGGTGATAGAAAATAAATTAATTTAAAAAATATATATATATATATATATTTTTTTTAATTTATTTTCTATCACCTTAATATACATTTCTTATTTTAAATATAAGCACTGTGCACTTTTTGATTGTATTTACTCACTTTATAAGCACTGTGCACTTTTAGATTGAATTTCTTGAGGGTATTGGAGCGCGGTAATTATTTAAATATTTTGTTGATATCCAGGCTATGCTTCCTGTGCAGTTCTACACAGTGGTTGTTTTTTACTGCTCTTCTCAAAATGGAAGAATATAACTTGGCCAACTCACTAAGAACAATGTGCTTCTTCCATGGCTGATATTTAAATTTCAGCAGTTGTGCAGTAGATAAGTTGAGCCTCTACAAAATAAATCAAAATGTGTCCTTGCACCATATTACATTAAACAAATTGTCGGAAAAGAAATATGCGGCTACCATTCAAAAAATGCTAATATTCTGGCATTGATCCACTAACTATAAGCTGGCCATACACTGTTCAAATTTCTTGATGAACTGGACAAAATTCACTTAAGCTGGCAATAGATGAATCGACTCTTGGCTGGTTTAGCAAGGACTGGATGAGATTCAGTCCTCTATGTGCAGGCTGATTGCACCCAAGGCAATCCATTGATCAACTTGGGTACAAACAGCATGTCAGATATTTAGCACGTGATTATTGCCAGCAGCTGTAGCCGCTAGCAGTAATCATTGTGCTCTCCTGGCAGGGACGGCTCTTCATGCCCACCCCCCACTTGGAGAACACAATAGCTCTGTGGGATGGATTCCCTCATCAAAACTCACTGTGTTGATCGGGGAATCAAGGCATTTTCTTTCCTGCAACCCATGGTTGCAGGAAAGAAAATAGCATCATCTATTGTGTTAATGGATGGCTCCCTGGCCTCAACATTCTTTGAGCTGGGTGGAAAATTGTTGACTGTTGTTCAGATACCGCTGGTGTCTCAGGCAATGATGAGGGAGAGACCCGGGAGAACTCAGGTAACAGGTAAGTATTAGGGGCACTGCTGCACGCAGAAGATTGTTTACCTTCATGCACAGACTGCCAGAAGGTAAAAAACCATGAGCCTTTACAACCACTTTAAGTAATTTCAATAGAACAAATATGCAGATCTGGAAGGCAAAGAAGAGCAAGAAGGCCTAATCTGCATACTGGCCACTGATTCAAAGTTCTGAAGCAAGATGATTAGTATAACAGAAAGTGTCCTTTTGTTTCAATACTTTGTGCCAGTAACTTACTGTGCAGATACGTCTGATTTCTCTCTGACTTTCAGTATCTTCATACTTGGTCAATGTTTTAAAAAAGGTATGGAAGCTAGTGAGTCAGCATGATAGCCATTCCTTTTTCCAAGAAGGTCCGAAATGGCTGTTCCCATATTTTGTTTAAAGATTTATTTTAATGTTTATCCTAAAATAAACTTTAAAGTATATATAGCCAAAAATGTTGCTGTTTCTCAATGATGAGATGTCCATTCACTTCATGTCCTGAAAATGCAACAGGAAGTGAGTGGAAATTTCCCAAAACCTAAGGTTTTTTGGATTTCCCATCCCTCTCTATCACAGGGGCAGTGAACACCACAACATATAGGGAGGGCAAATCTCTCCAATGGTGTTATTTATTTATTTCAGGTACTTATATAGCGCTGTCAATTTATGCAGCACTTTACATATATTGTACATTCACATTGTACCCTAACCCTCAAGGGACATACAATCTAAGGTCCCTAACTCACATTCATACATACACATACAGTGCTAGGGCTAATTTAGATGGGAGTTGATTAACCTACCAGCATGTCTTTGGAGTGTGGGAGGAAACCAGGGTACCTGGGGGAAACCCATGCAGGAACAGGGAGAACATGCAAACTCCAAGCAGGTGGTGCCATGGTTGGGATTTGAACCAATGATCCTAGTACTGCCAGGTGGAAGTGCTAACCATGTAACCACTGTGCTGCCTGGTTGCAGGCAGCACTGAATAATCTCCAAGGTTCTAGAAGTCTATTGAAAACAATATTTGGCTTTAGATACATTTGGAGAGTGCTTTCTATCTGTGGCAATAAAGTTATTTGTACTGACCTCAATTTTGGTAATGCTAACATAATAGTATAAAGCTATATTGATTCAAAGTGAATGCTATTAGTCCACTTTAATAATATTCTAAAAACTGATGCTAAAAGTTATAGCTGAATCTATAAGGTACATTTTTCCAAGCATAACAAACTGTAATAATAGTTTTTGGTGGACACAAAGAGTACTTTTATGATCAGTTAACACTACTGCGACCTGAAAGTAGTGTGACTTACAGGGCAACTTAAGTACGACTTTGATGCGACTTTCATGCCATGCAACTTGGCTTTACTCTGATTAATTTGGTACTCTTCCGGCAATGCTGGATCCAAATCACCTCAATATAGATGAGGATTTGACTTGGAGGCAACTTGCATTAACGTCTATGGGCACAAGTCGGATATAAGTTGCCCTGAAGTAGTAAAGGAACCTTTTCTAAAGTTGGAGCGACTTCAGTAGAGCTAATAATTGACTAACATTGGGTTTCACATGTCATGCGACTTGGGGTCTCACAGGTCTGATCCCAAGTAGCGGCAGTGTGAACCGAGCCTTAGGTACACTCAAATTGTCAGAAAATTAGCTTGGTTGAAATAGCAGTCTTTTTTTGTACTAAGACAAGTAAACTTAGGCACACTGCCAATATTAAACTTTGGATGTTATTATTACAATAATTTATTACTTATTTTTGTTTTTTTACATGACATTTTCCCCGTATAGCCACCTCTTACTTTATGAATCTGGATTTGCCAAGATGTGTGTAGCACATACAAAAGGAAGTTGACCTTCTATAGACCTATATATACTGCAAGCAGAAAATACGATTGTTTTAAATGCAATCCCAGTAAATGATTTATGCACATAACGCCCACTCACTGATTTGTCCGTTGTCCTTCCTGTTAAGATGGCCCTTGCCTTGGCTTTTGTTAAAGGGAAGGACTTGAGATATGAGTCATACAAGTGCTTGGCCAAGACCCGTTGATCGGCGTTCTCCGGATTCAGCTGGTCGATGTCACTGGAAATCTCAGCCAAGAGCTTCTCCTTCTCAGCCTGAGGCATCCGTCCAAACCTGATAGCTGCAAACAGAATTTTCGTGTTACTGGGGCCGAGATTATTACGAAAGGAGTCGCCATGGTGCGATAAAACACGAATGAGATGTCATAAAATATGCAGTAAATGCAGCCCAGTGCATACGAAGGCTTGTCATTTTGGGCAATATTGCGTGCTATAAAGTAGAGGCATGTTTAATGAGCACGGCAAGGTAGACGCACTTTGATGGATTCCGTCTTTAAGTTTTACGATGGTGTCAAGCAGCAGATAATTGGAAAAAGTCAGCACTTTGTACAAGAATATGATATATAAAATTGTAGGTTGTGAAACATTTAAAACCTCAGACCAAACGGGATCCAAATGACTGAGATATTTGTGATGGTTGAAAAGTTATATGGCCTATCACAAAAAGTCACATGATCGATTATGAACAAGAAAAAATGACTGTAAAGAATTTCAGTAAGACCTTTTATATCTTGATAAAGGCTTGCAGTTTAACTCTTTTTGACATTTTTGCATTAGGCTGCTTCTGAGTTCCTTTAATATATTCCAGAGCTCCTTCAGGCTGCAGCTAAGCTGCTTCAAGTTGCTTCTGAGATGCTTTGAGCCGATTTTGCATTTATGTTGACTTGTATGAAAAAGGAAAGCAAGTCTGATGCATTCAAATACCCTATGTGGGTCTATTTGCAGTTTATCGGTGCATTGCCGTTAAGGCAGCCTATTCATTAGGAATGGGCAGCTAATGCACTACAGCAGAAAAAAAAATGCACTGACTCATTTTTATGTATGTGCATTGTAGTGGTTTGCACTTTACTGTGCATGGGGGAAGATTTACTAAAGCTGGTGCGCGCAGAATTTGGTGCAGGTGTTCATAGTAACCAATCAGCTTCTAAGTTCAGCTAGTTGACAATAAACCCTAGCAGCTGATTGGTTACAATGCTCAATTGCACCATATCATTCGTGCACCAGTTTCAGAAAATCTCCCCAATTGCATTGGGATGGTGTTCACAATGACCGGCATGAGGCAGGTGCAATTCGTGGGGCAGGTACATCGCCATATATTTTGGTAACATGTACTGTGCCACAACACAAGTGTGAATTGAACCTTCAAGTGAATTCCTGCTTTGCTCATACAGGGAAAAAGCACCTTATCTTAACCTTTAAGCTAAACCTATCCCATAACAGTAAATTTAAATGTACATTCTCAAATGAATACTTCATATTTAGACCAGCATTATTTCAGCATAACATGGGGGATTTCCTTCTATATCTGCAAATAAAGTCTTATAAACCAAATGTATAATTTATGTGTCTTTTAAGCTCTATTCACACTAGTGCGGTTTTGTGCACTGCGGCACGGCATGGCACGGCACTGCAGCCTATTCATTTGAATGGGCTGCCGTGCCTCTCAAAATCCAGGGAAAAGGTCCCTGCACCTTTCCAGAAAAAGCAGCCCGCACTGGAAACCGCACTACAGAGAGCTTCCCAGTGCAGGTGCGATTTCCAATGCCATTAATTAAGATTAATGGCACCCGCATACGGGTCCCGCATTTTGTTGGTGGGTGGTTGCAGCTTTGGGATGAAGTGCATGTCTCACACAGGCTTCCATCTGTGCTGGCCTCAGACAACACAATAGCGTTGATTTACTAAAATTGGAGAGTGCAAAATCTCTGCAGAGAAGCCAATCAGCTTCCAGGTTTTTTGTCAAAGCTTAATTAAACAGGCTAGATTAGGTAAGAAGCTGATTGGCTACTGAGCACAGCTGCACCAGATTCTGTGTGCACCAGTTGTAGCAAATCTCACCCATAGGGGCCAAAAAATCGTTTTGTTTTTTTCAAAATGTTGTTACTGACCTAATTCTGGAAATCCTTTCTGTTTGGCATGTATGCTGAACCTCCTGGTTTTAATACTTTCTTAAACAACGAAATTCAGTAAATTGATCAGGGAAGTCAGGAAAAAGTCAGAGGTTCTGATCTGCCTACTTGTTTTAAAGTGCAACTCCAGGAAGCTTAAAAATAGTCCTTTGCAATTGGAGCTGTACCTGCATTGCAAAGGTTAATTTCTCGGTTAGGTCTAGGGCACATAGAAAACAAGACCTACATATCTGATCCTCTGATCCTCCATGCTGCAAGAATGGTCCCCGCTGCATCTTATCCCTCATTCTCTGGCGGCCTAAAGTCCTGAACAGGTCCATGGCCCTGCATTTGATGTGATGATGCCAAGGACAGTCCACCACAGGAGCATGAGGGAACATCATCTGCTGGTGGATCGTTAGATCAGGTAAGGTAAAGTGCGTCTCCCTAACCTTTGCAGTTTGGGAGTAGTCCCACTGCAAGGGACAATTTTCAAATTTAGTGGAGTTGGACTTTAAGTCAGTAACTTTCATTATTGAAGAAAGTGCATTAGCATGACACCCAGGCAACTGCCATTTACCAAAAGAAAGGACAGTAATAGTCTTCATATTTTCTCATAATAGGTTCCTTTATAGCTCTCTGCTGACTGTTGGCACTTCAATACATTTTTAATAATACAATATACAAAAGAATTCAGGATTGAAAAAAAATCAAATTAAATTGTTTGTGTGAGATAAAATAGACATAAAATAAATCTGAACAATGCTCATTGCTGTAGTTAGGAAACAGGAAACATTACCCTCGGCAACATCATAAATTGCCAGTCTGAGGAAAAGTGATTTCAAGAAGCATCTTATGATTTATTGGTCATTTGAGCATGTGTTGTTTATTTTGCAATAGCCACAGTGGAAAACAAGCCTATGTTCCTAAAGCTTAGGACCTGTGCCAGTGCGGACTCTTACATGGGTCTTGTGAGCAAGGGCACTTTCCACATCTGCCTTAGCAGAAAATTTCATCATAAATTGGTTGTTATTACTGGCCTTCGAGAAAAACAAATCAATCATTTTCTATAGTCTATCCATCAGCCTTCTGAATATTCTAAATTATGAGTGCAACATTTTTTTTCAGGTTTTTCTGGGCATTGGAGGAGTCACACCCTAGTACAGCCTTACTCAACCTTTGTAAGATGAAGGAAACCTTGAAATAATGTTCTGGTCTCAGGAAACCCCTACTAATAATTACTATATCTACAGCTCATAATACATTAGCGTGATGGTCATTGGGAAGGATGCTCTATACCAGTGGTTCTCAACCTGTGGGTCACGACCCCTTTAAGGGTCGAATGACCCTTTCACAGGGGTCCCCTAAGACCATCAGAAAACACATATTTCCGATGTGTAAAGAGCAGCTAGTGTGTAGAAAGCAGCTGCTGTGTTGAAAGCAGCTACTCTGTTAAAAGCAGCTACTGTGTTGAAAGCAGCAGTATTGGAGGTAAAACGACACTCATGAATTATAATTACTGGGTAAATAATTTTATGGTTGGGGGTCACCACAACATGAGGAACTGTATTAAAGGGTCACGGCATTAGGAAGGTTGAGAACCACTGCTCTATACATTTGTGGTTAGTGGGAAGAATCTTCCCTTACAGATAACTCAAAAGATCATTGTTGTCAGTGATTACCTGAGAGGAAGAAATTGGTTACCTATCCGAAAAGAAGAAATTACTTTTTGCTCAAGGAACCCCTACCAACCTTTTAAGGAACCCCAGGGTTTCCCCGAAACCATAATTATGAAAGGCTGCCCTAGTATATTAAAAGGCCAGTCTACCTAAAAATTAAATTGTGGTAATAGGTGGAGCCTGATGAGCTAAATTATTCCTGGGCTTCTTATAAATCTTTGATGTTTTTCCTGATATAGTTATCAACTGTCTTAATGTCCACTTGAGTGTATTACATGATACTCCTTGTGTGTGCCGCCATTTCCGTTTCAGATTAAACAAGTAAAAAAAGTATTAAACAGATGTTTCAGGAGTGAAAATCCTTAAATAATGACAGAAGTAGCAAAACAATTGCAATAGCAAAACAAAAGGCAGTCATCACGTTTCGGGGACCAACTATTCTTCTTCATTTGGGCTACAATAAAAATGTATGCATAAAATAATAATAATAAACATAGAGAAAATAACTAAAAAGTGTAAAAGAAACAAAATAAATCATTTAGGTATGTAAGGTTAGTAGTTTAGCAGAATGCCCACTAGGAAGCATAAATACCCAATATTAAGGTCAAAGCTGATACCCATTTTTAGTTAAAGTGTTACTAAACCCCGGACCCTGCATTCACTATATCTGGTCTCCCACAGTACACAGAACATGGCAGTGCAATTATTTTAGTAAATATAAACTGCTAAAGAAATATTACATGACTCTTTTTCAATCCACACTGAATTCACACAGCCAGTGCACCGGACATATGTGAATAGGCACCATAGGAGGCAATATTATTTCACATGGGCAGCACAGTGGCTAAATTATTATTATTATACAGGATTTATATAGGGCCAACAGTTTGCACAGCACTTAAGGAACTCCTAAATGCTAAATGGTTAGCACTTCTGTCTGGCAGTACTAGGGTTGTTGGTTCGAATCCCAACCACAGTACCACCTGCCTGGAGTTTGCATGTTCTCCCTGTGCCTGCTTGGGTTTCCTCCAGAAACTCCAGTTTCCTCCTACACTCCAAAGACATACTGATAGGTTACTTGGATCCTATCTAAATTGGCCCTAGTATGTTTATGTATGAATGTGAGTTAGGGACCTTAGATTGTACGCCCCTTGAGGGTTAGGGACTCATGTGAATGTACAATATATGTAAAGTGCTGCGTAAATTGACAGCACTATATAAGTACCTGAAATAAAATAAATGTCATGTTCAAAACACATCCAATCCACATATACAGTAGGTTAACCAGCACTAAGCAAGACTGTCATAAAATGTGATCTAGTGCTTCTAATCATGATGATAAAAATATGAATACGTTTCAGTTCAGCAAAATCACTATTATCCGTACTAGTTAGCAGTAAATTCATAACAACATCTGAATTCTATTTTTTATCATCAGATCACATGCTTTCTGGCCTTTTAATTTGCATAAGTATGGTCACATCCAGCAATTTATTCCTATAACTTGATCCAAATTTTAATAAACATCCACCAGAACAGCCTACCAACAAAACCCAACTGACAATTGGCTTTGCCAAAGAAATTACTGCGAGCCCCCTACTGGTGAACAATCATTATAGCATTGTGAACGTTTTCATAACTGTGCAGTATTTGTTATCATTTCTAATCAACCTTTACATTTCCTCGTCACTAAAGGTCTCAGCAAATAGATCAACTGACTTTACCATTATATTATCATTTTTTGTAATGTTTTGTGTGTATAAGTTTCACAAGCATTATGGCACTCAACATAGGGTTCAGTTCACAAAGTTGTAATTATTGTTAATCAGTCATAACATCTGGATTTTGCAAGCAATTAGAGCTGCAAATAACAATAATTATAATAAGTTACACATGCAGTATAACTTAGTGAATTGAGCCAATAGCTCTTTAAAGTGCCCTCCCCCCCCCGAACAAAAAATCCATGTCGCATGCAGCTGCACAAATTAATATCTAACATGTCCATGTCCTATATAAAATAAACCACCATTTAAGTTTTTAGAAGTATCATTATGAGAACCAGCTATCATAACATGGATGTGTACATGTGAAAGCCTCAGTCAATGTCGCTTCTCGGGCCATGCCTCCTGACATGTTCCTCCCCACCCATCGGGGCTTAATCATAGGAGTCCCCTATGATTAAGCGCTGGTGGGTGGGGTGAAACATTTCAAGGGGCATGACCCGAGGAGTCACATTGACTGAGGCTTTCACATGTACACATTCATATTAGGATTGGCTAAGGCGAGTGGCGATTTCAAGCTATAATGTTCAATTCTCACTGTTTTTTCTTATGCTGGCATCCCTACTATCCTGAGTGTCAATGGGGCTTTACATCTCAGCCTGGAATGACACCACCAAGTATTGCCTTATTGCAGACATTTATGTAGTACACATCAGGAGAGCAGCCTAGGTTGACAACCATGGCTCCCTCCATAGATGCAGTGGATTAGACATGTTGCCACCCAGAAAAATGTCTTATGTGCAGGATTACCAATGGAAACAAAAGTGAAAGAAGCTTTAAAACAGAAAGCCGCCACACCATGGACTGGTAACCTTCATTTTTGGTTTTGGGTTTAGATGTATTTTAGGTTGAAAAAGTGATCTTTAGGAATGAATTGCTCCACAGTGCATGCAGCTAAAGAGGTGAGTGAGAGATTGTGTAGATGAATCAGAGTGACTTGCGAGCCACAGGTGTGATAATTACTAGAGGATCGCAAACATGAAACACATAACTACAACTGTGTTGGAAATATCTACATATATATGTTGCGCTCCTAAATACTTCTCAATAAATAATAATTAAATTATTACCATTAAATTAATTCAAATTATGATACAAATAACTAATAAAAGTGTATAAATACCAAAAAATTAGGCAATTAGCCTAATTGCAGGCATCAAACGAGATGAGCGCACATCTTCACTATTTGAAGGATTCACAAAAGTCACAAATTGAAGAACAACAAGCACCAAGTCACTATATATAAACAATTGTTTATTCAATGGGACTATTATTTTGATGATATTTGGATTCATACTAATCACTACTAATTATTTATGAGCATTTGGTTATTTTTATTTATGGGGGATCATTTAAATGCGTTTTAGTTGAGGGTTATTAGTTGGTTTATTATTTTTATTATATTAAATGAGGGTATTATGAATATAAATGAAATTGAGGGTATTAGTAAGTACATCACGTCACTAATAGATGATTTATGAGCACTTGGTAAAATATTTTTTTAGAGGAGTATTTTATGTGGAATTATTTTGATATTTATTTGGAGGAGACTGATTAGTTGAAATTATCTATTTAAATATTTTTTGGTATTTATACACTTTTATTAGTTATTTGTATCATAATTTGAATTAATTTAATGGTAATAATTTAATTATTATTTATTGAGAAGTATTTAGGAGTGCAACATATATTTGTAGTGAGTGAGAGATTGTTTTAAAGCTCACCAACAAATGTACCACTGATCACTTTATAGGTATGGAAATTCTAATGTTGCTGTGGCTTAGTAGAGGCGAATGTGGAAGGACAAATGTGTATAGTGAATGTTTCACAAATATAATAAGTCTTACAATGGTCATTCGTCAATGAAAACACAGGGAATTGAAGAGGTTGTCACCCTCAAATGTATACATATAATCCTATGTCAGAATCAAACTCAAACCTTTTTAGTTGGGATTTTCTTTGTTACAAGGAAACTCAACATTTTTATGAGGCTATTTACAGTATGTAGTCGCCGAACCTTCCAAATACTGATCTACAGGGATGTTTAAGGAACACATTAATATCAAATTAGTGCTAAATTATCAGCACGCTCTTTATGAATTGGTCACAGCGATTAGCGTTCTGGTGATTTCACAGGTTAAATGATCACTAAAAACAAACATGCAATATCAGTGCTTGACATATTGTTTTTTAAGTGTCCACGCCTATTCTGTTAGCTCAAAAAAAAAAATCAATCTGCATTCTCTCACCATATTGTGTAAGTACAAATAAAAAAGTTAAATAGAAAATAAGAGATATGTGCAATCAATGTATGCAAGCTACAATTCCAAACAATTCTAAAATTATTATTTCATTAGTTACTGCAGTATTTTGTTTACAAAAGTTTACACCTAGCTAATGTAGCAATACCACCTTAGGGGTTGCTGATGAATTTGGGACCTCCTATAATCCTGAACAGCCAGGCATTCAGCATTTTCTACACAAGCTTGCATCAGAGTCAGTTTATTGAGGGGATTTAGAACTGGGATAGGGTAGGGGGGTAAAGGATGCCCAAGGGAACCGATAACTAAGGGCAAGTTCCTGAACTACTCACAAGCTTCTCTTCTGCAACACAGTCTCTGTTGGAGTGCTAGCCAGCATCTCCTTGATGAACCACCCCAGACCCTAGACAAAATGCTCCTTTTCACCCAGCAATCTGGAGGTTTTCCTGAGCAGGGGATCTGGCTCCTGGTTCTTTAAGATAGGGGTACAGTCACTAGTAGGGGGCTAATCTAGTTTTCCACCAGAGTTCTCCTTCCCCTATCTGCCAAGGGGGTGTAGGTGTACTCAATCAGATCCTCTCCTGTACTCCAGGTTGGCTGCTGCTACCATGCCTATCAGCTGGGCTGCTCCTTCCCTTCAATACAGGTGGTCCTTGCTCAGGGAGCCAGTGAGCTCCACGTTTTCCACCCTTCCAGCTCCAAGTTCGCAGGCAGGCCCCATCCCACTAGGCTTCCTTGCAACCCCCTTCATCCAGCCTCACATCTTCCTCCAACTCTCTACACCTCTCCCACCACCACACTCCTGCTACAGAGCAGAATCCAACACTTTTTAAGGGTGTCCAGCCCCTTGCCAAGCCTTCTGTTGAGAATTAGCTGAGGTCCTTAAAGAGTGCAGCCAACCACTCCTCAGATCTACCCACTGCCTCCAAGACCTTCCTCCAAAAGCCTCAGAGCAAGGGGAAATTCCAGAAGGGCTGACCTGCAAAGCCTCTCAGCCCTGACCACAATTTAACCCCTCTGGCTATTACACCTGAGATGCTAACCACCTGCTGTCTAATCATTTGGGACTAGCCCCCCCTAGCTAAACTAGTAGGGTGCTACACTAAGAAGTAATGAAAGAATGTGCTTTAGAAAACAGGGTGATATGTATCTGTGCAGACAGCAGAACACACGTCGATAGCATTTTATGTACTATTCGTGTCATTACACCTGGAAATCTTTTAGATCAAACATGAGAAAGGTAAATATTTTTTCCAGTACCTGTTACGATGGATACCTGAAGGTTTTTTTCAAAAGATGTAGAATTTATTGGAGTTCAGTGAACCAGTGGTAAGGCTAGGGACATATTCATAACAAGCAGTAGAGGCTCATTTACACTTGTGGTCCGGTGTTTGGGGGGGTAAAGATAGGCATTTGAACACTGTGCACAGATATGAACCAGACCCTTATATAACATAGATGAAGTTCTACACATGCATTGCAAAACATCAGGCCACTGCAAAATTTATCTTCTCTGTCATGTTCAGCAGGCAGTGCTGATGCCAAATATGACAAATGCACTGCAACTGCAAGCAAAACACTGGGCTCGTGATTGCGGTGCAGAATTCCCTTTTCAAAACCCCATTCGACTGTCAAAAAAAAGTCAGTATCGCCTCCTGAATGCCTTACATCTGCTCATGTACCACTCTCTAAAAAGCAATCCAATGCAGATCACTTTTCAGAGACTAATAAAATGCTCTCTAACCAAGCCCTCACTGAGCTATCTAGCTGCAGGCACCAGCTCTCATATTTAACAGCAAAAGCAACTAATCTCGTTCCATTTCATATGTCAGCAGCTCAGTTCCCACTGTTGCCTCCTCCAATAGCACCTCCTCTGTGTTTATGTAGGAGGTTAGAAGGCTGGAAGCCTATGAGTCACTGCTGGAAGATTGAGCAGGTTAAGCTCAGCTGTTGAAAGAACAACTTTAGTGCTTCTGAACTTTAGGGATGAATTGCTCCACAGTGCGTGCAGCTACAGAGGTGAGTGAGGGATTGTTTTAAAGCTCATTTACAGCTTGCTAAGCCTATGTAAATGTTTGAATGTTTATAGCCTAACCACAGGTTCACATTAACAGTAAGTATGGTTTCAAAACACTTTGCCCTAAGTACCGCTTTACCCTCCTTCTTTGCTTACAGATCCCAGGGGGTTGCTCAAACAGTGCCTACAGAAGTTGTGGCTTGGTTTACATCTGGTGCTCTGGGATTTCTGACCCATGCTTATGTTTTTAACTCCAAAGAGTGAAGATGGTCCCATTTTTTAAGCCATATTTGCTCTTTAAATAAAGGTTACATTGATATTTTAAGATCATTTTAGTACTTGTGAGTTGTTTCTGTAACATTCAGCAGCCAGTCTTTGTGGTGTTTTCCTAATGCAGTATTAAAGGAACTGAATAGTCCTCTTAACTGTAATTTGTAATTAGTGTATACTGTATGTGTACATGGGGGCAGATACAGCTGACCTTGGCATATACAGGTTCTACTTCCTGCTTCCTAATCCAAGTCTACAGGGTTGATTTACTAGAACCAGCCATGGATCGAATCTCGGCCAGTTCAGCAGGGACCAGCAAGACTGGATCCATCTATAGGGAGGCTGGTTGTACTGAAGTTGATCAGGTACAACCAGCCTTTTGGATTTTCTTCATGCGATCACTGCTGGCAGCTATAGCCACTGTCAGCAATCGTTGTATCCTGCTGACAGGAAAGACTACCTACCGACAGAACACAATAGTGCTTCTGGAGGGATTCCCCAGCAATTTTTGAGCCATCGAGCGATTTTCTCTCCTTCCACCCATAGTGGAAGGAAGGGAGATTGCATAATCTATGAGCTGCCTAAGAGGGAGACTATTCAATGAGTGAAGTGGTCATGTGCAAGGGAAAATCATGTTTTTTTTTAAAGTCTGCCACACATGATTGGATACCAAAAATGACACAGCTTTACTTTATTCACTAAACTAAAGCCGTCCTTAGATTAATTGAATCTATTTGTGGGCAGGACAGTTGTGCCCATGTTAATCAGTCAATCGACCAACCTGTCAGGTTTTTTTTACATGTGAGCTGCTGTAGCTGTTTGCAGTGATCATTGTGTTCTGCCAGCCTGAAAGGCTCCCCACCGGCAGAACACAATAGTGCTGCAAGGGGGGTCCAAACTATTTTTTTTTCCTTCCACCTATGGTTGCAGGAAAGAAAATGATATCAAATCATCTATGGCTTGCCTAAGAGAATATTCTTAATCCCTGTAGTCATTCGACCCCTTGGAGTAGACTGACTCACTGAAAACAATGCTCTTCCTGTGTAGCTGATAACATATCTCATAAAATGTTGTAGGAAACCTTTACTGAAATAAAAATGGATCCTGCCATGGTTGAACTCCTGATATTGTTAGGTGCCTTGCCTTCTGGCTTGAATATTATTACCATACAGATCAGGAAGGTAAAAATGAAGTCAGAACTCCTTATCTAAATACTTGTTCCAAGTCTGTGACTTGCAAAATGACTGAAGTCAATAGAGAAAGATCACAGCTAGGGAACCTGTATATTCATAAGGAAAGGTATACAATTGTATCCCTATACTTATTTGTTTTCCTTTTGGAGAGCGAGAGAAAGTAAAAACGGCCATACAGGGATCGTCCCTGCTGAACCGGACGAATTTTGATCCATGTATGGGCAGGCTGGTTGTACAGAATTTGATCTACTGGACGACTTCTGTACAACAAGCCTTCCATATTTTCTTGCTTGATCAGCGCAGTCGGCTATAGCCAGCAGCACTGATCAGTGTATTCTAATAGCGGGGAAGTCTCCCTGTTGTCAGAATACAATGACTCAATAGGAGGATCAGGATTCCCTCATCCACAGTGAGTGTGTGGATGGAGGAATCAAGTCATTTTCTTTCATTCAACGAAAAAAAAAAAGTGAGTCATTTATCGCCAGCTTAATTGCACTGAAAATGGAGCCTGCCATGGCTGAACTCCTGATATTGCTAGGTGCCTTGCGTTCTGGCTTGAACATTATTACCATACAGATCAGGAAGGTAAAAATTAAGTCAGAACTCCTTATCTAAATACTTTTTCCAAGTCTGTGACTTGCAAAGTGACTGAAGTCAATAGAGAAAGATCACAGCTAGGGAACCTGTATATTCATAAGGAAAGGTATACAATGGCATCCCCATACTTACTTATTTGTTTTCCTTTTGGAGAGCGAGAGAAAACGTCCATAAATAGATCGTCCCTACTAAACCGGCTGAATTATGATCAATGTATGGGCAGGCTGGTTGTACAGAATTTGATATACAGTACTGGTTGACTTCTGTACAACCAGCCTTCCATATTTTCCTGCTTGATCAGCGCAGCCTGCAGCACTGATCAGTGTATTCTGGTAGCAGGAATCCCTGTTGTCAGAATCCTGGGAGGATCAGGATTCCCTTATCCACAGTGAGTGTGTGGATGGAGTAATCAAGTCATTTTCTTTCATTCAATGAAAAAAAAGTGAGTAATTTATCGCCAGCTTAATTACACTTATCTGTATCCATTGGTTGACGGAAAAAAAAAGACTCATCTATGGCCAGAATAATTGAAACCAAAAAAAAAAAAAAGAGACTCATCTATGGCCAGAATAATCGAAACCAAAAGGTTGAACCAAAAAAAAAAAAAAAAAAAAGACTCATCTATGTCCAGAATATTTGAAACCATAAGGTTGAACCAAAAAGAAAAAAAAAAAAGAAAAGACTCATCTATGGCCAGAATAATTGAAACCAAAAGGTTGAACCAAAAAAAAAAAAGAAAAGACTCATCTATGGCCAGAATAATCGAAACCAAAAGGTTGAACCAAAAAGAAAAAAAAAAGAAAAGACTCATCTATGGCCAGAATAATCGAAACCAAAAGGTTGAACCAAAAAAAAAAAGTGAAAAGACTCATCTATGGCCAGAATAATTGAAACCAAAAGCTTGAACCAAAAAAAAAAGGGAAAAGACTCATCTATGGCCAGAATAATTGAAACCAAAAGCTTGAACCAAAAAAAAAAGAAAAGATTCATCTATGGCCAGAATAATTGAAACCAAAAGGCTGAACCAAAAAAAAAAGAAAAGACTCATCTATGGCCAGAATAATTGAAACCAAAAGGTTGAACCAAAAAAAAAAGAAAAGACTCATTTATGGCCAGAATAATTGAAACCAAAAGGATGAACCAAAGAAAAAAGAAAAGACTCATCTATGGCCAGAATAATTGAAACCAAAAGGTTGAACCAAAAAAAAAAAAAAAAAAGAAAAGACTCATCTATGGCCAGAATATTTGAAACCAAAAGGTTGAACCAAAAAAAAAGAAAAGACTAATCTATGGCCAGAATAATTGAAACCAAAAGATTGAACAAAAAAAAAAAGAAAAGACTCATCTATGGCCAGAATATTTGAAACCAAAAGTTTGAACCAAAAAAAAAGAAAAGACTCATCTATGGCCAGAATAATTGAAACCAAAAGCTTGAACCAAAAAAAAAAGAAAAGACTCATCTATGGCCAGAATAATTGAAACCAAAATGTTGAACCAAAAAAAAGAAAAGACTCATCTATGGCCAAAATATTTGAAATCAAAAGATTGAATAAAAAAAAAAGAAAAGACTTGTCTATGGCCAGCTTAATTGTACAACCAGCCTTCCATCTTTTCCTGCTTGATCAGTGCAGCCGGCTACAGCCAGCAGCACCGATCAGTGTATTCTGATTGCAGGGAATCCCAGTTGTCAGAATCCTGGGAGGATCAGGATTCCCGGGAGGATCAGGATTCCCTTATGCACAGTGAGTGTGTGGATGAAGGAATCAAGTCATTTTCTTTCATTCAATGAAAAAAAAAGTGAGCAATTTATCGCCAGCTTAATTACACTTATCTGTACCCGTTGGTTGACGGAAAAAAAGACTCATCTATGGCCATAATAATTGAAACCAAAAGGTTGAACCACAAATAAAAGAAAAGACTCATCTATGGCCATAATAATTGAAACCAAAAGGTTGAACCACAAATAAAAGAAAAGACTCATCTATGGCCAGAATAATCGAAACCAAAAGGTGGAACCAAAAAAAAAAAAAAAAAAAGAAAAGGAAAGACTCATCTATGGCCAGAATATTTGAAACCAAAAGGTTGAACCACAAAAAAAAGAAAAGACTCATCTATGGCCAGAATAATCGTAACCAAAAGGTTGAACCAAAAAAAAAGAAAAAAAAAAGAAAAGACTCATCTATGCCCAGCTTAATTGCACTTAACTACCGAGAGCTCCTTCTTGTGTGAAATCTATATATTTGTGCAATAATCAGAATATGGAACAGCAAACATGAAAATGTAAAAGTTACAGTATATAAAAAGTATTATAGTGGAAACCTATGTGTTGTCTATGCAGAGCGAAGCATAAAGGTGAGTTTAATGTCTTTCTCCCCGTGCGTGTCCTCCCTGCACTCCCCCATGATCCGTTCAGTTGGCAGGAATGAAGAACATTCTTCTACGTATGTTGGGGCATGTTACCTATTCGATGTGACAAGCACTAGGCCAGTCACCAAGCACTACAGCTGTCACATGGGGAGAATCCACTGACCTGTGTAAGCTATGAGCTTCTACAGGAAGGATTTTCCTGCTCCCAGCAGCTGAACAAAGCAGTGGAGGATTGGAGGAACGGTGATTACGTACTGCTGAAGAGGGGGGACATTAAAGTGAGGCTATTGCTTTGTCCTGTGCATTATCACCCTGCAACACCCTGTGGTGTGATTCTGAATGCAGCCCCACGCAAATGGCCAGGTTATCGCACATACATTTCCATACATACACAACGCACAGATGCAAATGATCTAGGTGTTGCTGTGGGCTGCCTTGAAAACAAAACCTGCAGGGGTTGTAGTGCATTGGCAGCCCATTCTAAATGAATAGGCTGCCCTGCCACAACACACATAACCCACATGTGAGAATGCACCATAATGCTGCCTATGTGTTTTAAATGGGCCCTTAAAGTCTATGTTTAGCTACATAAAAAAAACAGCACAAGGGATGATACTTACATTCAGTTTGAAGTGTCCCTTGTGCTGTTGGGTGCTCTCCTAATTAAAATCCAAAGTCATCTGCCCCCCCCCCCAAAAACCTTCCAGTGCCACAGGAATTAATACAACCAGTGGACCTGTCATAGGCACCCGCCAAGAGGGCCAACTATGCCTGCCCTTCCTTCTTCCCTCCTCCATTCATAGAAGCAGTACTATATCTTCCAGCAATGAGAGGTGCTCTATGAATGTAGGAGGCAGACCTTTCATTCATGCACCTATCCTCCATTCATAGATCGCTTTTCATTGACGGAAGTTTTAGTATAGCTTCTATGAATGGAGGAGGCAGACCTTTCATTCATGCACCTATCCTCCATTCATAGATCGCTTTTCATTGACGGAAGTTTTAGTATAGCTTCTATGAATGGAGGAGGCAGACCTTTCATTCATGCACCCATCCTCCATTCATAAATCGCTTTTCATTGACGGAAGTTTTAGTATAGCTTCTATGAATGGAGGAGGCAGACATTTCATTCATGCACCCATCCTCCATTCATAAATCGCTTTTCATTGACGGACGTTTTAGTATAGCTTCTATGAATGGAGGAGGCAGACCTTTCATTCATGCACCCATCCTCCATTCATAGATCGCTTTTCATTGACGGAAGTTTTAGTATAGCTTCTATGAATGGAGGAGGCAGACCTTTCATTCATGCATCCATCCTCCATTCATAGATCGCTTTTCATTGACGGAAGTTTTAGTATAGCTTCTATGAATGGAGGAGGCAGACCTTTCATTCATGCACCCATCTTCCATTCATAGATCGCTTTTCATTAATGGAAGTTATAGTACAACTTTTATGAATGGAGGAGGGGGGTGGGAAGGGTTGGCATATTCAGCACACATCACAAGTGCCTGTGACAGGTCCAGCACTCATATTAACCCCCGCAGTGCTAGAAGATTACAGCTGCACAGGTATGGGAGGAGCAGAAGACGGAAGATTGCAGCAAAGAGTCAGCAGCACAAGGGACTCCTCATAATAAATGGCAGTACCAGGGGTGGACTGGCAGGCCCCCGGGCAATAGGGGATCATGGGGCCCCTGTGTCTTTGCCCAAACTCAAAAAAGCCTATGAAAAAAATACCAGGGGCATCTCATGGGGCCCCCTACTGACCCCAGGCCGTGCCAGAGTTTCCAAATGGTCAGTCCGCCCCTGAGCAGTACCATCCCTTGTGCTGATTTAGGCTTTAATGTTAGCTCTTGACATTATTGAATCTTCGTATGTAAAATGCTGGTTACAGTTACATGTGATTAGTGTGATGTAAGGCTAGGTTCACACCTATGCAGGTTGCATTTGAGCCGTTTCTGCATTGCGTTTTGCATTTTTGCACCTGCGATTTTGCCAAGTTTTTTATGCATTTTGTGGGGGATTTTTCATTTTTTTTTTATTTTTCTTGTTGCTAGGCAGATTTAAAATGCAAAACGCAGCAAAAACACAGCAAAAACGCAATACATGCTTTTCTGCAATATTTCCATTGAAGTCTATAGAACCAAAAACGCAACTTTTTGCATCCCTGAACTTTTCCAAAAAACGCACTGGATGAAAACGAGCAGATGTGAACCTGTCCCATAGGAAATCATGTTAAATGGACTGTACTACATTTGTGCAAAATGCTGCAGAAAATGCTTAGGTGTGCACCGGGGGTTAGTAATTTTTTCTGGGTTTCTAACACAGCATAGTCAAACATAACTTCAGACTGACTAATAAAGGGCTGCAGATTGCTTCATGCTCAGCAAGCTTTCCTTTTGTGGTTCAAGCCCTGAGTGTTTACTGTGCAGGAATGACAAATTACTGTCCCGACAACTGAGAAAACAACACAGCAGCTTGCTGGCTTTTCTTTAAGAAAATAGCAGTCTCTTAGATTGTAAGCTCCAAGGAGCAGGGCCCTCCTAACCATGGGCGGACTGACAACTCATGGGGCCCCCGGGCAATAGGGGATCATGGGGCCCCTGTGTCCTCACCAGGGGCGGACTGACAACTCATGGGGCCCCTGGGCAATAGGGGATCATGGGGCACCTGTGTCCTCACCAGAGGCGGACTGACAACTCATGGGGCCCCCGGGCAATAGGGGATCATGGGGCCCCTGTGTCCTCACCAGGGGTGGACTGACAACTCATGGGGCCCCCGGGCAATAGGGGATCATGGGGCCCCTGTGTCCTCACCAGGGGCGGACTGTCAACTCATGGGGCCCCCGGGCAATAGGGGATCATGGGGCCCCTGTGTCCTCACCAGGGGCGGACTGATAACTCATGGGGCCCCCGGGCAATAGGGGATCATCGGTCCCCTGTGTCCTCACCCACACTCAAACCACACCCAAAAAAGCCTATGAAAGGTACCAGGGGCATCTCATGGGGCCCCCTGCTGACCCCAGGCCGTCGGGCAATGCCCGAGTTTCCAAATGTTCAGTCCGCCCCTGGTCCTAACCCTCTTTTATTGAACTGTATTGTTGCTGCATCGTCTCCCATTATATTGTAAAGTGCTGAGCAAACTGTTGGCGCTATATAAATCCTGTATAATAATAATAATAAATAACAATAAATCATGTAGAATTGCCATGAAAGGTCAATGATCACAGGCAGGGGCGGACTGACAACTCATGGGGCCCTTGGGCAATAGGGGATCATGGGGCCCCTGTGTCCTTGCCCAAACTCAAAAAAGCCTATGAAAAAGGTACCAGGGGCATCTCATGGGGCCCCCTACTGACCCCGGGCCCTCGGGCAGTGCCCGAGTTTCCAAATGGTCAGTCCGCCCCTGTCAGGAGGGCAAGTGGTTAAAAAGGCACCTAAACAAATGTAAACCACATGCACATCCATGAAAACGGCCCTAAAAAATGCTAAAAGGTTTGTATTGCTATGACCTGGTTGGGCCCTTAAGGTGTTTGCTTTGTATTTCACATGATGTTGTAAAAGCACCGTCCCCTCAACCTGCCGGGCCTGTTTGTCTTCCTGTCAGTGTGGAGTAATGAAGGGAAGGAATGAGGTAATTCCAGCAGGACTCCTCCTCCTCCCCGAGCAGGCCTTTCTGGTGTTCAGGCTTTCTTAATGGGCCCGGGTTTATACCTAAACAATCTCTGTCACGTCGTCTGCGCTGCAAGAGGAACCAATACTTCGAAAAGTCCTGAAAGTCACGAAGGAGAAAATTCCCAGCGACACCCTCTGTGACACCTTCAGGTGAACATCCCGTGGAAGAGTTATGTCAAAAACAGAATTCCTGCAGCTTTACCGGATTTGCACTTCAGGCTTCGTTACATCATGCCGCCAAGATAGGAAAAACTTCAAAACTCCTGACACTCCTGACACCGACAAAACTCACAAATCTCTTTTTTTTTTTCTTTTAACTGAATCTGTACGATACGGAGTAGGCAACACAACAGGTTTATATTATAATACAATGACTAAAAAACATGGGGAGCAATATGGGCCTTTATGTATATTAACCCATTTAGGGCTCATTTATACCTGCAGCAAGGACTGCCACTCTCCTGAAATGCGATTCACACTTGGATTGCTTTTTAGAGGCGTTTGACAGGCAGTGAGGAGGCGATATGTCACCTCCTCACCGCCTCTTTAACCCCCTACCAGGGGCAGATTGACCACTCATGGGGCCCCCAGGCAATAGGGGATCATGGGGCCCCTGTGTCCTTGCCCAAACTCAAAAAAGCCTATGAAAAAGGTACCAGGGGCATCTCATGGGGCCCCCTACTGACCCCAGGCCCTCGGTCAGTTCCCGAGTTTCCAAATGGTCAGTCCGCCCCTGCCCCCTACATGAGCTGAACTACTGAGCTGCAATCGTGTGCATTGCATGAGTTTGTGGTTCACTTGAATGGGTCATGTTTGGCAGGCAGTAGTGTCTGCCAAATGTAACAAAGAATATAATTCCTGTCACAGCCATGAAGCAATGCAATGCATGTGTACACCCGCAGCCACTGCCTCTGCAGCGGAAGAGGGATTGGTTAGGAAGGTGGTAAAAACACGGCTCAGTTGCACATTTTTACCGCCCCCTCAGTGGCAAGATAAAATCAGCCCTTATGGCGGTTGGAGCCGGAAATTTTGGGCTATGTTTTACTGCACAGACTAGGGCAGTGCTGGCTTTGAGATGCGAGTAGTGCAATGCGTGCTTCAGTGCATCAGTTTTATATGAAATAAAGCAGCGGTGTGTTGAGATGCACTGAGGTGCGATCCAGTGCTGCATTTTTCCACATTTCTACATTGCAGCGCACATCACACCAGTGTTGCAATGTGAACGATAGTTTTCTTTGTGACCTTTGTTTATCCTACAATGCAGATCACTACACATAGCATGAACAAGTCCTAAAGGAGCAGTGACACTCGAGACCAGTAGGAGGGGCTCTGCATAATTTGGCCATCCTACCTGCTCCCGACCATCAGTAGTTGATTGTGAGCTGTCAACTGACAGCTCGGTCAACATTTTAGGGGCATTGATGGAGCACGCCTGAGAAAAAGACAGTGCTGCATATATGTGGCGGCTGGGCCCACATGCCCTTCCACCAAATATGTGCGTTTTGGTGTTGTAAAGTGGTTAGTGTTCCTTCACAACTTTTAGTGCACTGCAGTTTTCTGCTGTGGGCATGTTGACAAGTGTTACACTGTGCATTTAATGGGCTATCAATGCCCCCAACAAACTGAAAACTGGAACTGACACCCTCTTGCCAATGAATCACCTACAACACATGACAGTGAGTTATTTTGTGATTTGCACGTGAATATTATCCCTGGTAGTCATTTTCAACTTCTTCTCAGGCTTCTTCTCAGCATTTGGGGCCTCCTTCCTTCTTCTCAGGCTTCTTCTCGGAGTTTGGGGTTTCCTCCCTTCTTCTCAGGCTTCTTCTCGGCATTTGAGGCCTCCTCCCTTCTTCTCAGGCTTCTTCTCGGAGTTTGGGGTTTCCTCCCTTCTTCTCGGCCTTCTACTTGATGTTTGGGGTCTCCTCTCTTCTTCTCAGGCTTCTTCTCAGCATTTGGGGCCTCCTCCCTTCTTCTCGGGCTTCTTCTTGGAATTTGGCGTTTCCTCCCTTCTTCTCAGGCTTCTTCTCAGCATTTGAGGCCTCCTCCCTTCTTCTCAGGCTTCTTCTTGGAGTTTGGGGTTTCCTCCCTTCTTCTCAGGCTTCTTCTCGGAGTTTGGGGTTTCCTCCCTTCTTCTCAGGCTTCTTCTCAGCATTTGGGGCCTCCTCCCTTCTTCCCAGGCTTCTTCTCAGCATTTGAGGCCTCCTCCCTTCTTCTCAGCCTTCTTCTTGGCATTTGAGGCCTCCTCCCTTCTTCTCAGCCTTCTTCATGCCATTTGAGGCCTCCTCCCTTCTTCTCAGGCTTCTTCTCAGTATTTTGGGCCTTCTGCCTTCTTCTTGGCCTTCTTCTTGGCATTCTTCTTGGTGTTTGGTGTCTCCTCCCTTATGCTCAGGCTTCTTCTCTGCATTTGGGGTCTCTTCCCTTCTTCTCAGCATTTGGGTCTCCTCCCTTCTTCTTGGCATTTGGATGTCTCCTCTCTTCTTCTTGGCCTTCTTCTCAGCATTTGGGGTCCCCTCCCTTCATTTCAGGTTTGGGGTCTCCTCACTTCTTCTTGGCCTTCTTCTCAACATTTGGGGTCTCCCCCCTTCTTCTCAGGCCTCATCGCTGCATCTTCGCTGTCTTCTTCTCTCCCTTCTTCTTCACACTTGCACAGACGTTTAGCAAAATGTCATTTTTGCAAAACCTTGTGATATAACATAGGCGTAGCTGACAATAGTAAAACAATTCTCATGGTGAAAAACTCTGAATGGAATTTTCCGAACATTCTTGTTATGCAACACTAGAAAGGTAACCATAACAGTCATCAGAAGACATTTTCCTTTTTTCATGTCTTGGTGAATGTACAGTAACTAACATGTAGTGAAATACTCATTCCAGCCATTGTCAGAATACATTTATCAGCAACTCAAGCTGATTGAACACTACTGATTTCTCCAATGCGTCCCTTTAACAGAAGTTGAATAAACGACTTCTATTGAGCAGAAAAACACACACACAGTTCAAAATGTGGCAGGTCCCTGCAGGACTGCCTGAATTTCAATCAGAGTATGGCCAGCTTAAGTAAAGCTGGCCAAACACTAGTAGAAATTTGTTTAAACTTTTCTGATAAATTATTCGTCAGAGCAATCGATCTTGCAGTTGAGTCAATTAATTTAATTTGAAAACCTTTAACTTATTGTCCTGAACTGGAATGGAATGGTTCTGCTTTCTGACAGTTGACCCGAAAGTGGCTCATCCTCAGTTGTTTCCTTCTCGTCACAAAGGCATTTGAACCAGTCGTAAATTATTATTATTATACAGGATGTATATAGCGCCAACAGTTTGCTCAGCGATTTACAATATAACGGGAGACAATACAGCAACAATACAGTTCTATACAAGAGGGATTTGAGGTCCCTGCTCCTTGGAGCTTACAATCTAGAAGGGAGGGGCTAGTGGTACAAAAGGTAGTAACTGTGGGGGATTGACTGGTTGGAAGAGTAGAAGATTCCAGTATTAGCTGAGGGCAGGATACGCTTCCCTGCAGAGATAGGTTTTCAGAGATTGCCTAAAAGTGAGCAGAGTAGGCGATAGTCTGATAAATTGGGGTAGAGAGTTCCAGAGGATGGGGGAAGCTCTGGAGAAGTCCTGGAGACGAGCATTGGAGGAGGAGACAAGGGAGCTAGAGAGTAGGAGGTCTTGCGAGGAGCGGAGAGTACGGTTTGGGTGATATTTAGAGACAAGATCGGTGATGTAATTTGGGGCAGTGTTATAAATGACTTTATACGTTATTGTTAATGTTTTGAACTTTATCTGTTGGGCAACAGAAAGCCAGTGGAGGGATTGGCAGAGAGGGGTGGCAGATACAGAATGGTTTGTAAGGTGGATGATTCTGGCAGCAGCCTTCATGATAGACTGAAGAGGGGATAGCCTGCGATGAGGTAGGCCAATGAGGAGGGAGTTACAATAGTCAAGGCGAGAGATAACAAGGGAGTGAATAAATTGCTTAGTGGTTTCCGAGGTTAGGAACGGGCGTTTCTTGGAGATGTTGCGGAGGTGAAGTCTACAAGATTTGGACAGTGATTGGATTTGGGGCTGAAAGGACAGATGGGAGTCTAGGATTACACCTAGTACCCTGGCATGAGGGGAGGGAATGATGATTGTGTTATTGATCTTGATGGAGAAGTCAGTGGAGGGGGCACGGGCTGGGGGGAATACTAAGAGCTCAGTTTTGGAAAGATTGAGTTTGAGGAAGTGGAGTGACATTCATGCCGATATGTCACTTAGTAGGTTAGTGATGCAAAAGGAGACTGAAGGGGCGAGGTGAGGGGTAAAAAGATAGATTTGTGTGTCATCAACATAGAGATGGTACTTAAAGCTATGGGAGCTTATCAAGTGACCAAGGGAGGAGGTGTAGATGGAGAAGAGAAGGGGTCCAAGGACAGAACCTTGAGGGACCCCTACAGAAATAGGGAGTGAAGAGGAGGAGGCAGCGTTATAGGTAGCACTGAAGGAGGGCTGCGATAGGTAGGAGGAGAACCAGGAGAGAGCAGAGTCTCTGAGGCCAAGAGAGTGAAGTTTTTTGAGGAGGAGGGGATGGTCAACAGTATCAAAAGCCGCAGAGAGGTCACGTAGTAAGAGTACGGAGTAGTGGCCATTGGTTTTAGTAGTTAGTAGATCATTAGTGAGTTTTAGTAGGGCAGTTTCAGTGGAGTGGAGTGAGCGAAAGACAGACTGTAGATGGTCAAGAAGGTTGTTGTCGGTGAGGTGGGAGCTCAGGCGATTGTAGACTAAGCGTTCTAGGAGTGTAGAGGTAAATGGCAGCAGGGAGATGGGTCTTAAGTTGTTCAGGTTGGTGGGGTCCAGGGAGGGCTTTTTAAGTATGGGAGTGATGTGCGCATGCTTTAGAGGAGAGGGGAAGGCACCAGTAGAGAGGGAAAGATTGAAGATGTTAGTGAGGGAGCATAGGACGGAAGAAGAGGGTGACCGTAGTAGTTGTGAGGGGACAGGATCCAGGGGGCACGTAGTGAGACGGGCTTCTGAGAAAACCTTAGTGACCTCTTCGGTAGTGGCAAGGTCAAAAGAGGAAAGTGTTGAGGGAGGTTTAGTATAAGGTATGCTAAGTGGGATGGATTTCTGTGCAGTGGCGATGCCCCTACGAATTGCGTCAATCTTGTTTTTGAAATGATTTGCAATCTCGTGAGCAGTGAGTGAGGTACTGGGTGGAGGTGGAGAAAGTAGAGAGTTAAAAGTAGAGAAGAGACAACGAGGACTGGATGACAAGGTATTAATAAGAGTGACAATGTAGGCTTGTTTGGCAGCATGAATTGAGGAATTGTATGTTAAGAAAGAAGATTTATATCGGGTGAATGCTTGTTGAGATTTGGTTTTACGCCACAATCGCTCCAGCGCACGACTATGTTGTTTAAGATTTCTGGTGTGGTCAGTCTGCCAAGGTTGTAACAGTCGGGGTCTGATGCTTCATGTTGTTAGAAGAGCAAGTGAGTCTAATGCGGATGAAAGCGAACTGTTATAGACAGCAGTGGCCAGGTCAGGACAGGGGAGAGATTCTGTCACAGAGTTGGTCAGTTGCAGAGTGGAAAGGAGCAGGGCTCAAGTTGTGAAGGTTTCTGCGGGTAATTGTTTGCTGCTTGGAGGGATAGGTGTTTGAAGACGAGGAGACTGTGAAGGTGATGAGATTGTGATCAGAGAGAGGAAAGGGGGTGTTTGTGAGGTCGTAGGGAGTGCAAAGACGTAAACACATTTTCTGCTCATGGCTTCCGTCCCGTACACTTGCACCAACATTTCATGTGTCTCCGTCACTGTTTTCCCTTATTAGTAGCAACACTTGATGTTCACTCGTTGCTCCATTGCACTGTGATCCTAACCTTCACACTCAACTGCCCACAGTTACCCTGATGGTCACGTCTACTCCATGCTAGGTGGCGCTTTCTGTCGTGTCTCTGGATAGTCATATGCATGTGCACAAACCTGGCCTATGTTGCCGTTGAGATATCAAACCATTCACCAGTTTTTTTAGACACATCTCGTGCTACATTTACTGTATACCAGGGTATCAAATCTACTGGTAAAAACACCACATATTTAGCATTATAAGCAAAATAATACAATTTCAATCCCAACTGATGCTCTTTTTTGTTTTGGATAAACCTGAAAAGTGTTGTTGTGTCCCCAGTGAGGAGATTTCTCATCACTTTCTGTCAGGACAAAGGAAATTTCTCCAATGGACACAGACAAAATCAGTAGAGCGAGAAAGGTCAGAACAAATGAAAATGTTTTTTTCCTGGATCCAATATGAAAGCATACTATCACATGTATGCTGCCATGGATTGGCTCCAGGAAAGGAAAATGATGGAATCTGATACAATTCTCCTGGCACCAACATGGCAGCTTGCATGGTATGCTGCCATTAGATTGGTGCCAGGAAAGGAAAAGTACAGTAAGTATTTGATATAATTTCCCATCCTTTTTCCTTATCCAGGAGTCACAACGGCGCAAAGAGAAGGGATATCTCCCCAATGGACACACGGCCAAAAATCTAATTCTTATTGAGCCTATCCAAAACTATATTGGAAAACTGGACCAAAGCTAGACTTGAATGTATTTACAAAGACAATACAAAGAACAATGATGCCCAGCAACCCATAGCAATGATGTCAGCTTTTAGCAGTTTTGAGGGATCAAGAGAGGTGATTGCTGATGGTTGTTATGCATTATACAGTCCACATGGGTCTTTGTCTCATAAACACTGGCCTTAGGGTCATGTTACACAAGTGATCCTGATGCTGGTGACAGTTCTCCAGCAACAGGATCACTAAGCTTACTGACTTCTATGGAGACACTCCCTGACTAGTTCCCTGGTTGCTCCCCTGGTGATGTATTCCCAACAGTTGAATTGCCCATGTGACATAGCTCTTAGGTTCATTATTTAATGACTTTTTATAAGGATATATTATATTTTATAGATTTTTTATATATTATATAAGGACACTATATCATAGAACAGATGTCAGTGCTGCAATGTAACCTAAAACAGCCAGTATTAGGTTTGGTCCATCTTCACCAAACCATTAGAAGCTGATAATATCTTGTATTATATGCACTGTGGTTGGATGGATGGATTTTGTGGATAATGGTATTGAATGGTGGACATTCTTCTACTCACCATTATGAGACATCCCAACAGCCAGACATTTCTGAAACCTGCAGTACTGACATTTGTTGCGACTTTTCTTGTGAATGCGACAATTGAGTTCACATCGTTCATAAATTAACTTCAACCTGATTGTTCTCCTGAAGAATCCCTATAAGGAAGAGAACATCATTAGAAAACCAATACATGTGTTCAAAGGATCAGTTCTCAAACACATGGATCTATGAGCAACAAACATATACTGTATGCTGAAATGTCTTAATTTCATATCATATCATTAGTTATTTAAGAATTAGCTCCTATACCTTGACAGGACATAGGAAAAAATATATCTAATACCTAAATCAGTCTTTACAACAGACGTACAACAGAGTGTAGGGAAAGGAGAGGCAGCATGAGCATAAGTTTAACCACTTCAAGTCCGGACACTGTCACCCCCTTCCTGTCCAGGCCAATTTTCAGCTGGCAGTGCTATCACACTTTGAATGACAATTGCGCGGTCATGCAACACTGTACCCATATGAATTTTTTAGCATTTTTTTGAGACAGATAAAACTTTATTTTGGTGGTATTTATTCACCACTGGGATTTTTATTTTTTTGCTATATAAATGAAAAATTCCAAACATTTTGAAAAAAAGTGTTTTTCTTATAAAATTTTGCAAATAAATCTTTCTTCATAAATCTTGGCCAAAATGTATTCATCTATCTTTTTAGAAAAAAAAAATAACCCAAATTAGTTTATAACCAAAAATTATAATTTTTCAAAACATTTGTGTTTTTTTTTATATTATTATTTATGTTTTTTTTAACATACTGTCACCCTAGCAGTACACTGTCACCATAGTGACACTGTACTACTTGTGGGGGGTGATGAAGATTTTTTTTTTTTTACACTGATTGCTTTTACACCCATAAAAGCTGTAAAAGCAATCATTTCTCCTAGATTGTAAACTCGAAAGAGCAGGGCCCTCGAACCCCTCGTGTAGTGTATTGTTACTGTCTTGTCTCATGTTATGTCCCCCTTGCTACTGTACAGCGCTGAGCATACCCTTTGGCGCTATATAAATACTGTATAATAATAATAATAATTTCTTCTTCTCTCTGGCTGCATTCTTGCAGCCATTGAGAAATACTGTGTGAGCTGTGATTGGTCACAGCTTGTCACATGGTACAAGGCTGTTGTGAATAGCCTTGTACCATGTGACCTCTGATCATTCACAGATTTCACTAGTAGTAAGCAATGATGTCAGAAGTGACATCTTGCTTACTACTATTCATGTGATCACTGATTGGCCAATCAGTGATCACATAATCGGGACCTCCCACAGAGGTTCCGTACAGCGATTGGTGTTCCGTACAGTGATTGCGGTGCTGTGCATTCCTAGGGAGCGCACAGGTAGGGAAGCGGGGAGGACGTTTATAAATGGCCACCCGCTTCTGCACTGCTCCTGTCCAGCCGTTTATATACATGGGCCAGACCGGAAGTGGTTAAAACCCATCCAAAGCCAAAACCAAAAATGTACCATCTTGCAGCTTACCAATCCTTACATGTGATAGCTGCAATCATTTTATTTTGTACGCTTTTTTCCCTTTCTTTTTATTATGCCTGTTGATCTACCCAGTAACACACTTCCTGTCTTAGGGTGAATTCACTCAGTTCTCTACACTACCTATGGAGGAACAATGTAACAACTGTTTGACAGTAGCATTGGCTAGTAGATTTACATTAAATTAAAGCCTAACTCCAGCTAACACTTTCTAAGCAATAATAATAAAGTTTTTTCCTTGTAGGATAAAGGTTTTAATATGGAGGACAGGCTCCACCGCTCCTCTGAAAGGTGATCTGCAGTGAATCGCTTTTTCAGAGGTAGTTTAGAGTCCATTTACAGGCATTTAAGAGGTGATAGTGCCTCCTGCATGCCTGTTTCTTTTATTCCCAGGAGGATTTCTCTACATCTTGATTAGGGTTTTATATTGAACTACCTTGCCTCAACCACCATAGCCACATATGGCATGCGGTTGCAGCATGGTCCCATTGAATTCAACAGGTGGTGCCACTGCAAAGCCTCCCCACCCGTCCTGACCCCGCAACAAACAAAAACTGATACTAAATGCAACCCTGTCAGTATTAAATGGTTCATCTCAACCCTGTAATGTTCACTTTTTGTTGGACAGCTTGGTCTGTTAATGGAGGAAAAATAACAGAATTATTGGCCGGATGGCCAGGTAACACAATTCTGTTACCTTGGGAGGGGGGTGGAAATAGAAAAACAAAGACTGCAGCATGCATATGTCTTATAGTTCCACTTTAAGGGCAGTATATGCGGTGACAGACGTTTGACTGCATTGTAAAACATAAGTCACTGCAGGGACACACAGGAAATAATTGTTTCCTATGTGTCCCATTTACACTGAACGCAGCCCAGTGCTGCGGTAAAATGCAGACATTCTCCTTTCTATTTCAGTGCACAGCCCAAATCACATTGTGCTGCCTGACATTGCAGTGGATGAAGTATCCGTTTTGTACACTTCAAATAAAGCTTGTACATAAAAAAAAAGGAGAGCCATGTGATGCGCCGAATCGTGCACCACACTGCATCCATAAGTAGCTGGCAATGTAGAGCAGCCGGAGCGGTGAATTGCTCTGGCTGCTCTGCAATTCAATGGGTGTAAAGCATGAATTTGCCATAAAAATCTGCTGCTTCTCCTTTCACTGCCCATTCACAGAGAGGGGTAGTGAGGAGACCTGTAAGTGTTACTGAACTGCCTAATAGAAAAATCAGGTCTCCTGACCTGCCAGACAGAGCTGTGTTGTGCGACAGAGTACTGTGCTGATTGACAGAGCTGTACAAATCTCAGAACTGGCTGGACAGAAATACAAATGCAGGTTACAACCGCATGCATAGTTGTATTCCATCTGTGCATTTAGCTGTGTGCATAGAGTCTGACTTTAAAATTCCCAGTTTTCATTATTTTATTATCAGGTGACAAAATGTCTCACTAATTTATGTTGAAAGACCATAGCTCAGAATATTTTATTTGCTGGCTGTGGTTTAGTGATCATAAATTATAGAATCACACCGTGGTCTATGGAGACAACGGTTTTATTTGTGGAACCTTTTTATTCTGCTGCCTGTGTAGTGACCTGATATAATTCACTTACAAACACAGATAAACCCTCCTCACTGAAAAAGAAAAATTATTGACTTTATAAAATATATGGTTGTGATTTCTCATCCATCCAGCAGTTTATGGATGTGTAATATAAACAGTGATATATTCTATGCAAGTCTACAATTTGAGAGTTCATTGAAGTATAAAATGTCTACAATCAGTTTATCTCATGATAAACTGACTCTTCTCTGGCCTCTGAAGAGAAATTATCTGGCAAAGCTAACTATAGCTAATATCCTCAGTGCATACAACCCAAAAATAATGTGGATTTCAAGAGGTCAACAGGATACGACCACCCAGACATAGACTTTGTTATTGTAGGGAGGTAAGATTTAGGCATTTTACATTTTTGGTACGTGTGTTTGTGTGTGTTTATCACTTCCTATTCCTGCTACCTCCTATTTTCTGCTTTCTTGAAGCAAATGACAAACTTATGTTTTTGTCAATCCAGTCCTGAGATTTACAAAGCTCTGCCACACAGCACAGCCATGTCTGGTGGTACAGATTTAATTTCCCCTGCTGCAGTTGCTTAACACTTAAAAGTTAAGCCAGCCTTAGATCGATCAAAATTTGACTGAAGTCATTCTCTTTATCATCTTCAGGATAGCCTGTTGTTTTTTTTTCACCTGATTACTGCTGGCCAGCAGTGATCGTTGTATTTTGTTGATAGGGAAAACGCCTACCAACAGAATATAATAGCAATGCTGGAGGAATTCCCCATCAACCCTGATTTGTTCTAATTTCTTTTTTAATCCGTGGTGGTGTACAAAAACAAAAACCCCTAAGTGAACAAAAAAGTGCATGTAAAACACACAAAAAAGTGTACTTAAGGTTGTGCTTTCTGTCCACCTCCAGAAGAAGTAGGACCTTACCCTGAACCCCCAGGGTGTAGAGCTCCTGACAGTGACAAGGTTCAACCATGGTCCTCCTGGCCAAAAGGCCAAGCAGATCCCTCTCCTCATGGTCAAGCAAAACCAGCCAACGAGTACTGGGTGAGGAGCAGGGACGGACTGACCATTTGGAAACTCGGGCACTGCCCAAGGGCCCAGGGTCAGTAGGGGGCCCCATTAGATGCCCCTGGTACCTTTTTCATAGGCTTTTTTGAGTTTGGGCAAGGACACAGGGGCCCCATGATCCCCTATTGCCCGGGGGTCCCATGAGTTGTCAGTCCGCCCCTGGTGAGGAGCTCTCCCGAAGTGGGACTCCCTCTGGGTTCAGGGGAGGAGGGAACCTAATGGTCACATATCCTCCCTCTAGACTTCAGGGTAGGCCTGAGGACCCACATCATCCATCCAAATAAAAAAAGACACAGACAAAAGTGCAAAAGTGTCAAAAACGTGAGAAGAAACATACATTAAATAAATAAATAGCGCCTGTGCAGGTGCATAGGCTAGGCCCTGAGGCCTGGTAGCTAAAAAATTGTCCTGGACTTAGCCGAAAGGCCTATCCCAAAGACGTCAAGAACAGAAAAAAGCATAGGTGGCATGACCATGTGCGTAATTCTCACAGTGGGGTTCCCACTCCCAAGTGCTACTAAGAGCCCTTCTGGGGAGACCAACTCCCAGGGGGCACAGCGCCATGGATTCTCTGCCTTCCTAGCCCATGGCCAGACAAGGTAGACCCATTCAAACCAGGATGAACTGGGCTCTTCCAGTCTTCCTGGGGGAATTACTCCCATGCCCCACATCCCGTGGGTGCCCCAGTTTCTTTTCCAGCTGGCACTAGCCTTCAGAGCCCCTATCAAACCAGCAGGGATACTATACAGTCAGCCATTTCTACCACAAGACCAGAATGACGGCAGAGCACCCCTACTGGACACTGATAAGAACAGATACTATTTGTGCTGATGGAGAAATCGAGCAATTTTCTTTCTTTCAACCTGTGAATCATTTTTACATGACAGCTGAGAGTCAGCTGAAAAACATTACCAAGCTCACGGCTGGTAGACAAAGAGTTAATGATTTTTTGTGGTTTATTTGTACACTGGTAAGTCAATTTTATGGCACAAAAAAGGTGATCCTGTATTTAAGCTTTAATTTGGACTGCTCAGGTTTGTGAAAGGTTTACGCTAAACTCTCTACAATTATGATGAGATTTACAGCTCATTCATTTTCACAGGACAGCCTAGAGATGTGTGAAACCTGAGAAATCACCTGAAATTAGTCACGCTAAGATGAACCGGCTGTTAGGGAAGGTGAGATAAATACTCATAGCACCTCCCCTAACAACCAGTCCGGTCTGTTCACATGATACACATTCTTCATATGAACTCTTCTACTGTTCTTCGTGCAAAGAGGGAGCACATGGACCATGCAAAACTGGTCCTAAGTCTAAATCTGTAAAATATCTGATATCTTGATGCTCAGGTCAAGTTGGGTCACTCCACTCTTATTTCATTTTATATTTTTGAGCAAATTGAAAAAGGTTGAATTGCACACTTCTAAGGACTTTCAGGAACTCTACTGGTGATTACACACACCAAATCACCACCTGCTGAAGCCATTACAATGTGGTATTACTTGTCTATGTGTGAAGTCCAAGCTGTTCTCCAGCTGATACAAGTTACATTCCTCTATAAAAGTTTGGCAGTAATAGACTTTTTGAATTATTAGAATTAAAAAAAATCTTTCTCTTGGATAAAATGTTGTAAGTTGCAATTACTGTAACCTTAATTTCCAAATACTATAAGGCTAGGTTAACATTTGTGCGGGTGGTTGCCCCTGTGGGACTGCACCTGCTTTCGCAGCCACAACCACCAGCACAGAAAACTGCACCGTTGTTCAGGAGATGCTCCGTCATTTGAGTTTGGCATGTGTGATATAGGAGGAAGGAGGGTACATATAAGAAATTAGTCAGTGGTTCAGTCCACCCGTTCCACTGGTAAATTAAGAAAATATTAGACTAGTAAAAGGATATTGGCATGGCAGCTTTAGATTAATAGAATTGCCTTGACTAATTTATTAAGTGATGTTTAGGTACAAATTGTAAGTAAAGTTTTTTTCTGTTAACTACATATTATGCCTAAATATTTTCTTACACACATTTCATACATATTGACTTAAACACACTATAAGGTATATACTGGATGGAATTCCTGTCCCATTGAAGTATATATGTTACCTTACAGCCTTCACATGCATGGACACCATAATGGAACCCTGAGGCCTTGTCTCCACAAACTCGACATTCTATGGCAATGAAGGAATTGCAAGTGTCATCTGGCGGTTTACTGAATGACTGAGTTTTGTCTGAGTAGTACGGCGGAGATGGAGGCTCCAATTTGATCATATCTGGGTTGAAAAAAAAGAATGATTGGACCATAAATTTGTCAATAAAATAATTTTCTCAGATTTATACAAATAGACAGAGGACAAATGTGGCAAGCAGTAGGCAAGGAATCATAAATCATTCTTGACTGATCTGATTACAGGCAACTGAAACCTGTTTTTCTGTAATGCATTCTTGCATTTTCATCAATATAAGTACTTTTTGTTGAATGTACACACTAAGCATTTTATAAAGCTGAAAATAATACATTTTAAAGACTTGGTTAATGAGAATGGGCAAAGTGACAGATTTTCATGAAAACTCGCCCTTCTATCCACTTTTTTTCCATACTGCCCCACCACTCAATTTTTCTGTGTGAGCACTGATAACTACCCAGTGTTTCTGGGTATGAGGAAACGTATCACATTCTTCCTTCTCTAAGATGCAGTTGTTACGTTCAGGTGACTAATCCCTAGGGCAGAACAATGTCACATGAGGTAGGGGAGACAGTTATAAAAACTGAAGTCTCCAGTTATGATCTCAGTTGCATACTTACATTGGTCCAGCTTGGACCAAAGTAAGTATGCATATTTCATAATTGAGGGAATGCTGGTGAAGCTGGAAATCACTATAGTGGTTGGTGGTCAGGGGCAGACTGATCATTTGGAAACTCGGGCACTGCCTGGGGTCAGTAGGTGGCCCCATGGGATGCCCCTGGTACCTTTTTCATAGGGTTTTTTGAGTTTGGGCAAGGACACAGGGGCCCCATGATCCCCTATTGCCTGGGGGCCCCATGAGTTGTCAGTCCGCCCCTGTTGGTGGTACTAAAGTGATCACTGCGATCTTCCACCTTCTGTGCCAAGCAGATTCTCTACTGCATACTGACAACAGGGGATCACTAGCTTGGGATTGTCATCCTTAACAGAAAGCTTTGTATTTTTTTCTCTAGTTGGATGAGTTGACGTCATGATCTCCACCTTGTCCAATCAAAGAATGCCTTATATTCATTAAAAAAATACCATCTGTGAAAGGTGGCACATTGATCAAGTGACCCCATGTGGTTGGTGTGCAGTGGGGCAGCTACTTGGCACAGGACCTAGAAGATTGCAGTGTCCAATGTAGTAGCACCAACCACTACTGTAATTTCAGCTTCCTAAACAGGTATGAAATATGCATACGTACATTGGTCCAAGCTGGGCCAACGTAGATATGCAATTGAGATAATACCTGGAATTCAGCTTTAACTATGTGCAAGGAAGCCCAGTGTTCTTGCAAATGAACAGAGCATTGGAGGAGCATGGGGAAGGTAAGTATCAATCAATGGGTGGGGGTACCCTATCAAGAAAAGCAGTTACAATGCAGTTTTCTAAAACCAGAGATTGGTGATCCAAAAAAATATCTAATTGCCTTAGGGGGATAAGGAAGGATTTTTTTCCCCCAATGGAGTAAACTGGACCAAGGTTTTTTTTGTCTTCCTCTGGATCAGCTGCAGGTATAGGGTGTTGTATATGGAGGTTTTCTATTTGTATGTTTTCTTATTGGCTGAACTAAATGGATCTGTGTCTTTTTTAAAACTCTGTAACTATGTAACTTTAACATAAGGAGAAAAGCAGTAAAGGCAAACTTGTAGAGTCAAAAACAAAAGTGGGTGTTTTGTAGTCTAGGGGAGACCTAGGTAGGACTGACAACATTGTTTGCAATTTGAGCACGGCAAAGGCAGTGTGGTCAACAAATAATTAGTTAGGAGTTTAGTAGGTTTCTGGCAGGTCAACAGATGTTTTTCTAAACTCAAAGCTTTTTAAATTGATGAAACATGGCAATATGCATGTATTATAGAGATGTACAACTTTTTTTTTTATTTAGTTCAGACATACATTTTAAGTTATGTGGGTTCCACTTCAGAAATATTACTATACTATGTGAACAATTATGTTATATATTTATACCCAGATAACCGCCAACCCTGAAAAGAATGGGTCATTGTCTGAAAGTGCAAAGGAAGATAATGCCTTCCTATTGTGTTCAATGTAGCAGTTCTTGCTTTATCAATTGCCCTGTCATATTAGGTGGAGGTTTTGCATTGTATCTATACAAGACTCCAGAAAACTGTGATGAACATGGAAAAAGTCAGCGTACTTTGGCAGTCTTGGAGTTTCAGGTCATACTTATAATCAGTGTCCATTTGGTCATTTCGGCATAGGAATGATTTATCTTCCAGCATGTCTTCATAGTGGGGAGCTGAGATACTTGTAAAATCCACTGTGCCAAATGGCTTGATGTCAAAGCCCTGGGAGTGGTCATCAATGCAGGGCAGTTCCATGGTATTCATGCCGAAATTCATGCCCCAGAATGGCATTTCTGTGTCCACCATGGTTGACGCTGTTTCCTGAAAAATAACATAGATACACTGTTAGCAAACTTAAAAGCCACCACAAAAAGTTAATTTTAATTAAACTTGAAAACGTTAAGCATTTATGAAATCCACCTGTTAGTAACTGAGAAAAGTAACGTAGTATTAAACCCAAAAATAAAAATGTTATATATTGCAGCTTACCAATTTTTGTATGTGGTGGCTGCATTGGTTTCCTTTTTTCCTCCTTTATTTTCACCTGGTGATCTGGCCAGTAAGTCTGTTATTTTTAATTTCCTTTAGCAGACCAAACTGTTCAGCCAAAGTGTCAGTTAGGGGGGAGAGACAATTCATTTAATACTAATAGGGGTGCTTACAATGGTCAGCTTTTATTCATTTATGTAAAACCTTTATCCTAAAAGGAAAAACAAATGTTGCCATAACGGCTTAATAAATGTTAGCTGTTTAGCTTTCATTTGTTAGTCAAGTCAGTCTAAATCCCTTTCTCCAGATTGACAATGCTGCTATCCAATGGAGTGGAGACACCCCAAGACAGGAGGGATGTTGCTGGCAGGAACACCAAGTGAAAATAAAGGGAAAAAAAGCCTAAAAAAGAAAACAAATGCATCCGGCATATTTAAGGATTGGTAAGATGCAATATATTACATTTTTATTTTTGGGTTTTATACTGCTTTGAATGTTGGGGTGCATTGTTTATGGCCCATGTCCGGTGTTTTCACAAGCTGCGTTTTACAGTACAGTACAATATAGCTCAAGCACAAACATTGAAATGCTACAAAAGACTGTGTTAGACCTGCTTTTCCTACAATGCATGTCATCTCAGCAGGACCTTCAGCATCCTATCAGAAAGCAAATATGGTCAAACGCAGCCACAGATCTGTTGCCTACATGGCACCATTGAGTAGACATGCACGCTGGAAATTTTCACTTTGTTTTGGATACATTCAATCATTGCAGGGTTTTGTTTCATCATATTTGTTGAACTTATTAATTTCATTATATTCAGCATTCGTTACGTATATTCATTGGATTAAAAAAAGTTGCAGTTTTTTCTGAAGATTGCTTTATACTGTATTTTGGGCGGATTCGATATCATATATCAAAACTATTCGGAAGGTTTCGATATTTTCGGATGCAATGGAATAAATAACAGACTGTGGAACTGAACTGACTGACTGTGACAATTCAATTTAAATCTCAAATTTACTTGGATCCGATTTATCAAAAAAATTGGAAAACCAAATTAATTTCCCTATGGACCTGGACCACTATCGCATCATGTGATGTCATCCAACTGAAACAAATGCATTTGTTATTTCATTATAACTTTTTTCGGATTCATTATTATGTCTAAGTATACACCCGAATCTCCGAAAATTACATTTTTGGATGAAAATCGATTTGTTACAAAACATAACGCACATGTCTACCATTGAGTTAAATGGTTAAATTGACCATCTACATGAGCTCTTAGGCTGAATATAACAATTCAAAAATCTCATTGTTGAAGTTTCAGAGAAATATAGGAGTACAACGACCAGGTCCAATACAGTAGCCGTGCTATAGTTTAGGATTAAATACCTATAACCATATTATGAAAACTGCGATTTTACAAGATACAGTAGTGTTCAATGATATCAGTATAACTAAGGATGTATCCTAGAAACTTTGTTTGCAAAAGGAGAAAATAAACTCTGACAACAGTCTACAACCTTCCTTATACATTGTTCCTTTCTTCCAATTAGCATCTGCTACACAGTATATTTACTTCCTGATGTACCCACAAAAGTGTTTAAATAAATCTATTAAATTGACATAAACATTTGTCTACTTGGCTGTATAGTATATTCCAAAGCTAATTTTTTTTTCTTTTTTTTACTTTATTGTATTAATACTTGCTGTCGTTTGCTAACACCAAAGAGACATTTGACAGAAACAGTTTTTTTTTTACTCCACCCAACTGATGATAAATTAATCTCGGTAATCCATTTTGTGCATGCAAGTCAATCATGATTCTTCTTGATCATGATCATGTGTGCAAACAATGTTATCCTTTCCTGAGAGAAACATTGGGGCTTGAAATGCTAGTTGCTTGGCTGTCATGCTGCTCCTCGCTTTAATACTAAGTCACTAACCCATTAACCCATAACAAGTATTCAAATAAGAAATTCCAATAAAAAAGAACACCATACTCTACACTGGGCAAAATAATGTGCAGACCCTTATTGCTCTCAGGAATCATTTATTTAGAAAAAATGTCTAACGAATGTCACTCTTCTGTCTATGGGTTCACCGCTCCAAATAAATGTTGTATAGGCATATAATCCATAATCGTTTTTTATGGGACACTTGAAGGAAGGGTCACCAGGTACCAGAGATTAGAACTAACAACCTATGTAGATTTTCTATCTTATGGTTCTTACAGTGTTATTTTTTTTATCAAGCTACATTTTGAGACTTTTTAATATTTACGGCATCTCCCACATGCGCCAGATTTCAAATATTACCAAAAGTACTGAATGATAGGAACCAGAGATGGACATTACTGGGACCTCTTGGACATAGGGGACCATTTATACAAGATCTGGTTTGGGCGTTTGCTGGGACTACCTTTCACTATCATGGTGGCATTCTTAATGATTCTCCAATCATGTTCCTTTCATGGTTAGGAAACAAGGACTTCCCTCAATCCTTACCCAGCTACCACTGGGACATGTAGAATACTTCCATCCTCTTCATACCATTTAGACTAAAAATTAAGGAGATGTTCACAACTACAAGTTATGAACCATGAGAGAATATCACCAACTTAATCAACCAGGGTTCCATGGAACCCCATGGTTCCAGATGTTGCTAGGGATTCCTTAAGCAATGAGCAACTTTTGTCTGCCAGATGGATAACCACTGACAAAAACAATCCTTTTAGCTGTTGGAGAGGATTGCTTCCCAATGTCCTCAAAAGGAGCATTCCTCTCAGTAACCAGATAGTGTATTCATTAGCAGAGGTTCCTGATCCCAGAACAGTAATTCAAGGGTTCCTCTGTGTTAAAAAGGTTATGAAAGATAGGTTTAGAGCAACATCTAATCTATACATCTACCTACACTGCTCAAAAATATTAAAGGAACACTTTGAAAACACATCAGATCTCAGTGGGGAATAATATCATCCTGGCTATCTATATTGATATGGATTGGGTAATGTGTTAGGAACGTAAGGATGGCCTATTGTTTGATGGAATTTAAAATAATCAACCTACAGAGGACTGAATTCAAAAACGCAAATCAAAGTGAGAAAAAATGATGCAGCAGGCTAGTCCATTTTGCTGAAATTTCATTGCAGCAACTCAAAATGGTACTCAGTAGTCTGTATGGCCCTCATGTGCTTGTATGCATGCCTGACAATGTTAGGGCATGCACCTAATGAGACGACGGATGGTGTCCTGGGGTATCTCCTTCCAGATTTGGACCAGGGCATCACCAAGCTTCTGGATAGTTTGAGGTGCAACCTGGAGGCATCAGATGGACCGAAACATGATATCCCCGAGATTTTCTATTGGATTTAGGTCAGGCGAGTGTGGGGAACATTCAATGGTATCAATTCCTTTACCCTCCAGGAACTGCCTGCATACCCTCAACACATGAGACCGGGCATTGTTGTGCACCAGGAGGAACCCAAGACCCACTGCACCAGTATAGGGTCTGACAATTGTCCCATGGATTTCTTCCCAATAACTTATGGCAGTCAGGGTGTCATTGTCTAGCCTGTAGAAGTCTGTGCATTCCTCCATGGATATGCCTCCCCAGACCATCACTGATCCACCACCAAAACGGTCATGCTGAACAATGCTATAGACAGCATAATATTCTCCACGACTTTTCCAGACTCTTTCATGTCTATCACATGTGCTCAGGGTGAACCTGCTCTCATCTGTGAAAAGCACAGGGCGCCAGTGGCAGACCTGCCAATTCTGGTGTTCAATGACAAATGCTAATCAAGCTATATGGTGCCGGGCAGTGAACATAGGGCCCACTAGAGGACATCAGGCCCTCAGTGCACCCTCATGAAGTCTGTTTCTGATTGTTTAGTCAGATACATTCACACCAGTGGCCTGCTGGAGGTCATTTTGTAGGGCTCTGGCAGTGCTCATTCTGTTCCTCTTTGCACAAAGGATACAGGTCCTGCTCATGGGTTAAGGATCTTCTATGGCCCTGTCCAGCTCTCCTAGAGTAACTACCTGTCTCCTGAAATCTCCTCCATGCTCTTGAGACTATGCTGGGAGACACAGCAAACCTTCTGGCAATTTTATGTATTGATGTGCCATCCTGGAGTTGGACTGCCTGTGCAACCTTTGTAGGGTCCAGGTATCGCCTCATGCTACCAGTAGTGATACTGACCCTAGACAAATGCAAAACTAGTGAAAAACTGTCAGAAAAGATGAGTAGGAAAAAAATGTCAGTGGCCCTCACCTGTAAAACCATTCCTATTTTGGGGGTTGTCTCATTGTTGCCCGTCTAGTGCACTTGTTGTTAATTTCATTAACACCAAAGCAGCTGAAACTGATTAAAACCCCCCTCTGCTACTTAACTGACCAGATCAATATCCCAGGAGTTTAATTGACTTGATGCTATACTCTGATTAAAAAGTGTTCCTTTAATTTTTTTTGAGCATTGTATCTATCTTTTCATCTATCTATTTATCTATCTATCTATCTATCTATCTATCTATCTATCTATCTATCTATCCATCTATCTATCTATCTATCTATCTATCTATCTATCTATCTATCTATCCTTTATTCTTTCTTTCATGAGCAACTTATGTTTTGTTTCATCTGGACTACCTATGTAACAAGTGTTTGTACTTGGGTAGTAGTTGAATAGAACAACCAAAACAAGTTTTTGTACAGGATGATTTTATTTGTCACCGATTGAAACACTGCTGACTTCTCAATTGGAGAGAAACCAAGAGAAATCATTATATCAAGGGTGATTTTACCTGCTTGCATCTCTCCTTTGCTACAATGTCAGCACTGCAGAGTGTTTAATACATCCATTTTATACTAAACATTACATAATTATTACAAAAGAAAATCAAAGAGCAACCATGAGACCTTACATAAATACAGTAACCCTATCAGATATTTTTAACCTTACTTTTGTATCTTTTATAATATAAAATTTTCTTTACCCGGAATACTATTTCATATTCAGAAGTCATATAGCAGTCTGATACAGGGTATTACACACATAGCAATCAAGTTTGAAGAAAACATCATGACAACCAAGTTAAAAGAAAACACCATGGCCTTGTTCATTGCCATTCACTGCTATGATGCAACAAGGAGTCAAAGATCAGAACAAATCTGACACCGAAAAGAAAAAAAATACAAAATCAGATCAAATACAAAACAGATACAAAACAGATACATGATAATAGATAACAAACAGATACTTAATAATCCTGGATTTATCATTTCAATTTGTGTAGGAATAGTACAACTTAATTATATAGAATGCAGATTTGGGGTGTTTTTACAGGTCAAGGAACTTTGAGTTGACTTCTCAAATCCTTATCAACTAGATTTCCTTTATTGCCTGTGACCTCTTCTATCAACTACCCCAATCCCTCAAGGGCCTATCTGCAGTCATTCTTACTTTTCCAGTTGAGCCCTAAAAAGGCACTGTGCTCACTAATGTACATGTACATCATTTTTAGCTTTACTAAACTAAAGGGGAATTCCAGTCAAAATCTAACTAAGCCTAAACCTACTCCCACCCCCATGCTAAGACTATTCAAACTACCCTGTGAAAGGAAAGATATCTATACTTACCTACTATGAAGCCCCTCCAGTCTGGTCACATGATCGGGTCTCAGCATGAGCTTTAGTCTAGAGGAGACTAAGGCTACAGAGCCTGGGCAATGACACCACCCATAGACTTACTATGGGGCATCCATTGTTGGCTGTCCTTCCTCTACATTGAAGCCAGAGCTGGGACTCGGTCATGTAACCGGACCAGAATATCAGAATAGGTAGATATAGACATCTTTTCCTTTACAGGGTAGTTGAGAGTAGATTTAGGCTTAGTTAGAATTTGAATGGAATTACACTTTAAAGTCTCCCCACACCCATCTTCATCGATGCCTAACTCCAGCCAATTTTGTATTCTTGGATACTGTGGGCAAGGGTTAGTCCTTCTTTCAGGTTGCCTCTGCCCTGTCTTGGAGATTTTCCTCAATTTTATGTCTCAGAGTTACTACAATAAGTAAACCCTCCCAAAGTGAAAGGAAATCCCAACTCTGACAGTCACTGAAACAGATGTCCACATCAGAAGATCTCATTTCCATTGCCATGGCTTTTGGCCTTGCTTATGAGTCGGGACTGCATCAGGCCAGGCTAACCATTGCAACCCAACACATCTGGCATGAACAGACCCTAAAAAGGTTTGGACAGCATTTAAAGATTGCAGTATTCACTTTCCTGTATGCTGTAGCTACAGTTTTGTTTTCTAACTACACTATTACCCATTGGATACAATGGACACCTCAAGAGCCTTTATAAGGTTGACGACATATGTTGTTACTCCTGAGAATTTCCTTAGTCAAATGGTTAATGTTTTTGCCCTGTAAGAGCTTCAACGTATTTCTGAAAATTACCTAGTTTTTAACATTTGATATTTATATTATTGTAAAACAGAACATTCAGGTCTTTCTGATGGTCTGTTTTCTTTGACATTAGGGTTCCCGCAAATAATTTAGTACTTAATCTGACACCATTGCTGGACATTAAAGCCTTAATTAGTTGTTAGACAGCTATGGTCAGGTCATCATCTTAAACTCTGTCCTCCTTGGAAAGTTAACAAGTCTAAATTTAGGCCACGTAGCCACTGGTATCTGTCATCACAAACAGCATGACTGTATGAGGAATAATTCAGATGAATAATCCAGATGTCTATTGCACTGGTCATTCCAATGATAGCAAAATGGCCTTTTACCCACCAAGATCAAATATTATCATTAACAGATTAGAAATGATTCTAGCATTCTAAACAATAAATTGTCACCAATAGAAAAATATGTGGTTTTAAGTTTTAGAATCATAAGAAATAAATGGTTTAGAATCCCTGTTGGGTTTTTGTTGCTGTTGGTGACTATAGATGGGGCCCCATCCTTCTTCTTCTTTACCAATATTTATTTTTGCCTCTGTTGCTATAAGAGACTTACTTTCACTTCCAGACTGGTGAAACCACTGTCACAAGCATGAGAAATGTTTCAAACTTCTCTTCTGTGTCTGTTTTGGTGACAGTGGTCACTTGGACTAGAAGCTAAGTAAACCTCCCCAGAGGGGCCACAGACAACATTAAACATTTTGCAGACAGTCTAACTGTCTTCCACTTTATGCAAAGCTAAATACCAAGCTTACCAAACTTTTTAGTTGACAATGCTGGCCATACCCCTACCCATCCATAAGCCGTAGCAGAGGTTAGTGTGGCTGCCCATTATTGTAACAGGCCAATAGTAAAGCAACTATGGTGGGAAGGGATAAGACCAACACCCTCATCCAAGAAGTATAGTCAGTAATAGCACTACGGGGGATTTCAGGGGTCCTGGGAAGCTTTTCAGGGCATCAGAGGTGGCACATAGTAACCTGGAGATGTCTGCAACTGACAGTAAATGCCAATCTAGAGCTTTTCCCCTCATGGTTTTACTGGGAAAACAACCTCTGATTGGGTCCAGTAGGGAAAAAAACATGCCATTTGTCATTTTCACTAATTAAATACAAAAAGTCTAATCTTATTGAGATTTTGCGCCTGTATTCTGGAACTTGCATCAGCAAGATTGTCTGAAAAATCTATGCATATTTGGAAACCTTAAGGCATACTGGTTTATTGTAAATGCGTTAACTCACCTAAGCTGCATTTTCTCAAGCCAGTTTAGGTGAGTTTAGCAGCATTTGTTGTTTGGAAAATTAGTTAATTGGCCAAAATTAAATTTTTTTCTGGGAACTGAAATGAATAAATTCTGAAGTGCTAAACGTGCCTAGTGTTTAGGTGTGTATAGGCGCATTTAGAAGAGCTTGGCATTTTAAATGCTGGTAAACTCTTGTCCTGAATGCAGTTTTTGTGCTTTCAGAGATATGCCAGTAAACTGAGCTGCCTGTAACCTCCTGTAAATGACTATGTGTACATATAGGATATCACAGAGGAGAGTTCAGGGTCTTCAGAAAAAAGTGCCCAACTTCTCCTTAGCCCTGGTTTATACCGGTACAACTTGTCATGGTCACCGTCATGGTCACCTGTCATCGTTCCAAAATGCATTACCAGTCGCACCGGCAATGGAACTGTTCAAATCGATACGACTCTGACTCTGTCAGAGTCACTGCAATTTTGAAAGTAGCTCCTGTGCTATTTTCGTCGATTTCAGATGCGACTTCCATAGACATCTGTGCATGAAGTTGCAAAGATGTCAGCAAGTCACACCTGAAATCGCCCTGACCTGCAGCTTGTTGAGGTTTCAAATGCGTGTATAGGATTAGTGATACCCACACTACAGTGTATACTTGGTGTGCCATTTCTATAGCTATAAACATACTGTATAGCTTCTAAACAGAATGCTAAAATGTTAGAGTTCCGGCCCCCACCACCTCCCAAAAAAAATAAAAAATAAAAGTCAGCAGCTACAAATACTGTAGCTGCTGATTATTAACATTAGGGCACTTACCTGTCCAGGGATCCAGCGGTGTCCTCCCCCCGAGCCGATTCTTCAATCAGCTGTCAGGTGCTGGCACCACCATCTTGACTAAGGGAAACCAGCAGTGAAGCCTTGCCGGTTACCTACTGCGCATGCGTGAAGCGGGCTGCGCTTTGTGAATGGGCCACAGTCCTCTGGGACCTTGGAAGTGCCCCACAGGTGAGCTGTGCCAGAAGTGGGAGTGGGAACCTGGGTACCCCCTCCCCCCAAAAGCTGGCAAATGTGGCAGTGAAGGGGGGGGGGCAGAAAAGCGGAGCTTCCACTTTTGGTTGTAACTCCACTTTAACTGGGGTTTAAATTTATTGCTGTTTGCTTGGCAATGCTCCCAGAATGTGGCAAAAAGTTTAACAAAAATAAAGTTAATAAAAAACAAAAATGTACATGGGACGTGTGTTAAAACAAAGCTTATAGTAATGCTTACCATGTAAGTAAGGTGAATATTTATCAAACGTGGGCCGTTTTATTAGATATTCACTTTAGATCCAACCGATGGCGTCACAGGTGCATGCGCACTATGCTGAGTGTGCCCTTAATGCAGAGTATTGTGCTACCATGGTGACATCATTGCAGCTTGGCTATTCAAGAGGCTGAAGAACTTGAACCCAGAAGGAAGATTGGGCACAACTGGAAGTGCCATGAGCAGTGACAACGCAACACTGGAGAGCACCATTTAGGAAGGTAAGTCAGTCATAGCCATAAATTGGTAGTATGGCACAAACCTGTTGGGAACCCATTAAAAATAACAAGTTTAGAGTTTTACTACCTCTTTAAATGACACCTAGTCGCAGTAACTGTGGGAGGTTCCAGTGTGTGTTTGCATTGGAACTTTTGGCTGTCAAGGACAGCCATGATCCATTGTAAAAGCTAGAATGCATATGGATCAGCTGCTGGGCTTGAGATCATGTACCATTTCAATGCTCGAGGAAACTCTTATTACATTATTGGAGCTTCCTGTGAGTTCCATCAGCAAAGCTGTGATCTATTGCTTACTGATAACACCAAGCAGGTCTCATGACTTGCTGACAAAGAATATTTGCAATTATTAGCCAATCTTCCACCACCACCAAAGTTACTACGGAGACACAAAGGTTGGTATTTCCATAGCCATAATGGCTCATTCACACCACTATGTATGCATTACAATGCAGCCCAGTGGACTGAACTGCCTCCTTTTTTTCAACAAACTTTATTGGGATGTCACACAGACATCTCATACAGTTCAACTGCCAGCTGCACAGTGCGAAGCAGTGCATGCAACACTTTTTATTATCACACCATGCCTGCACACCACCAAAACACAGGCTTGTAAACCAAGCACAGAGAAGACAAGTCACTTTGTCTTGTCCATGCAGTGGGACTGTGCTGGAATAACCACCCAATGCAGTCCCACCACATGTGATGTGACCACACCCTACAACAGGAAGTATGTAGTCCCTTTGTTAAGTTTATACCAGCACACCTGCCTTCCAGCACCAGGTGGGTGCTTTAAGAAAGACTCTTTTTGGTGTTGGGTAAAGACATAAGAGTTCCCAGTGTAGTTCTCTACTTTGACCATAAATTGTCACCATAGCTAGTTATGAGAGTAGGTTTAGAGATCCTTTGGATTAAGTATAAAGTGTAGTTGCCTAGATAAGCACTAAAGGTCCCCAAAGTAATAGTGCGGTGGGACTCCAGGAATTGCCAGCCTTGCCTCTGACAGTATGGGGCATCTTGGGATATAAATAGTCCTGGTGGCAGTCCACCGGCATTGCTGTCATGAGGAGTCTTGGAGGATGTATATATTGTATGTATGATTATCTGTGTTCAGTAAACAGTTAAAATGTTTTAATTTTGTGGACTTTTCCTTTTATAACCTCAAAAAGATAATGTCCTCAGGAAACAAGTCCATTTCTGTAAGGCTTGAAGCAGGTATGGGATAGACTACTACTTGGGGGTGATGCTTAGGCCAAAACAGGAGTCTACCAGGGTGTGCTCATAGAACAGAAAGATTCAGTGGCCACTAGCATCCAAGTCCTGTACCGAAAGGCTGTCTGTCTGCTTACCAAACAGAGGAGGTCTCTGACTCGGCACATGTGCTATTTAGAGAACAAAGTGTTCTCAAATTGAACAAGGTGAAGGTCATCCCACATCTCCACCTTGTTTGAAAAATGCAAAGTGTTCCCTGAATCGCGCCCATGCTAAGCAAGCGACCTCCTGCATTCACAATGCAACAAAGCAATCGCTCAGCATGGGACCCAGAAGCCAATGAAGATTACTGTAGTAGCAGTGCCTATTATAGTGATTTCCAGCTTTAATTGGGATCCCACACTTACATACATTGGTCCAAGATGGGTCACTATAACAATGTAAACAATTGTCATGCCTACACTTCATCATTAAAGAAGGATAACTTTTTTTTTTTTAGACATTCCAGGAACAGATTTGTATTGTGGGAATGCTGAAAGATGTTTAGCACTTCCGCCTGGCAGTACTCGGGTCATTGGTTCAAATCCCAACCACGGCACCACCTGCCTGGAGTTTGCATGTTCTCCCTGTGCCTGTGTGGGTTTCCTCCGGGTACCCCGGTTTCCTCCCACACTCCAAAGACATGCTGGTAGGTTAACTGGATCCTGTCTAAATTGGCCCTAGTATGTGTATGTATGGATGAAAGTTAGGGACCTTAGATTGATTACATACATATATATTGTACATTCACATCAGTCCCTAACCCTTGAGGGTCAGGGACTAATGTGAATGCACAAAATATATGTACGTAAAGCGCTGCGTAAATTGATGATGCTATATAAGTACCTGTAGTAAATAATAATATAACTATATTTGTAAGTGCAAAAGCCTTATTGATTTAGAAAAACACTGAAAAATACGCTCTTTTTTTTTTTTTTTTTAAATCAATAACTACATCAGCTGAGCCGGTCTGTATTTCAAGTAACACGCATACAACAAGTGGCCGTTTATTGGTTTATTGATCTCTGTCCAAAGTACACATAGTTGACTGAAAGAGTGCAGGTTATTTGTAGCTAGAGATAACAGGTCAGCTCTGTAATTCCGTGCCGAAGCACAGTTTGTACAAAGCTTGGGAAACAGGTGTAAGTGATCAGGGCCTTGATGCATATTTCACAGATAGTGACATGTATAATCTAGGACCGAGGGCAAAAAGTGTGCCCATTAGAGGTGTTTTAAATGGATTATTAATTTGGTTTGCTTTTTGTTGTATGAGTGGCAGCAAAATTAAAGGAAATGTCTATGCGTTTGTCTTTGTATTTTTTTTTTTTTTAATTCAAATATTTATTAATTTTTTCATATTTATAAATACATATAAAAAGGGAAAAAGGAACGAAGAACATATCAATACATTTCTTCAACAATCTCATATAACATAAAATTCTTAATCTTATCTCCTTCTATTTCCCCCCTTTTATATCCCTTCCCTCCACCCCTCCTCCCTACCACTTCCCACCGCCCTCCCACTCTGCAATTCTCTCTTAATCTTTCCCTATATATCAAGAAATTTCACTTATCACTTCCCATTACTTCACATATATTCATTTGATGTACAAAATCTTCCCATTTCCCCCATCTCCTATTGTATATCTCCATCTTGTCTTCTTGGATATAATACAATTTCTCCATCCTACTAATCTGATTTACTCTTTCTACCCAATCCTTTTCTTTCGGCACCTCTGAACTATGCCAGAATTTAGGTATCAAACCCTTTGCTGCATTCACATAGTACCATATACCCAAATCTTTGTATTTATTCACTGGTAATTCTGTGTTATGTAATAAGCACACTTCTGGATCTAGTCCTATCTTTATCCCTGAGATTTTCCTTATTAAGTTGACCATTGTCTCCCAGAAGCTTTGGATCTTTGGGCACTCCCACCATACATGAAACCACGTACCAATCTCTCCACACCCCCGCCAACACTCTTGTGCTCTCTCCACACCCATTTTATGTTCAACACTCGGTGTGATGTGCCATCTTACCAAAAACTTATAATTTACCTCCACCTTTCTCATGCTGACATTTTTGTGTGTAAATCTATATATTTTCCTCTGTTTATCCTCATCTATCTCTATCCCTAAGTCCTTTTCCCATTTTTCTATGTACATTGGTTTTACTTCCGTGACTAACTCAGTGAGAATCTTATAAATTTTTGCCGTACCCCGTTTCCCATCTCCCTGTGATTCCAACAACCTCTCAAGTTTGTCTTTGTATTTAATCCTAAGGAACCGTAAGCAGCTAAACAAAGCACAGGCGCACCATCATTTTTATTCAAGAACAACATTCAACTCCACTGTGCTGGAGATGCCAGAGGGAGCAAGGCTCCATGCTCCACATCTTCTGGTCCTGTGAAGGCCTCAAAGACTTTTAGTCACAGGGTAAATATTGGATTCTGAAATGCACTGGCATTCAGATGCCAGACAATGTTGCCCGCTTTCTGTTACATCTAACCCTAATGTCATTGAAACGCTGTAAGCTCTATATTGTTACTTCTGCTTAATGCCACCAAGACATACATTCCATTATTTTGGAAGCAACCAGTATCTTCTGCCATTAGGACATGGTTCACCAATATAAACGAACTTAAGCTGATGGAGGAACTCATGGAGATGGTGCACCACAGGGAGGAACGAGTCCGTAAAACTTGGTTTTACTGGAAGGAATTTATGAATACATCAGAATATCAGGCTCACAATTGTGACACTGTTGAACATAAACCCCCACCGGTGCTGTCAGGGACCACACTAGAAACCAACAGTTGGCTCTCTTGAGTCAACACACTATGGTGTCCAATTATGTTACGGAGAATAGCTGCGATTCAGAGAATCGCAGCTATTCTCTGGTCATTCACAGTTTATGACACTCAGGAGATCTGCCCCGCTTCACTTATACTGTCTTGTATTAGCTCACCACCCCCATTTTCTCCCACCGTACCCCCATTTTTCTTTTTTTCCCAGCCTGCATAAGCAGGACCTTTCCCACCCCATCTTACCCTTCCCCTTAGTCTTTTTCTATCTAAAATCGCATAGTTGTACAGGGCAAGCCTTCAGTAGCATTCTAGGGGCATACAGTTACATAGTTACATAGTTAACCACTTCATGTCCAGACACTTTTACCCCCTTCCTGTCCAGGCCAATTTTCAGCTTTCAGTGCTATCACACTTTGAATGACAATTGCACGGTCATGCAACACTGTACCCATATGAATTTTTTAGCATTTTTTTTTTTGAGACAGATATAACTTTATTTTGGTGGTATTTATTCACCACTGGGATTTTTATTTTTTTTGCTATGTAAATGAAAATGTCCAAAAATTAAAAAAAAGTGTTTTTCTTAAACTTTTTGCAAATAAATAATCTTTCTTCATAAATCTTGGCCAACATTTATTCAGTTATCTTTGTAGTAAAAAAATAACCCAAATGAGTTTATAACCAAAAATTATAATTTTTCAAAAAAATGTTTTTACATTTTTATTTTATTTTTTTATATTATTATTATTATTATTATGTATGTTTGTTTTTTTTTTTTTTACATACTGTCACCCTAGCAGTACAGTGTCATCATGGTGACACTGTACTACTTGTGGGGGGTGATGAAGATTTTTTTTGTACACTGATTGCTTTTATACCCATAAAGGCTGTAAAAGCAATCATTTCTCCTCTCTGACTGCATTCTTGCAGCCATTGAGAAATACTGTGTGAGATGTGATTGATCACAGCTTGTCACATGGTGCAAGGCTGTTGTGAATAGCCTTGTACCATGTGATCATTCACAGATTTCACACGTAGTAAGCAATGATATCAGAAGTGACATCTGGCTTACACCTATTCATGTGATCACTGATTGGCCAATCAGTGATCACGTGATCGGGACCTCACACAGAGGTTCTGTACAGCGTTCGGACACAGCAGGCACCGGATCGCGGTGCCGCGCGCTCCCAGGGAGCACACACAGTCCAAAATGGTGGATGCCATTTATGAACGGCAACCCGCCCCTGCACTGCCACCATCTGGCTGTTTATATACAACGGCCAGACAGGAAGTGGTTAATGTGGTTGAAAAAAACACAAGTCAATCCAGTTCAACCGGTTGAAGGGCAAAAATTCTATACAATCCCGAATACACAATCCTATACACACAGTTGATCCAGAAGTAGACAAAAACGATTCCTTCCTGATCCCCTAAAAGGCAATCAGATATGCCCGGGATCAAATTTAGATTTTGTGAAATATAGGAAAGAATCCAGGCCCTTTTTAAAACAATGATTCATATTAGTTTCAACATGATGATTCTATTTACAATCTCAATCTATTGACACTGACTAATGTAGTACTTCCTTGTGTAGGTACGTATGTATGTGTACAACACTCATTGATGGTACCGTGTTTTATCATGAAGCTTACTGGATCTGATTGTTCCTGTATGACTTGACATTTATAAATAAAGAATAAAAAAAAAATTCCAAAAGCAACATTCAAAAGCACATACAGTATATTCACTTGCACAGGTTCCTAAGGAATGTCTCATCTGTGGCCAGCATAAAAAAATAAAAAGAAAAGTTGAAAAGAAAAGTTTTGTTTTTAGTTGTAGTTGAAATGTTGTCCTGATCGTAGGATGCCTCATCTGGAGTTTTCTGCAACCCCAGTTTAAAAACATGTTTTCAGACATCATTCCCAGCATATGAGAAGCTCGATGTGTGCAGTATATTCGGATGTAACCTTTCCCTCACTTTACTTTTTTTAGTATTCAGCTTCCACGTAATTGTCCCAGTGGGAGAAGATGAACTTCCTCAATGTGAAGGAATATGGCAACAACGGTTTATAGGCCTCAATTCAAAACATATCAGAGAATGGGCACATTCACTATAATGGCAGAGACTGAGAGACTAGAGAGTGATATATAAACAGACACATTAAAGTATATGGAAACCCATCCGCTAAGTTCTCATATATGATGTAACATGTTAATGTGATTTCAAAAGTTATTTTTGATATTTTTCAAATCTGCAACTTTATGTAAAATAGTACCTTGTGATCCTGCCATTAAAGTAGAAATAAAGGCAAAACTTTTTTTCATTTTGGATAGAGTAAGGCAGGGTTATAACCCCATCATTTTTTTTGTCATCTGTGTCCCATTGGGGAAATTTCCCATCCCATAGCCAAAACACAAAGTAAGTGGACATCCCTCCAAAGTGAGGGAAACCCTGGTTGTCACCAGGATCACCAAAATGAGTGCTCCCACTGGAAGATTTCACCTCTATTTCAGTTCTGGTATTACCCAAAATTTGGCATTTTCTTTCACTTCCACTCTTGATAGTAACAATAGCATGATAAATAAAGGGCGACTCTCCCTAATTGGGACACAGACAGCAACAAAACCTGATAGGGGTTCTAATCCCTCTCCACTCTGTCCAAAACTAAAAGAAGGTTTTCCCTTTAGTTATACTTTAAGTGGAGCTCCACCCAAGTTCCTCTTTAAGGACTGCTCCCCATTAAGAATTGGCACCTTTGGGGAGCGGGGGGGGGGGGGAGCGGGTAATCAAATTTGACAGGTGCCCGCTCCCACTTCCGGTCTGATCGCCTAGGCGATCGGAGACGGAAGGTGTTCTCTCTACCTCCCTCCCTGTAGTCTTTTGGGATACGTGACAGGTCCCAGAAGACTACAGGACCCAGGGGCGGACTGACCATTTGGAAACTCTGGCACTGCCCGAGGGCCCTGGGTCAATAGGGGCCCCATGAGAAGCCCCTGGTATCTTTTTCATAGGCTTTTTTGAGTTTGGCCAAGGACACAGGGGCCCCATGTTCCCCTATTGCCCGGGGGCCCCATGAGTTGTCAGTCCGCCCCTGACAGGACTTTTCACGAAGCGCAGCGCTACTCGTGAATGCGCAGTGGGTACCCGGCTGTGAAGCCACAAGCTATCACAGCCGGGTGCCCACACTGAAGATGCTGGCCTCCTGGAACACAGGACAGCCAGTGAAACAAGCTGCGGGGGACACACCACGGGGCCGAGGGACAGGTAAGTGGCTGTTTTTTAAAAGTCAGCAGCTACAGTTTTTGTAGCTGCTGACTTTTATTTTTTGACAGGTTGAGTGGAACTCCACTTTAAGGTAATTGTGCAGGCATTTCCTGTTGCAGGGTGACAACGCTCTGTCCTCGTCTCCCAATTATGCTTCTGCGTTGTCACCTGTAACATTCTTTCCCAATAAAGAGCCATGCTCCAATATTCTTAAGGGACTACTCAAACCAGTCATATTTGATGCAGTGCAGTTAACATGTGTGTTAGGTTGCATGTCAATATGTGTTGTTTTAGGACAGAAAATGTATGTGAGTGGGCTGCCCAAAATGCACCACAACAGACCAAACCTGCATGTGTGAATGGCTTACTGCTTTTTCCAGAAGTCTTCACAGAACTACAGATACAATTTAGAGCAGCCGCAGGAAGGGAAGGTTCATTTCTGTAATAGTACCAAAAAGTTATGGCTGCATTTACACTACAGTATTGTGTAAACATGCACAAAATCACACAATTTTGTGCATGTTCAGAAAACATGCATTTGTGGTGCCAAACGCAGCAAGTAAGATGCACAATTTTGCATGTAAAACCTATGCAGTAAATGCAGCAAATTGTGCAAATCTCAAAGTTAAAAAATATACTTGAGCATCTTTGTCATGTTTGTTTTGTGTAGGGAGCTCCTTCAAAATGATCAGGCTGCTCTATTCCCAAAAAAGTGTAACAATGCACAGGCTTAATGCACGGACACTGGATTAAAGGACTCATAAAACTACAAACAGCCACTATGGCAAGGCACACGAGACTCTACCAGTAACTGAAACATCACTTTTAATGAACTCGTCTCAATTTTCTTTTGTTAAAGTCATACTAAAGTATAAAGGTTTTTTACTTTAATGCATCCTCTGCATACCTGTCCTACTACCCCATCAATGAACACTTACCCGGCTTCATGTCACCACTTTAGCACTGTCTCCGGCACCTCAATTCCTGCTTTCACAGGAGAAAGCAGCAGGAGCCATAGGTACCTGCCACCATAAAACTCCTATGAGAGGCAAGCGAAGGAGCCGCTGACCAGCGCTGTGTGTGTCCATAGACATTCAGGGCTGGCTCAGAAGCACCACACATGGGTGCCTACTTACCACCCAGCTTACTACAGGAGACATCCCAAGGAAGATGGAGAGGACAGCGCTGGTGGGGGACTTCCAAAAGAAGAGGAAAGCTACTATTCTGCAGGGGCGAACTGACCATTTGGAAACTCGGGCACTGCCCGAGGGCCCGGGGTCAGTAGGGGGCCCCATGAGATGCCCCTGGTACCTTTTTCATAGGCTTTTTTGAGTTTGGTCAAGGACGCAGGGGCCCCATGATCCCCTATTGCCCGGGGGCCCCAGGAGTTGTCAGTCCGCCCCTGCTATTCTGTGCAATATTGTTGCACAGAGCAGGTAAATATAACCTCCTTTAATTTTTTTAATATCCTTTAGTATCATTTTAATCATTAAAGAACATTGCTAAGCTCAGTGTAAGAAAACAATCAAGTTTATAATTTTAGATCAAATCTAAAACTTTTTATAAAGGCGATAATACGGCACTGTATTACAATTTCCACACAGCTGGACACTTTCTGTTGTCATATATTTTCACTGAGAAGCAGTGTCCTTGAACTGGAACATAAATGGACTTACAAATCACATCAGGAAGCTTAAAATGGAGGGTTCTGGCCAGGGGACAGCATCAGATAGGCTATTTTAGCTTTTATTTCTCTGTGAGAAAGGGGACAGTTTACAGGACCTGTACGTCTCTGGAGTAAAGTGGTTCCTGAGGACAGAAATAGAAACAGTTGCAATCTTGAAAATGAACATCATTTTATGAATTCTATATTAAAATGAAGCTGAAATGCAAAAAAAAAAATACTCTTTAAATGCTATTCTGAAAAACATTATTATTATAGTGAATATTGCATTGTACGTTCCCCCTACACCCATGCTCCTCTGGGACACATTCCACCTGTCAGTCACTCACGTAGAGGTCACTATGGCAAGTAACTTGTAAGTGGTGCAGACATTTTGTTGTAGGTTTTGCGCTAATAGGGTGGATTTACTAATGAAGTACAGACAATTCAATTAGCAAAGTGAACTTATAGTGTTTACATTTATCATCCAATCATGACCAAGCAAAACTATTTTTTTTTATTTCCCTTGCACATGATCAGTTATTTACAATGAAGATAGATTCTGTTTGATTTGGGAAGAACATTAACGTTGTTCAAAAAATAATCTCTGCTCCTTTAGTAGATCAACCCCATTAGTTTACAGCCTACAACCATAATGTTTGCACAAAATTCCAAATTAGCCCAATGATTCCTTGGCATATTGTAAGAGAAAACAGGTGGCTCACACACCTAGTGCATTATCCAAGGTTTATTGTAGGAATGAAATAATAAAAACATACTCACAGACGAAGCATGTATCTAAAAAGCATAGAAAAATGACAATGGCCTCTGATGCTGTTGTATGATGTATGGACAGAAAGAGCCTCGCTGTTGATGCATCAACAGCGAGGCTCTTTCTGTCCATACATCATACATCAGCATCAGAGGTTGGTCATCAGCTCTGAGGAAAGGGATTTGTCCCCGAAACGCGTCAGTCATTTAACTGCACTGACAGTGAGAACACCTTACCCGCCGTTGTGGCCATTGTCATTTTTCTATGCTTTTTAGATACATGCTTCGTCTGTGAGTATGTTTTTATTATTTCATTCCTACAATAAACCTTGGATAATGCACTAGGTGTGTGCGCCACCTGTTTTGTCTCTATCCAGTGGCTGATTTCCCGGTCTGAGGAGGGCTGCACCCCTGGAACATTTCCTTTGGTTGTCGCTGTCCTGGTACCCTTGGCATCCCTTTTGGCTGTGCATATCCTGAGGCGCTGGAGAGTACATACGATATCCGGCTTGGCATATTGTTAGTTATAGACAAAAAATGATTGTTGATACGTTACAGCATAGCAAGAAAACTGTGGCACAAAACATAATAAACTGGCTTTAAGATGAAGACTTTTCTAATATCACGATTAGTGGTTATTAGTTAAATTTAGGTGTAGGGTTAGGACAGATGGGGTTGGAGTTAAAAGTCAGGTTAATGTGTTGGGTGAGGTTGGGGATTACAGAGTTTGTCTACACAAAATTAAAATTCCAGATTTTGAAAGATACATAAATAGAGATGGAATACTCCAAGGTGGGCAGGTACACCAAATCTTCAAGGTATATTGGAACTATGGCATGGAGATATCTCGGCTGGAGTCCCCCAAAAAATATAAGTAGCTGAGTCCACCGATTACTGATTACTTTTGGGTGGACTGACCCTGTAAAGGCTAAAGCTGACTGTCCCTTACTTCAGCCTGTATTTCTCAATGTGTCAGTTGGCATTTGTTTTCATCAGAACTGTTTCTCTCTTCATAAAGGTCAAAGAGGAATCTACAAGCAACTTGAAGAAGGTTGATGTAGCTTTGAAGGCGAAAAAATATACCTGTCTGTGATCTCTGAATGGTCTCTGAAGCATCTTAAATGCAAGACAGATGAATCTGAAAGCAAGTTAGAATTTCCGAAAGAATCCCTTATAGAACCACAATGGCCTGTAATTTTGTTTGGCAAGGCATGGGTCTCCATGGTTTAGCCATATGATCTCCAATTACAAGGTCACAAAGCATAATTGATGTGAAACCCCAATCCAGCAACCTTTCAGTCTCCTAATACACCGAGAACAATACATAGCAGGCATTAAATCATTATATTGTAAATTGTGGTGCTGCGCTAATAAGCTATATGTGAACCCCAATACATGATATTCAGTGAATGGGTAAACAATATCCCCTTAGAAATCAATTAACTCAAAATATGACATATACCCCAAAATATACCTCTAAACCACCTCTACTGACTACCGGGGGCGGACTGACCATTTGGAAACTGGGGCACTGCCCGAGGGCCTGGGGTCAGTAGGGGGCCCCATGAGATGCCCCTGGTACATTTTTCATAGGCTTTTTTGAGTTTGGGCAAAGACACAGGTGCCCCATGATCCTCTATTGCCCGGGGGCCCCATGAGTTGTCAGTCCGCCCCTGGTGAGTACATAGACAAAATATTCCACACATACATACACAATAATTATACACATATATTAAATGCTGTGATGCCAAATGTACTCCCGAACGGCAACACCAGTGAATAAATAAAGTGACATAAACGCATGTAAACTTTACATGCCCTAGATAAGCAGGTTGAAAGAAATAATAGTGATCCCACTAGGGGATACAAATCTAGTGAATCAGTGAAACCGCTCCTTATGGTAAACATGAGAAAATAAAGAAAATAGGAATCAAAAAAGTAAACGTATGTATATGCTCAAAATGATTTGTGAATCTAAACAATGTCAGTGATCCCACTATGGGATAAATACAGTGGATACGTGAAACCACAAATGGTGGTAATTGTGAAAGAAAGAGAAAATCAGGCTTACCGCCTTTAAATCATTAACAATCACTTAACCACTTGCCGTCTGCCTGCTGTTTATAAACAGCAGGGCGGTGGCACTCCAGGGGTGGGTTGCCGTTCATAAACAGCACTTTCCTTTTCTAGCTGTGCGCGCAGCACCGCGATCCGGTGCCCGCTGTGTTCTCAGGACACAGTGAAACACCGATCGTCGGACGGGACCTCTGTACGAGGTCCCGATCATGTGATCACTGATTGGCCAATCAGTGATCACATGCAAAGTAGTAAGCAAGATGTCACTTGTGACATCATTGCTTACTACGTGTGAAATCTGTGAATGATCACAGAGGTCACATGGTACAAGGCTATTCACAACAGCCTTGTACCATGTGACAAGGTGTGACCAATCACAGCTCACTCAGTATTTCTCAATGGCTGCAAGAATGCAGACAGAGAGAAAGAGAAATGATTGCTTTTACATCCTATATGGGTGTAAAAGCAATCACTGTAAAAAAAAAAAAAATCTTCATCACCCCCCCACCATGGTGACACTGTACTGCTAGGGTGACAGTATGTAAAAAAAACCAAAAAAACCCATAAATAATAATATAACAAAATAAAATAAAAATGTAAAAAAAATGTTTAAAAATTATAATTTTTTGTTCTAAACTAATTTGGCTTATTTTTTTTTACTAAAAATATAACGGAATACATTTTGGTCAAGATTTATGATGAAAGATTATTTATTTGCAAAATTTTATAAGAAAAACACTTTTTGTCAAAATTTTTGGACATTTTCATTTACATAGCAAAAAAAATAAAAATCCCAGCAGTGAATGAATACCACCAAAATAAAGCTTTATCTGTCTCAAAAAAATGGTAAAAAATTCATATAGGTACAGTGTTGCATGACCGCGCAATTGTCATTCAAAGTGTGATAGCGCTGAAAGCTGAAAATTGCCCTGGTCAGGAAGGGGGTAAAAGTGTCTGGACAGGAAGTGGTTAAATAAACAATAGTGACCCCCTACTGGGGATAAGTGAACACCAAAAAAATAGGCTATATGTCTATAGATACTGACATGATTCATAACTCCAAATGGGGGTTCTGAATAAGCATGAAAATCAGTGACTTCAAACAGTGCTTCACACTTTCCGTATATCCACGAACATAAATCAACAGTGGATAGTCCACCAACCAACATAAACAAAAACTACAAAAAATGTACGTGTCCTAAAAAGTGAGAAAATAAAAAAAATAGAATAAATAAATGTCCAATCTAAAAAAGTGTCCAGAACCATCCAAATGGTGGAGGTGTACTGTAGTCCTGTGATCACCAAACTGTGCAACAGATACTATGAATCCCACTATAAGTGCAATGGCCCCTCACCTTCCAATATGCTAGAAATAAATACACTATATTGCCAAAAGTATTGGGACACCCCTCCAAATCATTGGATTCAGGTGTTCCAATCACCTCCATGGTCACAGGTATATAAAATCAAGCACCTAGGCATGCAGACTGCTTCTACAAACATTTGTGAAAGAATGGGTCGCTCTCAGGAGCTCAGTGAATTCAGGCGTGGTACCGTGATAGGTTGCCACCTGTGTGGTAAGTCCATACATCAAATTTCCTTGCTACTAAATATTCCACGGTCAAATGTTAGGGGTATTTTTACAAATTGGAATCAACTTTTTTTATTTTTTTTAAGTCCGCAAACGTGCAACTATAACGAAAAAACCCGTAAGTGTTCACAAAAAAAGCGCAAGTGCAAAACACCACACGAAAAAGTGCACTTAGGGGTGTGCTTTTGTCCTACCCCTAAAGGGGATGGACCACTACCCTGATCCCCCGGGGCACAAAGTTCCTGACAGGGACAAGGTTCCCATTTGGTCCTCCTGGCCAAAAGGCCTGGTGGACCACCGTTCCTTGTGTCCAGCCAGTGTCCAGTTCCTTGTGTCCAGTACTTGGTCAGGGTGCTCTCCCGAAGAGAAAACCCCCTAGGGATCAGGGGAGGAAGGAACCAAAAGGCCACACATCCTCCCCCTAGACTTCAGGGCAGGCCCGAGGACCCACACCCTCCATCCTGTGGAAAACACACACAAAAGTAAGAAAAAGTGACAAAACGTGGGAGTGTAAATAAATTAAATAAATAAAGAAAATTAAAAAGTGGCCGTGCCACAAATTGGAATCAACTGGGAACAACAAGATTGGCTAAGTCAGTATTCTTAGCTAACTGCTTTTCATCCTTTAGTACTGACCAGGGCGGACTGACCATTTGGAAACTCGGGCACTGCCCGAATGCCCGGGGTCAGTAGGGGGCCCCATGAGATGCCCCTGGTACCTTTTTTGAGTTTGGGCTTTTTTGAGTTTGGACAAGGACACAGGGGCCCCATGATCCCCTATTGCCCGGGGGCCCCATGAGTTGTCAGTCCGTCCCTGGTACTGACCATATTGAACATGTACAGCCATATTGCCTAAGCATGCATGATTAAGGCCCAACAGACACACCCCGCAGTCCACATTCCCACTGCACACATTCCTAGAATGAGCTCTCAAAAGTACTGGGTGCTGCAAAGACCAACAGCTGGATAATGGAGCATGCACAACACAATGCAAGTATTCACCAGCACATCACAGATCTTCAAATAAGTCCCAATGTTTTTTTATTGAAGAAACTTCACAGTACAAACATAAGGTGTAATGTTTCAGAGCCCCTTCATCAGGCATGTGATGATATCATCTGGCATAATTCTTCATAAAAAAAAATGTTGGGACATATTTGAAGATCCATGGTGTGCTAGAGAATATTTACAACAGACATGCTTGGTGCTATCCAAATCTCAGGAGATCAAAGCATTTGTCTGGCTGCTTCCCGGAAAACCAGAGGTGTCTGAAAAATGCCCATAGACATGGCGGTCATAGATTACATTTACGGGATCCAGTAATTATTACCATAAACTGGTTGCAGTTAACAGATGACCTAAACTGGACTTGGTGATCATCTCCAGTTCATCATTCCTAGCAGATACATTGGAAAAATTCTGAATATCTTATTCCTGATCTGGCAGCTGATTCCTTGCTCTTCCCTCCTCTTTTCAGCTAAACATTTACATTTATGCCAAGGGAATTGCCAACTAATAGTCATCCCTCCAGGTGGTGAGAACATGCTTACATTGTTGACCCCCATTCACAACTTATGACCACCTTAGTCCTGGCACCTTAAAGTGGAACTTCACTTTCTCAATCAAAATTGACTATTATTAATCCTTATGCATTAGTAAGTAGATAGGAAAGTGTATCATATTTACTTGTAGATGTTTTTTAATATATTTCTTCAGTTACTTCCTGGTTTCCAGTCCTAGGCGAATTATGTCATACATCCCAGGAGTCTTCAGGAGGGAAGTGAGCTTTCTCATCTAAGAATGCCCTCCTGCCTGCATGCCTGAGCTAAGGGCACATAGATTCCAGGAAGTAAATGTTACATGAATCATCTGCCCTTACTCAAGATGGCAACAGCCAGAAATACCAGGGGGTGTTTTTAAAAATGATTTCTCAGCAAAATAAAGTATGGAGACATGGATGGATGGAGGAGTTTGCTTTGAATATTAAAAATAAATGAAATAACATTTTTGGTTTTGTGGTGCTCCGATGTCGTGTAGTTCCACTTTAAGATAAAATCGGTACCTGTTGGTGCCTGGGGTGTTGGACAAGCACAAGTATGCATGTACTGTATATACATAGATCATTTGAAAATAATAGGTTGGCTATTGGATTGCGTATATATGATCTGTCCACTGTCTAATCTGTATAACTTGCTTAAATCTTTTGTTTGCATTATACATTTATCGCCTTCAAAAAAATTCTTTGTTCAGGGTTCCCCAGAAAGGTGTGAAGCTGGAAGTCTGAGCTCTGATTATACACACACATACTGTTTGCATAGGGCAGGACTGTATTTTGCGTGTGAACTAGTATTGGACTTGATAATGATCTCTATGGCCTATTACAATTTCACTGGTTTGTAATTTGCTGCCCAGGACACACCTGGAATCCAGTTCCTCAACCATAAAATCTTCAGCACTAACCAGTTACATACCTTTATCATGGCATTTTTTTTACTTGTTAGAAGTTAATATGCTTTGTATTCATGTTCTCTTTTTATAGAATCATTTAATTTAGTTATAAATTAACTCCAGCATGGGCAGGTTTCTGATGACTGACTGTATTTGGCAGAGTCTTGAAATTTTTTCCAGCAGAGCTGAGTTAACAGGATTTATAGGCCTAGCAATTTAAAAATATACACTCACAAAGACAAATTAGATTTCTGAAGTAAACTAGAGAAAAGTGCTACACCAAAATAAAATTAATTTAATATAAATCTGAAAATATATTGAAAGATTTGTTTTATTCTGCATCAGCATACACTATATTGCCAAAAGTATTGGGCCTGCCCTCCAAATCATTGGATTCAGGTGTTCCAGTGATTTCAAACGTGGTACCGTGATAGATTGCCACCTGTGCAATAAGTCCATTCGTGACATTTCCTTGCTACTAAATATTCCACTGTCAAAAAGTGGAAGCAACTTGGAACAACAGCAACTCAGCCACGAAGTGGTAGGCCACATAAAATAAAATGACAGCGGGGTCACCGCATGTTGAAGCGCACAGTGCACACAAGTCGCCAACTGTCTGCAAAGTCAGTAGCTAAAGACCTCCAAACTTCATGTGGCCTTCCGATTAGCACACCAACAGTGCGTAGAGAGATTCATGGAATGGGTTTCCATGGACGAGCAGCTGCATCCAAGCCTTACATCACCAAATGCAATGCAAAGCATCAGATGTAGTGGTGTAAAGCATGCTGCCACTGGACTCTAGAGCAGTGGAGATATGTTCCCTGGAGTGATCAATCACACTTCTCTGTCTGGAAATCCGATGGACGTGTCTGGGTTTGGCGGTTACCAGGAGAACGGTACTTGCCTGACTGCATTGTGCCAAGTGTAAAGTTTAGTGGAGGGGGGATTATGGTGTGGGGTTGTTTTTCAGGGGTTGGGCTAGGCCCCTTAGCTCCAGTGAAGGGAACACTTAAGGTAACATTTTGGACAATTTCATGCTCCAACTTTGTGGGAAGAGTTTGAGGATGGCCCCTTCCTGTTCCAACATGACTGCACACCAGTGCACAAAGCAAGGTCCATAAAGATATGGATGAGTGCGTTTGGGGTGGAGGAACTTGACTGGCTTGTCCTGACCTCAACCCAATAGAACAAATTTGGGATGAATTAGAGCGGAGACTGCAAGCAAGGCCTTCTCATCCGACATCAGTGCCTGACCTCACAAATGTGCTTCTGGAAGAATGGTCAAACATTCCCATAGACACAATGCTAAATCTTGTGGACAGCCTTCCCAGTAGAGTTGAAGCTGTTATAGCTGTAAAGGGTGGGCCAACTCAATATTGAACCCTTCGGACTAAGACTGGGATGCCATTAAAGCTCATGTGTGTGGAAAGGCAGGCGGCCCAATACTTTGGGCAATATAGTGTATGTGCATACAACCAAATGCCAGCCATAGAAAGGACCACCTAAGCCTATGTCCCACTTAAATCTTGGGTCAACATCTTATATTTTGGCAGAGCCCATGAAAAAGGATGGTTCCCTTTTATAGCAAAAATCAGGACCGCTCGGTTTCCAGAGGCTGCACATCACGTATAACCATTACAAACAAGTCGCACTCTCCCTTGTTGGATTTATAGTATATTTTATGGAGGATGCAGTAAAAGTGGGAACAACCAAACATGGGTGGGAACAGCCAATACTCTAACTAGGATAGGATCCGAGCCAATAACAATGGCATGGAGATCTAAGTGCCATATTCCCCAAAAATATAAAATCCAACAAGTTACTGTATTGTGCCTACATGACTCAACATATAACTGAATATTTTGGATTGCCCTTGTAAATCTTAAGCTTTTATTATTGTTCTCAAGCTACAACTACAAGCCCTGGATAGTTCTGTTATCATTTATTTGAGTCACCCCCTTTCACAGACCAATCTGTGTACATTAATATATTAACTGCTGCATGTCATTGCCTGGAACCAGGGGCGGACTGACCATTTGGAAACTCGGGCACTGCCCGAGGGCCTGGGGTTATTAGGGGGCCCCATGAGATGCCCCTGGTACCTTTTTCATAGGCTTTTTTGAGTTTGGGCAAGGACATAGGGGCCCCATGATCCCCTATTGCCAGGGGGCCTCGTGAGTTGTCAGTCCACCCCTGCCTGGAACATACTGTAAAATACAGCCAGGGTACCTGCTGCTGGCACTGTGGTTCATAGGTAGGAATGGTCAAATTCTGGTAACCATCAGAGGGTTACCACAATCACACAGTCCACAATCAGCATCCACTCTGTCTACTACCACACTCAAATCATGTGCAGTGGACATATGCATCCATATCATACTTGCCCATCTAAAAAAGGGTTTCTCAACCAAGGTTACATAGAACTCTAAGATTCCTCCAGAGGTTTCTAGGGGTTCCTTCAGTAATGAACATTTTCTGTCCCTCAGATAAGTTCCCACTGACACTATTGATCTTTTTACTTATCTGTAAGTGGGTACATCTTCCCAATGACCACAAGTGTAAGGACCATTCTTCCAAATGATCATCACATGAATGTATCATGCGTTATAGATATGGTAATTTTTAGCAGGGGTTCCCTGAGACTGCAAGGTTATTTTAGGGTTTCCTCTGTGTTGGAAAGGTTGAAAAAGGCTGATTTAGAATATTATCTGATTGTGAAGTAAAGAATACCATTGTGTTACGAAAAATCCCAAATCATTCAAAAATTAACATGACAGGGAAATCTCATCCTTCCTCTTTTGCAATGTATCTTCATATGACCTATAATCAACCTCTCTCAGCCTTTTACCCAATTAATTTTATGCCCTTAAAACCAAATGAACACCTACACACTAAAATATCTCATAGATATCTTCCTTTTAATGACAACGTGGATGCGATGTGGCTGATGTAACTTCCCACAGAAAGTCTTCGTAAGGAGACGCATTTGAGATCTGGAGGTTGCACAATCTATCACAATCCACAAATGAAGAACAAGACATTATAACCTAGGCAGATGTTAATGACTAATTCACTTTGTGGTTTATAACAATAATCAGTCAACAGGTTTAATCTTGTGTTAATTTGTATTCCTTGCTGTAAGCTATGTTTGATTAAATATTTAATTATTCATTTAGAGAGGCAGATAAAACATTTAAAGGTTGATGTAGCAAGAGATTTCTATTCAAACACTTAAATATTACAATCTATATACAAAGAAAACCATATTACGAGGTATAGGACTAGAAGAATGGAAGTAGAACAAAATGGAAATAATCTTTTTATGGCATATAAAATGAATGTCAGATTTAAAAATAATTCACAATTTAAAGAATAAGTGGGTGCAATTTTTTTAAAAATAAATAGTTAATAATTTTTTTTTCCTAAATCTGGTTTATTTAGTGTCATAACCCAAAAATCCTGATAACAATAAACCACAGCCTTCAGTGTCTGGATACATGCAAAAAAGAAATGTGCTTAAAGATTGGGAAAGGGAGGCAGCAATGAAATGTTTTCTAGTGTTGTATCTGAAAATGTTTTTGTGAATTGCTCTTTTGTTCCTGCACAATTAAATGAAAAAAATTGATCAATTTTTTAATTTTTTAAAACAAAACGTACTAAAAAAAAGAAAAAGTAAAAAATGATTGGTTTAGTTTCAGCTTTACGTACTTACACCCCCCCCCCTTTACAAATTTAATAACAAGGTTTTACATTAAAGGCCCGTATACATCTATAGGGTGAGTTAACACACGTTGTATCATTTTGTTACGGCAACCCATTTAAATTTCTAAATCATCACACCGCAAAGCTCAATAGTGCATTGCCATGTGTTGTGATGCATGTGTGTTGCCTTAATGTGTTGTGGTTGTGGCTCTGCAAGGCATGTAATGTGAGTTGCCACGCATTATCACAAGGCAAGAGTGTAAACGGGTCCTCACATGTTCACTAAAAATACCCAAACAACTTCAAGTAAATAACATATTTCCCACATATTATGACTGTACATTGTAACTCAGGGGTCCTCAAACTATTGCCCGTGGGCCACATACGGCCCGCCAAAGACATTTAGACAAAAATCGGGGCAAAAAAGAAAAAAAACCCGTGCCAGCAGCCTGAAAGCCCCTAATTTCACCCGCTGCAGCCAAAGGAGTAACAGGAGAGGAGAAGGAAAGCACACCAGGCACCAGGTACAATGCATTTTGTTGTCCAGTGCATTAGTGTACAGTGCATTTTGGTATCAAGTGCGTTACAGAGTACAATGCATTGTGATGTCCAGTGCGTTACAGTGTACAGTGCGTTGAGGTGTCCAGTGCGTTACAGTGTACAATGCATTTTGGTTACAAATGCTTTACAGAGTACAGTGTATTGCGGTGTCCAGTGCATTACAGTGTACAGTGCATTGCAGTGTCCAGTGCATTACAGAGTACAGTGCATTGCAGTGTCCAGTGCATTACAGAGTACAGTGCATTACAGAGTACAGTGCATTGCGGTGTACAGTGCATTGCGGTGTCCAGTGCGTTACAGAGTACAGTGCATTGCGATGTCCAGTGTGTTACAGTGTACAGTGCATTGCGGTTCCAAGTGCAGTACATTGTGGTGTCCAGTGTGTTAGTGTACAGTGCATTGTGGTGCCAAGTGTGTTACAGAGTACAGTGCATTGTGGTGTCCAGTGTGTTACAGTGTACAGTGCATTTGGTGTCCAGTGCATTACAGTGTACAGCGCATTTGGTGTCCAGTGCATTACAGTGTACAGTGCATTTGGTGTCCAGTGCATTACAGTGTACAGTGCATTTGGTGTCCAGTGCATTACAATGTACAGTGCATTTGGTGCCAAGTGCGTTACAGTGTACAGTGCATTGCGGTGCCAAGTGCGTTACAGTGTACAGTGCATTTGGTGTCCAGTGCATTACAGTGTCAGTGCATTGCGGTGCCAAGTGCGTTACAGTCTTCAGTGCATTTTGGTGTCCAGTGCATTACAGTGTACAGTGCATTGCGGTGTCCAGTGTGTTACAGTGTACAGTGCATTGCGGTGCCAAGTGCATTACAGTCTATAGTGCATTTTGGTGTCCAGTGCATTACAGAGTATAGTGCATTGCGGTGTCCAGTGTGTTACAGAGTACAGTGCATTGTGGTGTCCAGCGTGTTACAGTGTACAGTGCATTTTAAACATTTTATTGTTTTTTCCAGTTTTTTTGAACTGCAAATAAGATATGTGAGGTGTGCATAGGAATTTGTTCATATGTTTTTCAAACTATAGTCCGGCCCCCAAACAGTGTGAAGGTCAGTGAACTGGCCCCCTGTTTAAAAAGTTTGAGGACCCCGTTGTAACTGAACATTGAACAGTGTAAAAACTGTGCCTTTAGTAACGCACCTCTGGACTCCAGAAGTGAGAAATCTACGTCAATGTAATCCTAATGACACCCCAAGTGCAGATCGCAAATGCAGTGCGCTTGCCTGCACTGGATTGCACGGTACCACAGTCTATTGCTTGACTGGGGTATTGCCTATAGCTCAGCTGCTATGACACCAACCACCAACTTCTAAACCCCCCCCACACACCGACCGTTAACATAATAATAAAACACAAAACACTTGACTTTGGAATCTAAATGGCCATAGCACCCAGTTTGTTTAAGTAACCTCAATACAAAATACATACATCAATTTTCATCTCATGTAAAACCATAACAAAAAATTACCGCAAATGATAGGTTTTTGAAGGCACGGAAAACTAATACCTGGCTGTACCTGCCACCATCTTACAAATTAAGGCCCCCAGCTGCACATACACCTCCTCAGGGACAACTCCTTCCTAAGTCACCATCCAATACAACCCCGCAAACCCAGAACCCATTCCTGCTTCACTTAGTAGGGAAGGTACACCCATACCAAAGACGGGCCCAACCCTATATATTTTAAACTGTTTACCATTTCCGCCTTCAAAAACCTTGATGCCTCTGCCCCCTGCTATGACAATACCCAAAAAACCCCCAAAGCAATGCACCCAATGTTAGCTTCCAGAAGAGTCGCCCAACGCCGGCCCCGAAATCAACACAACTGAAAACCCAATGGAAACAAGAAAAAGGGGAGGGTGGGTGGGAGAAGCTCGTCCAACGCTGCCCGTGCTGGGAATGGTGATACAAGAAAGACCACCTCCCACAAAACCCCTCTCCAGCCTGGTTTGACCCCTCCCCACCACACCCCATGATCCTCCAATAAGTCTATATTTAAACCACGACCCTCTTAACCCTCTGTCTTCCACAGCCCTGCATCAGCAAACCCAGTCATGCAGGTCTTTCACTAATGCTGCGCCTGATGCTATCTGGTTACAGTGGGGTCTATTTACTAAAGCTGGAGAATTCAAAATCAGGTTCACTTCTACATTGAGACCAATCAGCTTCCATGGTTTATTGCCAAAGCTTCATCGAACAAGCTAAGGTTAGAAGCTTTCTATGCAGAAGTGAGCCGAATTTTGCACTCTCCAGCTTTAGTATATAAACCCCAATGTGTTTTTAAAAGCAGTGCTGTGACGGGAGTCACTTTGGGTGGGGGGCCCATGGAACCCAGCTCACTTTGGAGAGGTGGGGAGACCCCTGTCTCAGCTCCCTATATCCCTCTTATGTATAAATCACCCTGTGCCTGTTAGGGGTACAGGGTGATCTGTCCTAATATTGTGTGGGGGTTGTTGATTGTTTAATGTTATGTGGTTGCATCTCATTGTTCTATTGTGTGTCTTGCTTGGGAGCAAACTGTTATGGGATGTATGTGTTTGTGTATTAGCATAGTGGGGGGGGGGGGGGGGTGTCTCCAGCAGCCCTCCCTCCTGATGGGACTGTCTGCTGGTGTGAAGTTTGAAGACATGTGTGTCTTTTGTTACTAAATGTAGATTGCCCCGCCCTGTGTCATTTTGCAGGGAGGGGGGCAGGGCGGACTGACAACTCATAGGGCCCCCGGGCAATAGGGGATCATGGGGCCCCTGTGTCCTTTCCCAAACTCAAAAAAGCCTATGAAAAATGTACCAGGGGCATCTCATGGGGCCCCTTACTGACCCCGGGCCCTCGGGCAGTGCCCAACTTTCCAAATGGTCAGTCTGCTCCTGGAGGGGGGATTGTCCCCTGAGTGTATATATCTTGTATCTGTGTTCAAATAAAATAGTCTGGCTCCTGGTTTACTTCAAGACTGGTGTCATCTAGTCTTGTATGGTTGGCTGTGGTGTCTGTTGTTGGTGTTCGGACGGGGAAGCAGTAGTCTAACGGAAGTACTCAAGCGCAGTCTGAGTCGGTTCTGTTACCACTTTTGGTGCGATTTCAACCCATTACAATGAATGAGCTGAAAATTGCATTGCATTGAATCACACAGGAATAAAACAGAAACATGGAGCATTTTCCTGTGCGATTCTGGTGTGAACCGGAATTTATCCTGTTTTGTAACATAAATTTCACTGCACATGACCGAGAATTTAAAGGGAACATAGCCGTAGTTGATTCTGTATGAGAACATTATCTATTTACTTCATTAACCCCAGTGATCAAAGCTTCCCAGTCATTGCGGATTTACATGTGTTTGTACTCATACTAATCAGTTATCAAGCATGGCACGGCCTGTGTAGAGGCCAGCTATTCTTCACTTGTTCACAAAAAGGGAGGGAGCACCACTGCCCCACCCTACCAGCAAAGGAGAGAAAATCTGCCTTGGGCTGCATCCACACTTCTTTGGTTGGTTTTGCGGCTTTCTTTTACCTCTTGAGAATTTTTTCAGACATTTTTGCTTGAGCTCTCTTTTTAAAATAATTTTCGGTGGAAAGCTGATTACTAGGGGAAAAAAATCAGCACATCTTCATGTTTTTTTCAAGTGTTCTCATTAATATTAGGGTCACAGCTATGTGTGTGCGGTTGATATGTTTTAGGATTGTATTAATGTTGCTATAAGGAGGTGTCTGTTGTCATCCAGGAAAATGCACAAAAAATGCATGTACGTGTGTTTTTGATACGATTCCATTGACGTATATGGAGCCAAAAATGCACTGTGCTGCATGTAAAAAAGTACAAAAAATGCACCAGTGGAAACTGCATAGATGCGAACATGACCCATAGGTACTAATGTTAAATGGACTGAAGTGCGTTTCTGCGAATGCACTGCAAAACGCAAAGGTGTGAACATAAACTTAAGTCTACTGGAGCCAAAAATGCTTAAAGCGATACTAAAGGCTTGTTGTTTTTTTTTTTGTTTTTTTTTAATAACAAACATGTCACACTTAGCTGATCTTTGCAGTGGTTTTGCACAGAGCAGCCCTAATCCTCCTCTTCTCGGGTCCCCACGGTGCTTTCCTCCTGTCGGGTGCCCCCATAGCAAGCAACTTGCTATAGGGGCATCTGAGCAGGCACACTCCTGAGCTGCTGCTCTGTGTGACCATCCACACACAGAGCTTTGGCTTGGCCCTGCCCTCTCTCCCCTTATTGGCTCACTGGCTGTGATTAACAGCAACGGGAGCCAATGGCTCCTATTGCTGTCTCAGCCACTGAGGGAGAGACCCGGGACAGCTGAGCACATCGCTGGATCATGAGGGGACTCAGGTAAATATTAGGGGGGGGGATGCTGCACACAGAAGGTTTTTTACCTTCATGCATAGAATGCATGAAGGTAAAAAACCTTCAGCCTTTAGAACCACTTTAAGCCCGGGTTCACACTTCTGCGGTGCAATATATCGCATGTGATTCACATAGGAACTACACCGCATTCCTGTGCAAATCACATGCAAATTCTGTGCAGTGCAACTTGAGTCATACATTTTGCATGGCTCAAATTGCACCGCATCCGCACCAAAAAGGTGCACAACCCTTTTTTTTGTCTGCACTAGAATCGGATTGCATGGATATTTACACATTTTTTTTTGTTATTCTGTAACTAGTATTCCTCCCTCTTCCTGTGTGGCGCTTCCCTGAACTTTCTGTAAGGGCATTCAGAACATAATCTCCATTTGTTACAATATAATAATTTGAATTATATGTCCCATCATGGAAGAAAGCAAAGAAGGGGCGCACTCTCCTTGTGTATTAAAAAGATGTTTGAAAATGACAAAAAATATATACTCACAAACCAAGATTCATAAAACAATCTAGGAACCAATGTGACAGTCCGAGTAATGGGTATTCTAAAGGTAGGGTGTACTAACGCGTTTCAGGAGACGTACTCCCTTCCTCTGAGTATATGTCCCGTCATGCCTTATGTCATTGCGCATGGTCCTTCAGAAGGTTTTGCAGTTCTGAGGACCTTGCCTTGATAGCTGCTGTCAATCACTTCACCTGGGCCAGAAGAGCAGTCCTATTGTGGTTTTTCTCATCTCGGTCTACCCTGTGCCTACTGTGACCCTACATTATTGCTTAGGGATCAGCTCAGGGTGCTGGCGTCCTTTAGGATGGATGCCGTTGAAACAGTGAAAGTGCAGGCCGGGGATGGGTTCATCCAGACCCAGAGTATGCAATCAAAATGAGAGGAAATTTACCGACTGTCGCACGCCTCACCCGGCCATGTAGTAGACAGGTAAAAGCAGGCACAGCTCAGTCCATCAAGGTCACATCTCCAACAGTATATATATATATATATTTTTTTTTTTATTGAAATATATTGAATATGGCCAAAATTGTAGTATTTCAAATATATGTCAATATATTTGGGAAGAATATTTTAAAAATATATTTCAAATATATTTTTCTTCTATGTGGGTTAATCCTCTGCATTGTGTAAAAAGGCCATTTGATCCTGACTGCTCTGCTCCTCCCCTTGTTCAAGTGTCCACCTCTTATCTCTTGATAAAACAGACTAAACCGTAGACATTTTGCACATGCTCAGTTTGGTGTGTATTGCTAGAGAGGTTTTTATTTTTTTTTCTTGGGAGAGTGCATGTGATCAGCACAGGGCCAATCAGCACTGGTCAGACAGAGGTCAGGGGTTTTGCATCCTCCTAGAGCAGAATGAAAACTCCTCTTACAAGCTTTAGCTATTGATGGTCTTGACACTGATAGAAGTCACAAGACTGCTCTAACTGCTGATGAGAAAAGGTATTTAGCAGTTTATATTTACTAAAGTAATTACATTTCCATGTTCTATGTACTGAGGGAGACCAGATATAGTGGATGCAGGGTCCTGGGTATAGTAACACATTAATCATGGAGGTCACGTGTTTTTTTTCTCAGTCTACCCTGTTGCTGCTGACACAGACAGCGTCAGCACACTGCCCTGTATGCCAATCATGGGAGCAGGCAAAAAGCGTCTGCTCCAGTGGGGCTCCACGGGACCTTGCAACAAGAAAGTGTCACCCTTGAACTGGATATCAGGGCCAATGCTCAGAGGACCCGCTAATTTGGCAAGAAACAGAAACTCTACAGCAGCAAGGAGTAGCATTCATTATAAGCAAAATTTTTTATTTTATTATTACTTTATACTCAAAAAGTAAATATTTGCTATGTTATAGAGAACATCTATAACTATTTATTCTCCCTAAACAGTGTTCTTTTCTCTTGAATTCCTCATGAAAAACAGCACTTCCTGACGTGACTGTGCCTAGGCACTCTCTTGGAACTTCATAAGTGTAAATTTGCAGTGAGAATCTAAGGCACCGATGACTCTGACTGTGAGATGTGGAGTGAGATTATTTAGTGTCACTACTGTACTGTTGACGGTTCTCCTTGCTGGAGAGGAAGCTGTACGCGAGGAGCTGCAGTGCAAGGATCTCACTGCTTCTGCTTCATGCATTATGTTGATCCATCCCACCCCTCTCCTGCTACTTTTTGAATGTTTCCTGCCAGTCATCAGATTTCCAGTCATCAAAAGGGCAGCTCTGACATCAGGCAGCATAAAGATGTCTTCCTTCATCTAGTGACACAGTGTAGTAAAAGGCAAGGTAAGTCAGGTATGGGGAAAAGATCGGCTGCAGAGAGCCCACAGGCAAAATTGGTGACTGGTCCTTTGCCATTTGCTTGCCTTTTTTTTGACAGTTCTCTTTAACAAACAACTTCCTGGCTCTTTACAGAATAACACCCCAAAAACTGCAGATCGCGCACCTATCAGCTCGTTTAAAATACCTGTTTTAAATTCATAAAGATATTTGCTTTTTGTTAGGCTTTTACCAGTGACTATAAACATAAAACAGACTGTCAGCTAGAAAAACAGGACTTTTCAGTCCTAAAAGAATTTTCTATAAATAAACATAAAAAATTGTCATGACAGTTTCAGATGTATTTAATGCTAAAACTAAAAAATAACAAATTAGATGATCAAATTCTAGCATTTAGGAAATTCTATTTCTATTGTACTTTTTGACAAGTTGTGCAATTGATTGTTATTTCTAACTTTAGTACACTTTCACTTGTTCACGTGTTCAAATGTCTGGATCATCAAGGGGGTGGGGGACTTGCCAGAAAGAGGAAGGGTGTGGGAAGATAAGAAGTGGTTTATGCCCCCGTTCACACTGGGTGCAGCGTTTAAGTCGCTTCCTACAGCCCAATTTCAAAGCTGCCAATCAGTGCGACTTAATTTGCAGTTTGCCGACATCTATGTGACTTCATACACAAATGTGTAAGTCACACGTGAAATCACACAAAAATAGTGCAGGAACCTTTTTCAATATCACTGTGACTCAATCACACTAATTTGAGCAATTCCATAGCAGCAAATAGGGCGTGACGTACACTTTGATCTGTCAAGTCGCATGACAAGTTGCACCCAGTGTGAACGGAGGCTAACTAGTGAATGTGCAAATATTAAATATATTTATTTTCCAGTTTCAACTGTAAGAAAAAGTATTCTATGTGTATGGATGGTAAGAGATGTGTAAGAACATTTCCCTGAATTATATTTTGCTTATTCCATAACGTAATTTGAACTAATAAGAAATATCTCAGGACCAGAAAGTGTTTTAGTAGAACAATTTTTGAACATCACAAAGACACTTTTAGGTTCATCTGCCTATTGCAACCAAAAATATAGTCCCTTTCATTCTCTAAATGTGATTACTGGAATCTGATTGGTTGTCTCAATTTTTCATTCTGTCCAGGATCCAAATTCCATTCTGACCACTTTGAATCTTCACTAGAATTTCCATTATATTCAATGGTTTCAGTTAACGTGAGCATTGGGGGAGATTTACTAAAACTGGAGCACGCAGAATCCAGTGCAGCTGTGCATGGTAGCCAATCAGCCAGTGGCATCCCTAGGGGGGTGCGGGCCATACTGGGTGACACCATCACAAGGGGTGCAGGAGGCCAGCAGAGCTTCTGGGCTCTGTGAAGGTCCTGGCCAGTTATTGGGCTGATCCCAGATTCCCGGCACAGTGACAGCTGCCCCTATACAGGGTTAACTGATCTTGCAACCGATAGTGATCCATGGGATCCGCTTCAGCGGTTTTCAGCCTGTAAATTATTTATTTATTTATTTCAGGTACTTATATAGCGCCATCAATTTACACAGCCCTTTACATATATATTGTACATTCACATCAGTCCCTAACCCTCAAGGGGCTTACAATCTAAGGTAAGGGGTTAACTGTGGCAGCTCTGTGCTAAAGTTGGAGATCGGCTTCTTCGGCCTGAAACCAGCACATGCTCAGTTGCTTCAGGGGATACATACAGTATCTTCATGGGTCGGGATACTCATTTTACCGCTACACCAGCACTAGTCCTTCCTCTGTGGAGTGATGACACCACATGTCACTGCACAGGGTGACACCAACCCTAGGGACACCTCTGCAATCAGCTTCTAACTTTTTCAATTAGGCTTTGCCAATAAAACCCAAAAGCTGATTGGTTTCTATGCAGATTGAACCAGATTTTTTACACTCTAGTTTTAGTAAATCAACCCCATAGTGTCACTTGATACTTGAAGCTCATTTGCGGAAAAATACAAGGATTTCTTTGGACAGAGTTATGCATTTTGGCCCCAAATCATGGCATTGCATGATTCTGGGGAGGTTTTGAGACAATTAGAGGTAATGGAGCACAAAGGTTTTTCCTATACGTGATGAACAAATTGATATGCAATTGTTATTGCTTATGAAACACATACATAGGAACCGACCAGATTTGATCTGGCAATACTGGAATTTTTCTCCATTTGCTGGGTCATCACTGGAATGGTTACACCTCCAGAATTTCTATTCTGGGAATGTAAACAAAGTACATTGTGCGTAATTTCATTTTTGTGAGTAATGCGCGCTGGGCCTTGAATTTACTAACTGGCAGGAGGCAGACGGACAGGGGAGCAACTGTGTGAATGTGGGAGCAAAGTGGACCAGGTGAGGGTGAGCTATCCACAAGGTGAAAACAGGCGTCACTGTCACCCCAGGCTTTTTCTATCGACAGGAGCAAGGACACAGGGAACTGAAGGTGTCACCAGAGGGGTGCTTGATTGGGTATGTGTATGCAGTGCGCATGTATACTGTATGCTTTTAGCCCCACCCACCACTCTGCCCTCTATTCTAATGAATTCTGACTTTTATATGCTGACAGGTATATACATTCACCAGCCACTTTATTAGGCACACCTTCCTATTACCAGGTTGGACCACTTTTGCCTTCAGAACTCAGAGATTTTGGTCCATATTGACATGAGTTATTGTTGCCTTTCTATCATCTTGAACCAGTCTGTCCATTCTCCTTTGACCTCAAGAAGGCATTTTCCTCCACACAACTGCCGCTCACTAGATATTTTCTCTTTTTTGGACCATTCTCTGTAAACCCTAGAGTTGGCTGTGCGTGAAAATCACAGTATTTTTAAATACTTAGAGTCTAGACCAACCTGTCTGGCTCCAACAGCCATGTCACATTCAAGTCACTTAAATCCCCTTTCTTACCCATTCTGATGCCTGGTTTGAACTTCAGCAAGTCATCTTCACCACGTCTAGATGCCTAAATGTATTGCGTTGCTGCCAGGTGATTGGCTGATTAGGAATTTGTGTTACCAAGAAATTGAACAGATGTACAAAATAAAGTGGCCGGTGAGTGTATATTAGGCTACTTTGACCATCCTGCACTGACCGGAGGATGTCTTGTATGACCAGATGTAGTCTCTAGATACAATGCTCTTTGCACACAAAGGGGTTGATTTACTAAAACTGGAGAGTGCAAAATCTGGTGCAACTCTGCATAGTAACCAATCCATTGCCAGTTTTGTTTGTGTTAAAGCTTAACTGAACAAGCTGAAATTAGAAGCTGATCGGCTGCCACACACCCCTCCGGTTTTAGTAAATCAACCCCACAGTCTCAAATTAGGACAGCAGTCTCTTTAGGTTATGCAAAGATATAGAACCGCCACATGATCTTTTCGCATATTAGAAAGTTCAACTGAACCCATGTGAGCTACTGATTTCTTGGATCTTCATAAACTCATTAGATATGCTTGACTGTAACAGGAAGATTTAATTAGTACTTTATCCAGAAGCCCCATCCCTTAACATGATAGAAGAGAAATAACACACTTTAAATGTAATACGTACCAAACTGCAGTCAAAAGCCATCACTATGTGGTCCCACGACTTGTCTGAAATAGCTAAATTCAAAATGCTAATTATATATGGATGGAAGTACTATATCTTTTTAAGGGCGCCTTAAAGAAGGAACATCGTGTGTGATATGGAGCAAGCCGAAACAGATCATTTGTACTGTGCCAGCTCATACGTGCCTGCTTTACATTGCATTGGTCTGAATGGGGCTGCAATTGGCCATATAAATGTATTGTTTGTCTGCCAGGAGAGCATTCAGAGAGTAGGAAAATACAGAGTTGCTAAATAAGCACACATATATCACTTGGCACTTCTATGACCTGCAGTGCCATGGACTATCCACTATTTATATTCAGAATTTTAGAGTTTTTTATGATTTTATGATTCTATGTGATCTGAGACGTTTTATTTGATTTATTTCACTGGAATATTGTATGAACATTTCTATTCACATAAGCACTTTATGATCGCATTTGTAACTTATGCTTTGGCGCTGCACTTACATATGAATTCATATAAATGTATTGCTTGTCTGCCAGGGACAAGCAATACAGAGCATTCAGAGAGCATTCAGAGAGTAGGACAGAGCATTCAGAGAGTAGGACAATGCTTCCTGCGTTAACACAAGTGCTGAGTGCTTTCCTGCGTCCTTTTCTGTACATTCTCAGCACATATCCCTGCTGAGATGAATGAATGACCTTGAGCATGCACAAAAGTTATGTTATCCTGGCTCATTCACATAAGATTCCAATTAAATAAGTGACATATCGGCATGGATGTCACTCCACTTCCTCAAACTCAATATTTCCAAAACGGAGCTCATACTATTTCCTCCAGCCTGTGCCCCCCCCCTGACTTCTCCATCAAGATCAATAACACAACCATCAGTCCCTCCCTCATGTTAGGGTACTAGGTGTGATCCTAGACTCCCATCAGTCCTTTCAGCCCCAAATCCAAACACTGTCCAAATCTTGTAGACTTCACCCCCCGCAACGTCTCCAAGATGCACCAGTTGTTAACCGCTGAAACCACTAAGCAACTTATTCACTCCCTTGTTACCTCTCGCCTTGACTATTGACTATTGACTCGCCTTGACTCCCTCCTCATTGGCCTACCTAATCTTCAGTCTATCATGAATGCTGCTGTTAGACTCATCCACCTTACTAACCGTTCCATATCTGCCACCCCTCTCTGCCAATCCCTCCACTGGCTTCTCACTGTCCAACGGATAAAATTCAAAACATTAACAATAACATATAAAGCCATTTATAACTCTGCCTCAAATTACATCACCAATCTTGTCTGCAAATATCACCCAAACCGTACTCTCCGTTCCTCGCACGACCTCCTGCTCTCTAGCTCCCTTGTCTCCTCCTCCCATGCTCGGCTCCAGAACTTCTCGAGAGCTTCCCCCATCTTTTGGAACTCTCTACCCCAATTTATCAGACTATCGCCTACTCTGCTCACTTTTAGGCAATCTCTGAAAACCTCTCTCTTCAGGAAAGCCTATCCTGCCCTCAGCTAATAATCAAATCTTCTATTCCCCCTACTAGTCCATCCCCCACAGTTATTACCTTTTGTACCACTAGCCCCTCCCTTTAAATTGTAAGCTCCAAGGACCAGGGCCCTCCTATCCCTCTTGTATTGAACTGTATTGTTGCTGCATCGTTTCCCATTATATTGTAAAGCGCTGAGCAAACTGTTGGCACTATATAAATCCTGTATAATAATAATAATAATAATAATAATAAATAAAGGCATCCAAGAGGTACAGGGAATTTGATATGAGTTTATAAAAAGTGGTGAGAGGGCAAAAACATTTGAAGAGCCCACTAGCTCAGGTTAGGCTGCTCATGACAGACAAGGCTACCCTCCGGTGGGTACCCCAACAGGTTACCAAAAAAAAAATGCATAAGTTGAAGAAGCACCAGGCCAAAAGATAAGAGTCCACATTTATTTATTGGTATTGTGCTAAAAGATATTCAACGTGTTTCAGGGGTCAAAGGAACTCCCCCTTCATCAGGACTTCAGTTAAAAATGAGAACCTTGAATGGGCTCGAAGTAAGGCTCTCCTGTGCAGGGAAGCTGATTGCTGGATTAGAAGAATTACTGACCAGAAGTTTCTGCCTGTGCAATCAAGATAAGAAACTATTCATTTTTAGCTGATGTCCTTATTTATTGTTGTTGATGTTATTATTTATTTATTTATTACAGGTACTTATTCAGCATTGTCAATTTAAGCAGTCCTTTACATTTATATTGTACATTCACATCATTCCCTAACCCTCAAGGAGCTTACAATCTAAGGTCCCTCACTCACATGTATACATACATACACATCCGAGGGCCAATTTAGACAGGAGCCAAATAATCAGCATGTCTTTGGAGTGTGGAAGGAAACCCATGCAGACACAGGGAGAACATGCAAACTCCATGCAGATAGTGCCGAGGTTGGGATTCGAACAAACAACCCTAGTGCTGCCAGGTGGAGTGCTAACCACTTAGCCACTGTGCTCCCCCTTTGACCCCTGAAACACATAGGCCAGTGTTTCTCAGCCTTTTTTCAGTCAAGGCACCCTTTAAAATTATGGACAGTCCCAAGGAACCCTTTAAAATTATGGGCAGTCTTGAGGCACCCTATTTTAAAATGTTAAAAACTATTCTAAAGGTTTTATATAACGCAGCAACATCCACACTTGTAGGACACCCAACATTAGAGGTGATTTATTCTTCCAAAGCAAATACACTTTTGCAAAATGGTACTGACTAGTATTCCAACGTTCCTCTCCTTTCTCAGTTTTTTCCATCACTGAGCTAATGTGACCCCAGCACTGATGGACAAGGGCAAGAGAGGGTCAAACTAAGATGCCATGCCAGCAGCTGACATCCTCCTTATCAACTGATGATATCATTGGTTGTCAGGATGCCGGTGGCGTAATTGTGCACAACAAAAACCTGTGGCTTGTTCCACCCACTGGCTTGTATACAGGTTTTGGGCAATTTTTAGACATTTTGCCAAGGCACCCTTGAAGAAACCTCAAGGTACCCTGGTTGAGAGGCTGGCGTAGGTTGCCTTTTAGCAAAATGCCAAGAAATGAATTTTATCTTTTGGCCTGGTGCTCCTTCCATGTGTGCACATTTTTTTTGGCAGCCAAATAAGATGGCTGAAAACACAGGACCCAGAAGAAGCCAGATGTTGCAGCACTGATGGGTTTAGTTCTGCTTCAAACTACATAATACAAAAGAACAATCCTGATTTTTGTTTCCAATATATTTTTTAGCCAAGTAAATGAAACAGAAGAAACAATCTCACACTTACCAACCTGGTCCAACACTGTTTTACTGTTTAAAGTGTAACTCCAGGTAAATCCTTTGGCAGTTTTTACCTCTGTCCATCCAATTTTGAGACTCTTGCAGGGAAGGGGACCTGGTTTTTCTTGGTTGCTGTTTAGCGACACTTACAGGTCTTCTCCCTACCCTGTGAATGGTCAGAGAAAAAGAAAAACAGCAGACTGATCAGCTCATCTTTTTGTCACTCTGCTTTCTTCTACTATCAGCATTTTTCTGCAAACCAACTAATTCCCCCCTGTACCATTTCTCAAATTCACCTTCCCCTAGTCAGAGATCTGTCATACAGGGACTTCAAAAAGGTGATACAAAGTCAAGTTCAGGTAGGTAATTAATTGCATTAAAAAAAATACATTTTAAGATTTCATGCACATGCATGGTGAGTTAGGGCGTACACTGCCAGAATTCAGCATATTTCTGTGGCCAGGAGTCAAGCATGTTGGCATTAAACGTTGACTAGCAGCCTTTACAAATGAATGACAAGCTGTCAAACACCATGGCTGCATACCTATAACTGCACATCTAAGTGGTTATATGCACACAGGAATGGAAAAGAAGCCAAGGACACAAACCATGCTGAATTCTGGCAGTGCATGCTTAATTGCGTCAGTATACATGAGTCCTTAAATGTAAAAATAAATACAGAGTTTAACTGATTTGTGTCTTTTATATCTACCTGGAGTTCGGTTTTAACACAATTCCCTCTTATAGACTTTGCTAATATTTTTTTAGCCCATATATGCAGTAGACATGTGCATGCTGGAAATTTTCATTTTGTTTCAGATGCACTCATTCATTGAAGAATTTTTTTTGTCATACTCATTACGATGAGTTGATTAATTTTCAGAATTCATTCCTAGATTGTAAGCTCGAAAGAGCAGGGCCCTCAATCCCCTCATGTTTTGCATTGTATTGGTATTGTTCTGTCACATGTTCTGTCCCCCTCTGTAATGAACAGCGCTGAGCGAACTATTGGCGCTTTATAAATACTGTATAATAATAATAATAATAATTTTAAATTCATTGTTTCGTATATTTGATGGTCTGAGCGTATTCAAAAAGTTTGGCAGTTTTTCTATAAGATTGCAATTAATTGGATATATTATCGAATCAGATGGGTTTGAACCGAAAGGATTCAATATTTTTGGTCGCTAGTCCAACCCACCAAGAGAAATGGCATGAGCTGATTGGACACTATAGACTGGCATCAAGTGCCTCCGAATTAACGAATAGAATGAAATTCAAATCCATTTGTTTTCCAAAGCCAAATTATCAACCAAATTTAAAAATTTAATTCATTTCCCCATAAGGCAGAACTACTATCACATCATGTGACATCATCCCAATGAAATGAATGAAACAAATGCATTCTGTAATTTCATTATAACTTTTTTTTTTTATTCGTTGACAATTGCTACAATGTCCATTCGAAGAGGCATATGCATCTGAATCTCCAAAAATTAAATTCTCATCCAAAAAACAAATGAAACACACATGTCTAATATGCAGCATAATGGACTTTTCTTCATGGCACAGTCAGGGGTGGACTGACCATTTGGAAACTCGGGCACTGCCCAAGAGCCCGGGGTCAGTAGGGGGCCCCATGAGATGCCCCTGGTACCTTTTACATAGGCTTTTTTGAGTTTGGGCAAGAACACAGGGGCCCCATGATCCCCTATTGCCCGGGGGCCCCATGAGTTGTCAGTCCGCCCCTGGGCGCAGTCCATCTAAACCAGACAATCCATTTTTTGGCTGGCAATACACTAAACCAGGGTTGTCAAAATGGGCCCTCCAGCTGTTGTGAAACTACAAGTCCCATCATGCCTCTGCCTTTGGGAGTCATGTTTGTAACGGTCAATCTTGCAATGCCTCATGAGACTTGTAGTTTGGCAACAGCTGGAGGGCCTCCAGTTTGACACCTGTGCACTAAACGATTTTTGTTTTTTTCCTGATGAACCAGACAAAATTCACTTTGTGGGTTGCCTTGTTGGCCTGTTCCCACCCAACATCCTTGGGCTGAAAAATAAAAGGTGTCGTGAAAAACTGATGGCCGAACAGTCGCTGTATTCAACCAGATGCAACCATTGGTCAGGTATTCTAAAGAATACTATTGCCCAGCAGAGGGATTCATCCATACGCACTGTATAGTGTGTTAGTAGGAACCTGTAAGAACCCACAGCTTGAACAAAGTAATATCTTGGACCATCCTACGTTATATTACCTTTTAGCTTCTTATATCATCCTGCTCAATCTCCTTTCTACAGCCATTACAAAGAAGTCTAAATTTTTCAGCCAGGATAGATTTTCATAGCCCTATCCAACTATCAAATACTAACATGCACCAAGCATTGCTCAGCAGAAAACAGCTGCCATAGGATATGAAAAAGTGTGCATAAATCCGTGATATTATGTGCCCTATATTGTTTGAAATGTCTTATAATATGACAATGTTTACTCATAAATAAAGTGTTACATTGTATCGCTACAGAAAAGAAGGATAAACAAATAGGAATACATTCTGATGTGTGAGGTTAGGATTATCTTGGACAGGTCTGTTCAGGTGGTCTTATTCCCATAGTGTGGAGAAGTCAAGCCACACACACTCTTGGATTGGAAAACAGACGTGTTGAACATTCTTGCACGTACACAGAAGTTTCATACTCTAGATCAGTGTTTCTCAACCTTTTTTTCAGTCAAGGCACCCTTTAACCACTTGCCCTCCAGAGGATTTACCGCACTTCCTGACCAGGCCATTTTTTGTGATACAGCGCTGTGTTACTTTAACTGACAATTGCGCAATCATGCAATGCTGTACAAAAATGAAATTTATGTAATTTTTTCCCCACAAATAGAGCTTTCTTTTGGTGGCATTTGATCACCTATGCGGTTTTTTATTTTTTGCGCTATAAACAAAAAAGTCTGACAATTTAAAATTTAAATATTTTTGACTTTTTTGCTATAAAACATAAAACATAAAACAATAAAAGAATTTTTAAAAAATCAAATTTCATCATAAATTTAGGCCAAAATGTATTCTGCTATATGTCTTGCTAAAAAAAATCCCAATAAGTGCATATTAGTTGTTTTACGTGAAAGTGATAGCATCTACAAATGCCGGTATAGATACTGGATTCTTTATTTATTTATTTTTTATACTAGTAATAGCGGCAATCAGCGACTTATAGCAGGACTGCGGCGTGCATTCTGACACTGGGGGGGAACTGACCAACTACCACTGACATCCCCAGCTAATAAAAAGCACTGACATACTGTACTAATGGCTCTGGGCAGGAAAGGTTTAACATCTGGGACGATCAAAGGGTTAACTGTGTGCTGTGCTGTGTTTTACATTATGTGCTGTGTGTGTTTTACTAGGGAGACATGCTGCTTTTTATTTCTCTGCTGCGTAGAGAAATACAAAGCAGCATGTCTATGCTGACAGGGGAGAGACTTGTGTTGTTTTCATACCTGATGGCTTTACCCGATGATCGCTGGGTGCCGAAAGGGAATCGCCGGCCGGGACCCGATGATTGACATCCCTAGCCACTAATGGTGGCGTGGGTAGGGCGGCGCGTGTGTGCCCCCTACCTGGAAATGCAAATAACATATATACACATATATATATATATATATGTATATGTATATATACACATACATGATTTTGCACAGCCCTGCAGCCCTTTGAATTGATCTTCTGGATGAGGGTATCCCCGAGGGACCCTCATGATTTCAATAGGTACTCCACCCCAAATAAAGACACAATTAAAGGGACAGGAGTTGCTAAAATGTTTCTGTGCTAGGGCAGTGTTTATCAACCTTCTTTCAGTCAAAGAACCCTTTAAAATTCTGCAAAATCTTGAGGAACCCATTACAAAATTTATAAAAATTAAACTAACATGTGGGAGAGCCCAATATAAGAGGGGATTTATAGTTCCAAAGCAAATACACCTTTGGACACTGGTACTGACTAGTATTCCATTATTTCTCTCCCTCAGTCAGCAAATGTGACCCCAGTCCTGACCAGGAGTGGACTGACCATTTGGAAACTCGGGCACTGCCCGAGGGCCCAGGGTCAGTAGGGGGCCCCATGAGATGCCCCTGGTACCTTTTTCATAGGCTTTTTTGAGTTTGGGCAAGGACTCAGGGGCCCCATGATCCCCTATTGCCCGGGGGCCCCATGAGTTGTCAGTCTGCCCCTGATCCTGACAGAGAGGGGCGGGGAAGATGCAAGCAAGGATGCTGTACAGGGGCCTGATGTCCTTTTCATCAACTGATGACATCATTGTTATTTATGTTGGTGGCTAGAAAGTTGTAATGGTGCACAATGAATACCCGTGGCTTGTGTAAGTAAAAGGCAGGTTTGATGCACCTGCTGGCTTGTATACAGTTTTTGGGAATGTTTTAGGCATTTTACCAAGGCACCCCTGAAGAAACCTGAAGGCACCCTGGTTGAAAAAGGCTGCTCTAGATTTTATATTCCAGATGTAGATGGCTACATGATGGTTTTTACTACCATTCATGTACATATAAATCTAATTTTTTGATGGGACCTACTCCAACTGGAGCTGTGAACCGCAACACTTCTATAGATCAAAAGTCTTTGGATTCATTACATATGTTCATCCAGAGGCAGGTGAAGGGAGTATAGGGTCATTTGGCATGCTAATAGCTTTATTCCCCCACATCCCTTTGATTGGCACTTATACAGTTGGCACAAAATATACCGGTTTCCTCCCAAGCTCTAAAGACTGGGAGGTAGGTTAATTGGCTCCTATCTAAATTGGTCTTAGTGTGTGTATGTATGAATATGTGTTAGGGAACTTAGATTGTAAGCTCCTTGAGGGTAAGGACTGATGTATAATATATATGTAAAGCTCTGTGTAAACTGACGGTGCTATATAAGAATCTATAATAAAATAAATACATAAAACCATTATGTTAACATTGCCAAAGCATTGCCTATTGCACTTAAAGGTTAAGTTCACCTTTTTTGAGAAAATAGCCTATGTAGTCAAAAGGTCCCAGTAGGTATTAAGCGTTGTAAAATGTTTATTCATTTTATTGTCATAACCATAAGCCATTTGGACATCCCACTGGAAACCTGCTGGAAAAACTCCCAATTAGAAATCCCCACACCTTGCCTTGTTGAAAATCATTGGTCTCCTGTAGCACTGGGAGAGAATGTCCAATGTTTTCCACATCCTAACAATGAGGCAAGATGTGGGGATTTTTAACTGGGGTTTTTTTAACCAGGCTCCCATGGGAAACCAGATGGCCTACAGGTATGACAATGAAATTAATGAACATTTTACAAAGCTGCAAAGTTTTTAATATCTACTGGAGCCCCTTGGCTGCATTGGCTGCATAGGCTAATTTTTTAAAAAGGTAAACCTTTAGGTCTAGTTCACACTAGATGCAGTTCAGTGTGCTTTTTTTCTGCATCAAAAATGCATGCTCAGTGTTTTCCATGTATTCCAATGGCCCTAGTTCACACTAGTGCAGTCAGTTCCAGTCAGTTTCCGTTGCATAAAAAAAAGTAGAACATGCTGCATTTTTTCTAAACATATTGGCAAACTGCATCAAAACTGCACCGGAACTGCGTGTGGTGTGAACTGTAAGCAAAAACCTATCCTGAATGTATCCATAGTGTGTTTTTGTTGTGTGAACTGGCCCTTAAAGTGACCAAAGTTAAAACACTACCAAATCTACATTTTTAAAATTAAAACAACAAACATGTTATACAGTACTTACCTGCTCTGTGCAATGGTATTGCACAGAGCGACCCTGAACCACCTCTTCTGGGGTCTCCTATTGGCTCACTCCGCTCCTCCTCTCCTCTAACTGCCTCCATAGCAAGCCACTTGTTATGGGGCAGATGCTGCAGGCTCACTCCCAACCTGAACGGTTTGTGTCTATAGACGCACATAGCATGGCTTGGCCCTAAACCACCTCTCCCTGATCCCTCCTCACTGGATTTGATTGACAGCAGCAGGAGCCAATGGCTCCTACTGCTACCTCCATGTCCAGTGAAGAGAAGGAGAGGGGAGAAAGCTGCTGCGTTTATGCACAGTGCTGGGTTGAGAACCTGGCTCCAGTGAGTATTCAGAAGGGCTGGGGGCAGCAACTTGGAAGGTTTTTGACCTTAATGCAGAGAATACATTAGGGTAAAAAACCTTTTTACCATTCAAGTATGTATTCTTATCTCATAAAAGTCCCTTCTATTCCTCTCGGCTTCCTTCAAATCTCCAAATTCCTTTTTTATGCTGCTGTGATCTAACTAATGGCTGGTACACACTATAAGAAAATCGGATGTTTATGTGATCGTTAGTATAGTGCTTTCAACAGCTGATTCCGACTGTTTGGATGATGAAAGCTGAAGGTTCACGCTAGAAACGTTTTATCGTACGTGAACACATCTGTTCAATATGTACAGTAATCGTACGGAAATAATTGAATAGAAAAAACCACGCATGCTCGGAATCAAAGAATGACCCTACACTTCCTCTTCTACTATGCTAGTATGTGGCTATGTTTGCCTATGTTTGCTTTTGTCGGTGAAGAATTTTCATACAAGTTAATACCATTGTTGGTTACATCGTGATACGCACCTTTGTGGAAAATCGGACAATCATTTGTCCGATTTTCTCCCAGTGTGTACTAGGCTTTACTCACTTTACTTACTTTAGAGGGTGGCTATGTTAGTACTCCGTGGTTCTACTGTATTATTATTATACAGGATTTATATAGCGCCAACAGTTTGCTCAGCACTTTACAATATAATGAGAGACAATACAGCAACAATACAGTTCAATACAAGAGGGTTAGAAGGGCCCTGCTCCTTGGAGCTTACAATGTAAGAGAGAGGGGCTGGTGGTACAAAGGGTAATAACTGTGGGGGATGGACTGGTAGGAAGAGTAGAAGATTCCAGTATTAGCTGAGGGCAAGATAGGCTTCCCTGAAGAGATAGGTTTTCAGAGATCGCCTAAAAGTGAGCAGAGTAGGTGATAGTCTGATAAATTGGGGTAGAGAGTTCCAGAGGATGGGGGAAGCTCTGGAGAAGTCCTGGAGAGGATCATGGGAGGAGGAGACAAGGGAGCTAGAGAGCAGGAGGTCGTGCGAGGAGCGGAGAGTATGGTTTGGGTGATATTTGGAGACTAGATTGGTGATATAATTTGGGGCAGAGTTATAAATGGCTTTATATGTTATTGTTAATGTTTTACATTTTATCCGTTGGGCAATGGGAAGCCAGTAGAGCGACTGGCAGAGAGGAGTGGCAGATACGGAACGGTTAGTAAGGTGGATGAGTCTGGCAGCAGCATTCATGATAGACTGAAGAGGGGATAGCCTGCGATGAGGTAGGCCAATGAGGAGGGAGTTACAATAGTCAAGGCAAGAGATAACAAGGGAGTGAATACGTTGCTTAGTAGTTTCAGAGGTTAAGAACGGGCGTACTGTATGTAGAGATGTAGTCACTCTCAGTTGCTCATTCCTTAGATGGACTATAGACTATGGCACAGGTGTCAAACACAAGGCCCGCCGGCCAAATCCGGTCCTCCAGGCCATTTCATGTGGCCCTTGCACTTCTCCTGCAGGTACCCCCCTGTCTCCACCCCCACTTTGTCTCTTCAGTCGGCAACAGAGAGGAGAATAGAACTCCTCTGCCAAATCCTGCACCTCTCAGTGCAGCTACAGCAACCATTCATCTCTGGCTCCCCTTGTCTCAGCATTCAGCAGACTCTGGTAACTGACTCCACTCCTCCTCTGGTCCTCCTTCAGACCCTGCACTTTCTGCTTTCCATATCTGCCCTCAAAGGGGGTGCACGGTGATGTTAAGGAGGGTGTGGGATTTTTTACATCTGATGTAATGGGGGGGGGGGGTGCTCTGAACATCTAGTCTTACAGATACAACCGACCCTTTGAGGGCAACTATAATGCTGATACGGCCCATGATGAAATGGAGTTTGACACCCCTGGACTATGGGATTTGTAGAGTACATAGAGCAGTGTGCATGACCACAACTAACATGCTCTGCTTGTTCCAAACAAAAGGAAGTAAGGGGGAAATATAAAAGTTCAGGAAATCATGAAGGACATTACAAGGAGGCAGAAAAATGCAGTATTTTATGAAAAATAGATTACAGGGCCATCAAGCAGTGGATATGTATGGATTATTTTTGGACAATAAGGATATCTTTTAGTGTCAATTTAATATCTGCTCATCATTTTATCTTTGAGGCATCATGTAAAAACAATAAGTGTAAATCTATATTAAGTCACCTGATAGTGACAAATATAAATCAGTCATCTTTAAGCACTTGCCGTCTGCCTGCTGTTTATAAACGGCAGGGCGGTGGCACTCCAGGGGCGGGTTGCTGTTCATAAATGGCACCCACATTTTCTAGCAATCCGGTGCCCGCTGTGTCCTCCGGACACAGTGAAACACCGATCGTCGGACGGGACCTCTGTACGAGGTCCCGATCATGTGATCACTGATTGGCCAATCAGTGATCACATGCAAAGTAGTAAGCAAGATGTCACTTGTGACATCATTGCTTACTACGTGTGAAATCTGTGAATGATCACAGAGGTCACATGGTACAAGGCTATTCACAACAGCCTTGTACCATGTGACAAGGTGTGTCCAATCACAGCTCACTCAGTATTTCTCAATGGCTGCAAGAATACAGACAGAGAGAAAGAGAAATGATTGCTTTTACATCCTATATGAGTGCAGGGGCGGACTGACCATTTGGAAACTCGGGCACTGCCCGAGGGCCCAGGGTCAGTAGGGGGCCCCATGAGATGCCCCTGGTACCTTTTTCATAGGCTTTTTTGAGTTTGGGCAAGGGCACAGGGGCCTCATGACCCCCTATTGCCCGGGGGCCCCATGAGTTGTCAGTCCGCCCCACCATGGTGACACTGTACTGCTAGGGTGACAGTATATAAAAAAAACCCATAAATAATAATATAAAAAAATAAAATAAAAATGTAAAAAATTTTTTAAAAATTATAATTTTTGGTTATAAACTAATCTGGCTTATTTTTTTTTACTAAAAAGACAACTGAATACATTTTGGCCAAGATTTATGATGAAAGATTATTTATTTGCAACATTTTATAAGAAAAACACTTTTTTTCAAAATTTTTGGACTTTTCATTTACATAGCAAAAAACATAAAAATCCCAGCGGTGAATAAATACCACCAAAATAAAGCTTTATCTGTCTAAAAAAAATGGTAAAAAATTCATATGGGTACAGTGTTGCATGACCGCGCAATTGTCATTCAAAGTGTGATAGTGCTGAAAGCTGAAAATTGCCCTGGACAGGAAGGGGGTAGAAGTGTCCGGACTGGAAGTGGTTAAGTCACTTGATAATGACAAATATAAATCAATCATCTTTAAACTAGACTGAGCCATTAACATGAAATCTGTTTATTATGGATTACTTTATTTTACAGATCGTTATCGCTCCTTGTGATGCATTACCTGATGAATATACAATATTTGAAGGCATTATTCTAATAATACAAGAAATGAAGGTGTGAACCCCCGTGACACAAAGAACCTGCATTTAGCTTGTGTTTACTCTCACGATTTAATTGTGTTCCCGCTCCCTATTCCTAGACACCAATATAAATGGATCTAAGCCGGTGCACCTGTTTGCTCACTCTCTACCTCTAGAACAAACACGAACCTGACTGTCAAGGAAAAAACCTGCTCGACATCCTAATCATTCAGTAAAGACAAGAATGTGACATTGCATTCACTCAAGAACATCGCAACTTCAAGACATCTGCAGCTAATGAAAGGGAACATTCACTAAACTCCTGATTTTATATGATTTTATATGATTTTATATGATTTTCTCAGCATACAGTCAGGTCCATAAATATTGGGACATCGACACAATTCTAACATTTTTGGCTCTATACACCACCACAATGGATTTGAAATGAAACAAACAAGATGTGCTTTAACTGCAGACTGTCAGCTTTAATTTGAGGGTATTTACATCCAAATCAGGTGAACAGTGTAGGAATTACAACAGTTTGCATATGTGCCTCCCACTTGTTAAGGGACCAAAAGTAATGGGACAATTGGCTTTTCAGCTGTTCCATGGCCAGGTGTGTGGTATTCCCTCATTATCCCAATTACAATGAGCAGATAAAAGGTCTAGAGTTCATTTCAAGTGTGCTATTTGCATTTGGAATCTGTTGCTGTCAGCTCTCAAGATGAGATCCAAAGAGCTGTCACTATCAGTGAAGCAAGCCATCATTAGGCTGAAAAAACAAAACAAACCCATCAGAGAGATAGCAAAAACATTAAGTGTGGCCAAAACAACTGTTTGAAACATTCTTAAAAAGAAGGAACGCACCGGTGAGCTCAGCAACACCAAAAGACCCAGAAGACCACGGAAAACAACTGTGGTGGATGACCAAAGAATTCTTTCCCTGGTGAAGAAAACACCCTTCACAACAGTTGGCCAGATCAAGAACACTCTCCAGGAGGTAGGTGTATGTGTGTCAAAGTCAACAATCAAGAGAAGACTTCACCAGAGTGAATACAGAGGGTTCACCACAAGATGTAAACCATTGGTGAGCCTCAAAAACAGGAAGGCCAGATTAGAGTTTGCCAAACGACATCTAAAAAAGCCTTCACAGTTCTGGAACAACATCCTATGGACAGATGAGACCAAGATCAACTTGTACCAGAGTGATGGGAAGAGAAAAGTATGGAGAAGGAAAGGAACTGCTCATGATCCTAAGCATACCACCTCATCAGTGAAGCATGGTGGTGGTAGTGTCATGGCGTGGGCATGTATGGCTGCCAATGGAACTGGTTCTCTTGTATTTATTGATGATGTGACTGCTGACAAAAGCAGCAGGATGAATTCTGAAGTGTTTCAGGCAATATTATCTGCTCATATTCAGCCAAATGCTTCAGAACTCATTGGACACCGCTTCACAGTGCAGATGGACAATGACCCAAAGCATACTGCAAAAGCAACCAAAGAGTTTTTTAAGGGAAAGAAGAGGAATGTTATGCAATGGCCAAGTCAATCACCTGACCTGAATCCATTTGAGCATGCATTTCACTTGCTGAAGACAAAACTGAAGGGAAAATGCCCCAAGAACAAGCAGGAACTAAAGACAGTTGTAGTAGAGGCCTGGCAGAGCATCACCAGGGATGAAACCCAGCGTCTGGTGATGTCTAGGCATTCCAGACTTCAGGCTGTAATTGACTGCAAAGGATTTGCAACCAAGTATTAAAAAGTGAAAGTTTGATTTATGATTATTATTCTGTCCCATTACTTTTGGTCCCTTAACAAGTGGGAGGCACATATGCAAACTGTTGTAATTCCTACACCGTTCACCTGATTTGGATGTGAATACCCTCAAATTAAAGCTGACAGTCTGCAGTTAAAGCACATCTTGTTTGTTTCATTTCAAATCAATTGTGGTGGTGTATAGAGCCAAAAATGTTAGAATTGTGTCGATGTCCCAATATTTCTGGACCTGACTGTAGATCATATATGGTAACATGACTGCCAACAATTATTTCCTACAATGACAGTGGCCAAACATGACTGTATTTTTGAGCATCAGGATTTAAACATTTTTCTTGATCTTGTTCAGTTCATGAATTACTGACACATGTTGGGAACATTAAATGTGTGCCAAAGGGATTTACCAACCATGGACTTCTTATATGCTTCTCCCCTTCCACGAGCCATGTAGCACTCTTCAACCTTTTAAATACATCTTTGTTTTCTTATCTATTTTTCTATCCATATATCCTTAGAACAGACCATCCTCCTATCATATCTGTTTTTGTTATGTATGTTTTACAATGTAATTGTATGAATTTGTCACTTCAAAAGCTGGAATTTCAAAGTGTTAAGGCTCAGTTCACACTAGCTGTGTCAGCAGGCGTCAGCCAAGCATTTGGGAAGCGGTTTTAACGCTTCTCAAATGCCTATGAAAATTCTGCACATGGCAGCACACAGTGCTGTTCACACTGAAGCGTTAGCGTCGTGTCGCAGCAAAACTGACGCCTGATGTCCAGTCAGGAGGAGTTGAAGCCTCCCATTCAAGTCTATGGTGCCGCTCCTCAAATGCCTGGCAGGTGTGTGCAAGGCAGTTGTGAGGCGTTTGCGGATCGTAAAGGCTCGTTCACACTTGACTTTATTTCTAACTCTTGCCAAATGACCCTATAGAGCTTGACAGGCGTTAGACAGGCATTTGGGAAGCGTTTTTAATGCCCCTCAAACGTTCCCCAAATGTTCCCAAAACGCCCTATGCGCGGTTTTGAGGTGGTTGATAGGCGTTTGCCAAGCGTTAAAACCGCACCACAAACTCCTATAATGAAGTTAAATGGTATTACCGTTCCGCAACCACCTCGCAATTGCATTGCAACCGCGTCACAACCGCACCACAAACGCCTGCCAGGCGTTTGCGGAGCAGCACCATAGACTTGAATGGGAGGCTTCAACTCCTCCTGACTCGACACGAGGCGTCAGTTTTGCCGCGGCGCTAACGGCTCCGTGTGAATAGCACTGGGTGCTGCCATGTGCAGAATTTTCATAGGCATTTGAGAAGCATTAAAAACGCTTCCCAAACACCTGTCTGATACCTGCTGAAAAAGCTAGTGTGAACGTAGCCTTAATACCATTTAACTTCATTATAGGCATTTGTAGTGCACTTTTAACTCTTGGCAAACGCTTATCAACTTCCTCAAAACCACGCATAGGGCATTTTGGGAGAGTTTGGGGAGCATTGCAAATGCTTAACAAACACCTGTCTAATGCCTGTCAAACGCTATAGGGGCATTTGGCAAGAGTTAGAAATAAAGTCAAGTGTGAACGAGCCCTTGCTGTGGCAGCGCGGTGGCTAAATGGTCCGCACATCTGACTGGCAGCACCAGGGTCATTGGTTCAAATTACAACCACAGCACTACCTGTCTGGAGTTTGCATGTTCTCACTGTGCCTGCGTGGGCTTCTTCTGGGTACTCCGGTGTCCTCCCACACTCCATAGACATGGTAGGCTAACTGGATCCTGTCTAAATTTGCCCTAGTATGTGAATGTGAGTTAGGGACCTTAGATTGTACACCCCTTGATGGTTAGGGACTGACGTGAATGTACAATATATATATATATATATATATATATATATTGTACATTCACGTCAGTCCCTAACCCTCAAGCAGTGTACAATCTAAGGTCCCTAACTCACATATATATGTAGAGCGCTGCATACATCAACCTCCCTGGCAGTATGATTATTTCAGATTTTTGGTGCTGAAAGTGGTACCATTATTTTGCATGGAAATTTGGCGTTTTATATTGTAGGCCTGTAATTCTTAGGAATAACTCACTGAAATCTGTCCAAACAAGAGTCTAGTAAACATCCCGGGTAGGATAAAACTTGAAACACGAAATCATAAATTATAATTTAATAAATAATCATAAAAAATAATAATATAATAATAATAAATTTAATTCAATAATATAATCAAACCAAAAACACTGAAATTTGAAATATAGCGCCAAGTTCGCACATCACTGAGCAAAGTCGCAAAATCGTTTTCAGTGTCTGATGACAAATTTCTCCACGAATCATTATCACTCAATTCTGCAAGTAGTTCTGATTTACTATTGCTGTTCTCTAGCTGATCTAAAATCACTTTTGACCTAAAGGGACGCTTTTTGGACGCCATGGACTTTTCTCAGTTTCCAGGTAGAAAGAACAGTAAAAATGCAGGCAGGGGACAGGGCAAAGCACTCGGGACAAAATGTAAGTGAAATGGTTTGATACAGTAATGTTTTACTATGTGATTTTAGTGATTTTTGTGAATGTCACTTTTTGTCATTTTCAAATTTCCCGCCGTTCTGTCCCCCGTACGTCCCGACGTCGCAGGGAACGGAACCCAGAAGACAGATACCGGCATCCGCTGGATTACATTGCCGGGGACACTGCAGGAGGGACATCGCAGGAGCGCAGGACAAGGTAAGTGACCGAGAGATCGCGGAGCAGCGCCACATGGTAAGCCCGAGTGTAGCTCTGGGTTACCGCTTGTGGTACTGAAACTTTACCCCGAGCTACACTCAGGAATACCTCCAGGGAGGTTAACAGAGCTATATAAATACCTGAAAAAAATAAAATTGTTCCTTCTTGTTTGAAACACCCACTTTGTACAACAGCTTGGCAGATGATAGGGCTATAGAAATCAATAATGATAAAAATAAAGTAATTTAATGTTCAATAAACTAGATGACTCTGATCCATCCTTAGACACACAACAAAGGGCGCCTCTGCTGTTCAGACCACTGGCAGGATTTTTATAGACCTCTTCTAACCAGAGGCGTCCCTAGGGTAGGTGTCACCCGGTGTGGTAACACTTGGTGACACCCCCTCCGGCGATCCCCGCAGAATGGATCGGATCTGCGGATTGAGCAGAATGGAGGCGACTCCGATCCATTGTGCTCAATCCGCAGATCCGATGTATCCTGCGGGGATCATTGGCTTTCTTTACAACTTACCTTTTTGTGGAGTGGGTCCGGTGTCACCCTGTGCGGTCGGTGTCACCCGGTGCGGACCGCACCCCCCGCACCTGCCTTGGGACACCAGTGCTTCTACCTTACCTAGTTCAGCACCTTCCTGAGAACTCTGCAGAACATCCAGGATTGGGACCCCTGTGGCATCGAAAACAACCTTTGAATTCCTATGTGGGGACAGGGTATTCTCCACCTGCACCTGCAGCTACGGTAGGTTGCGTGTTTTTACCCCACAGGATAACTGCAACCTAAGCAGATGTAAGTAATTTTTTTCTTTTTCAATATATTTGAGTCACTTATTCCACTCTGGGGTTGATTTACTAAAACTGGAGAGTGCAAAATCTGGTGGAGCTGTGCATGATAGCCAATCAGCTTATAACATCAGCTTGCTCAATTAAAGCGGAGTTCCGCCTGAAAAAAATAAAAATAAAAACTGTAGCTGTTGACTTTTAAAATATAGACACTTTCCTGTCCCTCGGTCTAGTGGTGTCCTCAACACCGCTGGTTTCACCGGCCATCTTCTCTCGCTGGCACCGACATCTTTAGTGTGGGCACCCAGCTGTGACAGTTTGTGGCTTCACAGCTGGGTGTCCACTGCGCATGCATGAAAAGCGCTGCGCTTTGTAAATAGCCCCGTAGTCTTCTGAGACCTGTCACGCGTCCCACAAGACTACGGGGGGGGGGCAACTTCCGCTTCCGATTGCCTTAGGCTCATCACAGCGGAAGTGGGAGCGGGTACCTGTCAAATTTGGGTATCCGCTCCTCCACTCCCCGCTCCCCAAAGGTGTCAATCCTTAATGGGGAGCGGGGGACAAAGGCTTGAAGTGGAACTTCTCCACTTAAAGCTTTGACAAAAATATTCAAGCTGATTGGTTTCTTCACCAGATTTTGCACTCTTCAGTTTTAGTAAATCAACCCCTACAAGTGTCGTCCTGCTTTATTCTTTTCTTATGATCACCCATGGACCTCTAACCAGCCTCTTGTAGATGAACTCCATTGACCTCCATGGACCACCAACCTAAATTTTAAAATAACAACAGCAACTTACAAGTGTTCTTTTTTGCTTTCCTACAAGAGACAACTATTTAAAGAGATAGCTGACCTGCTTGAGTCTCTTGCTAATCTTGGACTACGAATGCATTCCCCAACAGGTCAATCAGCAAATGATTTAGGCAGTCCCAAGGTACTGTCATAAGGGAGTGTAGGGGTTAATGACTGAGATAGAACAAGTAGGCATGTTCACTGAACATACAAAGTCGGTTGCATCTCAGGATTTTGAGATCTTACATGGATCCATCACAATGCTCTTGTAGGAGTATAGGGTGACACCGGTTACTCGGTGACTACTAACACTATTCACTTGCATTATCTAGTAGGATCAATAAAACCAACACACACTGTACTCCAGCTCCACAAAATGGACTTTGACAATAATGGAAGCTTCACAGACTTCTGTGTTTAATGCACGCTTTGAAATTACAAATTCAGCCTGCGGTGGATGAATAAACCATTTGCTTTTCACATATTACAACATTTTTACAGGTTAACAAGTCAGTGAACCGAGTGCGTCGTTTATTTCCTGCCCGACAAAGTTTTATTGCAACATCTCGTGATGGGACCTTACAGTGTCCTGAGAGCAGACTGTCTGACACTGCACAAGCGATGCAAAAGTGGGTTCCCCAACACGACTTACTTCCCAAATCACGGCACACCATGTGACCTAACAAATGAAAGCTCGGCAAAGAAAGTCTTGCTGACTCATGTCAAGAATGTGATCTGTGACGACAGCACTAAAAAGGGTTTTAATTCTTGTGTCATATTTTATAACAGAGTTACAGCATTCTGTGCTACCGCCGCAATGGGTGATTTAAATTAAGACTTACAAGTACAATGTAATGTGAAAACAGTAATAATTGATATAAAGTTCTTAAAACGTTTTTTAATCACAGATAAGTAAACTAGAATGTAGGTGGCCAGTTATGAACAGTACAGGGGCGGACTGACCATTTGGAAACTCGGGCACTGCCCGAGGGCCCGGGGTCAGTAGGGGGCCCCATGAGATGCCCCTGGTACCTTTTTCATAGGCTTTTTTGAGTTTGGGCAAGGGCAAAGGGGCCCCATGATCCCCTGTTGCCCGGGGGCCCCATAAGTTGTCAGTCCGCCCCTGGAACAGTATGAACATTTTTATTACCGTTTCTATATTTAGTCCCATCAATACTTAGCAATTCACTTAATAATACACTTTCAAGCTTATCAAAGAGCAGTAATCGCAATTCACAGTACAACAGTAAAATTTCAGTTTATTCAATTCAGATCTATAAAGTGAAATGGGCGATGGCACTTTGTAGGCTGCTATGGCTTAAAAAAGACTTATTATGTCACACAATAGTTAAAAAAGCAATATCTACACTATACATAGACACCATACAATAGAACACAATACATTTTATATACAATATTATTTTGTAGCTGAAGATCCTAATCTACATATAGCATACAGTCCTACTACATCGCCAATTAATTAGTCTACTGGTTCTACTACATCAAAAACTAAAATATCACAAGCCAATGTGCAGTCCAAAATATTTTACACACAGTCCAGTCTGAACCTAACCTACTGCCTTGGGTTAATATCTAAGCATATTGCTCAATGAACACCATCCAAGGTTCTAACCAGTCTACAAAGCCCAATCTCTTTAATTCTGAACTTCAGTCTGGCTATGCTATATAGTAAGTCTTCTAGTGTCATAGGAATAGCTTTTCAGGCTAAAATATCACAGGCCAATGTGCAGTCCCAATATTTTACACACAGTCCAGTCTGAACCTAATCTGCTGCCTTGGGTTAATATCTAAGCAGACTTCTCAATGAACGCCATCCAAGGTTCTAACCAGTCTACAGAGCCCAATCTCTTTGATTCTGAACTTCAGTCTGGCTATGCTATATAGTAAGTCTTCTAGTGTCATAGGAGTAGCTTTTCAGGCTAAAATATCACAGGCCAATGTGCAGTCCCAATATTTTACTCACGGTCCAGTCTGAACCTAATCTACTGCCTTGGGTTAATATCTAAGCATATTGCTCAATGAACGCCATCCAAGGTTCTAACCAGTCTACAAAGCCCAATCTCTTTGATTCTGAACTTCAGTCTGGCTATGCTATATAGTAAGTCTTCTAGTGTCATAGGAGTAGCTTTTCAGGCTAAAATATCACAGGCCAATGTGCAGTCCCAAATATTTTACTCACGGTCCAGTCTGAACCTAACCTACTACCTTGAGTTATAATCTAAGTAGATCTCCCAGTGAACACCATCCAAGGTTCTTGTTAGTCTACAGAGCCCAATATCTTTGCTTCTGAACTTTAGTCTGTCTATGCTATATAGTTAGTTTACCTTTGTCATAGGGATGGCTTTTCAGGCTAAAATATCACAAGCAAATGTGCAGTCCCAAATATTTTACATACGGTCCAGTGTGAGCTTAACCTATTGCCTTGGGTTAATATCTAAGTAGATCTCCCAATAAAGACCATCTAAGGTTCTAACAAGTCTATAGAGCCTAATCTCTTTGATTCTGTGCTATCGGCAGCATCCAATGCCCCATATGCCACCCAATCTGGAACATCTGATACCCCAAAAATTGGTTCCAATTCTCAAGTACAGCACATAGCAGATCCTCATTAGATCACATGGGACTTTGTTTACTTAGGCTGCAAGATCTCTTGCCGAGCCATCCATATTCAGCGGTTCATCAGGGAGGTGCATGCTTCTGAAGTTCCTCATACCTGTATGAGGACTATTCTTTCACAAACTCAACATTTATTTTTTGCAGTTTTGTATGCTTCTAACATGTTCCTGTTTTAACCTTTTTATCCCAACCATTCTTCACTTTACTAATTATTAACTGATTGCTAACAGTGAGCTACATCAAAGAAATTTCAGCTGGGCATGGCCATTTTTCCGCAAAGCATACAAGTCTTGTTTTATTAGTAAGTGAAAGTGAACTCTGGTCACCTGCACTACACTGGAAGCGTGAGCTCAGCTTTAGTAAATCAGGCCCATAAAGTCAACCTATAACATCCACATCAATGTACATAGGGGCAGGTATTTCAAGTTTGTACACTGCATGCATTCCAGGCCAAAGTCCCCTGTGCCATCTATGATAACCTTATCGTACGCAGATCTTATACTGAGATTGTACAATAGTTTCCACGTGTTAACCAGGCTAAACTGTCCGGCATATTATATACCGACTAGCCTAGAACCATATATTATGTGCATCATATACTGCTGAGTCTTAAAAAGTATACCGTATTGTATACTGTCCAGTTTAAAAATGTACATCATATAATAACCAGTTTTAAAAAGAATATCATATACTGTCCACTCTTAAAATGTGCATCATATACTGTCCACTCTTAAAATGTACGTAATATACTGTCCAATCTAATAATGTACTTCATTTACTGACCAGTCTAAACATGTCCATCATTTACTGACCAGTCTAATAATGTACTGTACATCATACAATAACCAGTCTAAAACAGTGTATCATATTTTGCCCAGTCTTAAAATGTGCATCATATACTGTCCACTCTTAAAATGTAAGTCATATACTGTCCAGTCTAATAATGTACATCATATAATAACCAATTTAAAAAATGTGTATCATATGCTGCACAGTCTTAAAACGTGCATCATATACTGCCCATTCTTAAAATGTAAGTCGTATACTGTCCAGTCTAATAATGTACATCATATAATAACCAGTCTAAAAAATGTGTATCATATGCTGTCCAGTCTTAAAATGTACATCATATACTGCCCAGTCCTAAAATGTAAGTCATATACTGTCCAGTCTAATAATGTACATAATATAATGTCCAGTCTAAGAGGGTATACAGTGTTGTGCCATGTATTGTCCCCCCTATTGTACAGCGCTGAGCAAACCCTTTGGCGCTATATAAACTCGTAGTAATAATAATAATAATAATAATACTGTCCAGTCCAAAAATGTACACCATATACCGACCAGTCTAATAATGGACATCATACAGCGATCAGTCTAAAAGTGTACTTCATATACTAAGTAATACTTTCCTATTAGTCTAAACTTTCCTGCATGCAATGTACTGATCAGTAATCTGAAATAACACGGATAAATGCACTATACTTAGCAATTGTTTAAAGGGAGCCATACACACATCAATATTTTCATACAATTGCTCATTCAAAGCAACTAAAGTGATTAAATTGAATAAAGATCACAAACCAAAGATCCTCCAATCGTGAACTCTCAATCAATTTCGACTTTGATAAGGCGATTGGCTATAGCAGAATTTCATTGATTGTCTTAATATCCGGGATTCAGGAGGACCAATTGTAATTCAGATCAATTAAGTGATCAGTGGCATTTATAACTGAAAGATTGTATTTTTGATTATTATTTTCAGCTGATCGCAAAAAATATATGTTGCATTAATGATACATAGTGCGATTGCATGTATCTAAATTGATCACCACCTTAAAGCTGGACACACACAGTCAGATTTTGATCTGCCAGATCAGATCTATTTACTAACAACTATGCAGTAAGTAGCTAACAAACATTCCATCCTGGCAGTGCACAGAGTTACGGGTAAATGATGATCTGTCAGTCCAGTTCTGCGGTAGCTCCTAGCAACATCATCACCATGACCGGTAGCCATTCACAAAGCATGGACAGAAAGTTTGTGCTCAGATCCCACATGCTGCTCTCACTGACCTGCACAGGCTGACAGTAGGATGAGAAGTTTTCAGGCTGGCAGCTCTCAGTGATGTGCCATAGGCTGCTGGAAGGAGGACCCAGGCTTTGGGGTGATAGTGTCCCTTTAAAGCTGCAGTGACAGCTGTCAGATGGAAGTGAGGCCACTCAAGTCTCTCTCTGTCTCATCACAGTGTCTGTAGTGTGGTGTCAGGAGCCTTGTCACTGCCCTCTCCCTCCTCAGATCCTCCCTTTCTCCTCCTCCTCCTTCACAGTGACAAAGAGTAACCGTGTCACCATCATCCCCACTGAGCAGCACTGATCACCCTTCTCACTGATACAATGTATCAATCAGAGGCCAATCATTAATGTCAGTGGGACCGGATTGTGGCTCACACTGCCACCTACTGGACGCCACGATTTCTGGGCTGCTGCTATTGGTGTGCAATGTAATCTGGAAGATGAGATCAGCAATATGTATATTCACTAATTCTTTCAAAGTATTATTGATTTAATCAGCTGGGTTGATGACACAATGGCGATTTCTTTGCAGAAATAATTGCTGTCACAATTCGCTTAAAACGGTTATTTTTTGCTAGCGATTTTATCGCTAGAGTTTATTTATTTATTTATTTAGAGTTGCTAGAGATTTGCTAAAAAATTGGGTTGTGCTCTGCTACAAATTGATCGCTCACCTCCAACGATTAGCAGCTCAGCATAGCGATTGTTGAAACATGTCATAGAAAAGCATTAAGGGCCAGTTCACACGACATGCGTTTCAGTTGCTTATATTCTGCGTCCGATAAGCACAGAAAGTAGGTTCTATGGTTGTCAAAGTCATAGTTCACACCAGTGCTTGTAGTTCCAGTGATGCAGAAAAAAAAGCAGAACAGGCTGCATTTTCCTGCACAGAACTGTAATGGAACGCGGTAAAACGCATAAAAAAATGCACCCGAGTGCACCAAAATGCACCAAAGACGCACTGGAACACACATGTTTCTATTTCAATTGAAGACAATCAGAGGGGAAAAAATGAACTGGAATGCATAAAAAACGCACTGGAGCGTGTCAAAAACGCATTAAAAATGCATAAAAAACGAGATGTAGAAATGCATCTGGAACGCATCTGGAATGCGTACCTCTAGTGTGAATCGGCCCTAAGGGCTAGTTCACATTAGATGCAGTCAATGGTGTATCTAGGATTTGTGCTGCCCTAGGAAACATAAAAATAGGCTGCCCCAACCTTTCCCGTGGAGAGAGCCTGACACCGACCAACACACTCCACCCCCCCCCCCCCCTCTGTGGAGACAGCATAACACCAATCAATAACCCCCCAAAGGAGAGAGCCTGACACCGACCAACACAACCCCCCCTACTGTGGAGAGAGCATAACACCAACCAATAACCCCCCCAAAGGAGAGAGCCTGACACCGACCAACACATCCCCCCCCACTGTGGAGACGGCATGACACCAACCAATAACCCCCCAAAGGAGAGAGCCTGACACCGACCAACACATCCCCCCCCCACTGTGGAGAGAGCATAACACCAACCAATAACCCCCCAAAGGAGAGAGCCTGACACCGACCAACACATCCCCCCCCCCCACTGTGGAGACGGCATGACACCAACCAATAACCCCCCAAAGGAGAGAGCCTGACACCGACCAACACATCCCCCCCCCCACTGTGGAGAGAGCATAACACCAACCAATAACCCCCCAAAGGAGAGAGCCTGACACCGACCAACACATCCCCCCCCTACTGTGGAGAGAGCATAACACCAACCAATAACCCCCCAAAGGAGAGGGCCTGACACCGACCAACACCCCCCCCTACTGTGGAGACAGCATAACACCAATCAATAACCCCCCAAAGGAGAGAGCCTGACACCGACCAACACCCCCCCTCCCTACTGTGGAGAGAGCATAACACCAACCAATAACCCCCCAAAGGAGAGGGCCTGACACCGACCAACACCCCCCCCCTACTGTGGAGACAGCATAACACCAATCAACAACCCCCCAAAGGAGAGAGCCTGACACCGACCAACACATCCCCCCCCCCACTGTGGAGAGAGCATAACACCAACCAATAACCCCCCAAAGGAGAGGGCCTGACACCGACCAACAGCCCCCCCCCCCTACTGTGGAGAGAGCATAACACCAACCAATATTCCCCCAAAAGAGAGAGCCTGACACCGACCAACACCCCCCCCTCCCCACTGTGGAGACAGCATGACACCATCCAATAACCCCCCAAAGGAGAGAGCCTGACACCGACCAACACATCCCCCCCCTACTGTGGAGACAGCATAACACCAACCAATAACCCCCCAAAGGAGAGAGCCTGACACCGACCAACACATCCCCCCCCCCACTGTGGAGACAGCATAACACCAACCAATAACCCCCCAAAGGAGAGAGCCTGACACCGACCAACACATCCCCCCCCCCACTGTGGAGACAGCATGACACCAACCAATAACCCCCCAAAGGAGAGAGCCTGACACCGACCAACACATCCTCCCCCCGATGTGGAGAGAGCATGACACCAACCAATAACCCTCCAAAGGAGAGAGCCTGACACCGACCAACACATCCCCCCCACTGTGGAGAGAGCATAACTCCAACCAATAACCCCCCCAAAGGAGAGAGCCTGACACTGACCAACACCCCACCAACCGTGGAGAGAGCATAACACCAACCAGCAACCCACCCCCCCAACGAATAGAGCCTGACACCAACCAATAAACCCCCCCCCACTGAGGAGAGAGCATAACTCCAACCAATAACCCCCCAAAGGAGAGAGCCTGACACTGACCAACACATCCCCCCGCCACTGTGGAGAGAGCATAACTCCAACCAATAACCCCCCCAAAGGAGAGAGCCTGACACTGACCAACACATCCCCCCCCCCACTGTGGAGACAGCATAACACCAACCAATAACCCCCCCAAAGGAGAGAGCCTGACACCGACCAACACATCCCCCCCCCACTGTGGAGAGAGCATAACTCCAACCAATAACCCCCCCAAAGGAGAGAGCCTGACACTGACCAACACCCCACCAACCGTGGAGAGAGCATAACACCAACCAGCAACCCACCCCCCCAAAGAATAGAGCCTGACACCAACCAATACATCCCCCCCCCACTGTGGAGAGAGCATAACTCCAACCAATAACCCCCCCAAAGGAGAGAGCCTGACACCGACCAACACATCCCCCCCCCACTGTGGAGAGAGCATAACTCCAACCAATAACCCCCCCAAAGGAGAGAGCCTGACACTGACCAACACATCCCCCCCCCCCACTGTGGAGACATCATAACACCAACCAATAACCCCCCCAAAGGAGAGAGCCTGACACCGACCAACACATCCCCCCCCCCCCCACTGTGGAGAGAGCATAATTTCAACTAATAACCCCCCCAAAGGAGAGAGCCTGACACTGACCAACACCCCACCAACCGTGGAGAGAGCATAACACCAACCAGCAACCCCCCCCCCCCAAAGAATAGAGCCTGACACCAACCAATACATCCCCCCCCACTGTGGAGAGAGCATAACTCCAACCAATAACCCCCCCAAAGGAGAGAGCCTGACACCGACCAACACCCCACCAACCGTGGAGAGAGCATAACACCAACCAGCAACCCACCCCCCCAAAGAAGAGAGCCTGACACTGACCAACACCCCACCAACCGTGGAGAGAGCATAACACCAACCAGCAACCCACCCCCCCAACGAATAGAGCCTGACACCAACCAATAAACCCCCCCCCACTGAGGAGAGAGCATAACTCCAACCAATAACCCCCCAAAGGAGAGAGCCTGACACTGACCAACACATCCCCCCGCCACTGTGGAGAGAGCATAACTCCAACCAATAACCCCCCCAAAGGAGAGAGCCTGACACTGACCAACACATCCCCCCCCACTGTGGAGACAGCATAACACCAACCAATAACCCCCCCAAAGGAGAGAGCCTGACACCGACCAACACATCCCCCCCCCACTGTGGAGAGAGCATAACTCCAACCAATAACCCCCCCCAAAGGAGAGAGCCTGACACTGACCAACACCCCACCAACCGTGGAGAGAGCATAACACCAACCAGCAACCCACCCCCCCAAAGAATAGAGCCTGACACCAACCAATACATCCCCCCCCACTGTGGAGAGAGCATAACTCCAACCAATAACCCCCCCAAAGGAGAGAGCCTGACACCGACCAACACATCCCCCCCCCACTGTGGAGAGAGCATAACTCCAACCAATAACCCCCCCAAAGGAGAGAGCCTGACACTGACCAACACATCCCCCCCCCCCACTGTGGAGACATCATAACACCAACCAATAACCCCCCCAAAGGAGAGAGCCTGACACCGACCAACACATCCCCCCCCCCCCACTGTGGAGAGAGCATAATTTCAACTAATAACCCCCCCAAAGGAGAGAGCCTGACACTGACCAACACCCCACCAACCGTGGAGAGAGCATAACACCAACCAGCAACCCCCCCCCCCAAAGAATAGAGCCTGACACCAACCAATACATCCCCCCCCACTGTGGAGAGAGCATAACTCCAACCAATAACCCCCCCAAAGGAGAGAGCCTGACACCGACCAACACCCCACCAACCGTGGAGAGAGCATAACACCAACCAGCAACCCACCCCCCCAAAGAAGAGAGCCTGACACCAACCAACACCACCTCCCTGGGGAGGCAAAGAGAGCTTTCAACTACCACCGCCTCCCCCATACACTCGCCGCCACCCCCTCCCATCCCTGGCAAGAGGGAGAAGCTCACAGACACTCACCTTCACAGCTCCGGACATCCCTGGGAATGAGAGTGCTGCCCCCCTGAAAAATGTCGCCGTAGGCAAATGCCTTGTTTGCCTTGTAGCAAATACGCCCCTGGATGCAGTCCAGTGCATTTTTTTCTGCATAAAAAATGCATGCATATTTCACACCAGTGCAGTCAGTTTCCAGTGCAGAAAAAAAAGTAGAACTGGCTGCATTTTTCCTGCACAGAACTGTACTGCAACGCGGTAAAACGCATAAAAAAACGCATCGGAATGCATCAAAATGCACCAAAAACACACTGGAACACACATGTTCCTATTGAATTGAAGAAAAGCAGAGGGGAAAAAATTAACTGGAAAGCATAAAAACGCACTGAAGCGTGTAAAAAACACATCTAAAATGCATAAAAAACACGCATGTAGAAATGCACCCGGAACGCATCTGGAATGCTTACCTATAGTATGAATCAGCCCTAAGGGCTAGTTCACATTAGATGCAGTCCTGTGCGTTTTTTTTCTGCATCAAAAATGCATGCATAGTTCACACCAGTGCTGTTCGTTTCCGGTGCAGAAAAAGGAGTAGAACATGCTGCATTTTTTTCTGCACAGAACCTTACTGGAACATAGCAAACTGCATCAAAACTGCACCGGAACTGCGTTTGGTGTGAACTGGAAGCAAAAACATATCAGGAGTGCGTTTTGTGGTGTGAACCGGCCCTAAGGGCTAGTTCACATTAGGTGCAGTCCTGTGCGTTTTTGTCTGCATCAAAAATGCATACACAGTGTTTTCCATGTATTCCAATGGCCCTAGTTCACACCAGTGCAGTCAGTTTTCGGTGCAGAAAAAAAAGTAGAACATGCACAGAACCATACTGGAACATAGCAAACTGCATCAAAACTGCACCGGAACTGCGTGTGGTGTGAACTGTAAGCAAAAATGTTTCCAGAATGCATCCAGAGTGTGTTTTTGTAGTGTGAACTGGCCCTTAGGGCTAGATCACACTAAATGCAGTTAAGTGCGTGTTTTTCTGCATCCAAAATGCATGCACAGTGTTTTCCATGTATTCCAATGGCCCTCGTTCACACCAGTACAGTCAGTTCCAGTCATTTTCGGGTGCAGAAAAAAAATAGAACGTGCTGCATTTTTTCTGCCCAGAACCGTACTGGAGCATAGCAAACTGCATCGAAACTGCATGAGAAAACTAGGGAGGAAAAGAAAAATAGGGTATATAAAGAATAAAACAACTGCTATTATATATAAGTATCTGAACTAAACTAAACATTTCAAAAGGCGTCTTTGTTGTTCTTTTTATGAAAAGGATGAAGTTCCTCTTTAGGCTCCATGTACACGGGACACTTCTGAATGATGAAAACTGACTGCTGGAATACGTAGGTTAAAAAACATCTGTTTAGCCACGTTTTCATAATGGGTTTATGAGCGTTTGCGTTTAGAAGTGTTTCTTAACGATAAGCACAGGAGAACCTCCCAGATGCCCATAATGCACTGAAAAGTGGTAAATTATTTCATTTATTTATTTATAAATGGTGGTAAATTTATTTCATTTTCATTATTTCAGACTGTTTCAGAGAAATACAGAGAGTAGAAGCAGAGAGAGCAGTATGTGTTGAGATTAGCTTAGGTGTAAGTTGCTCATTAACATTTCTTTTGTTTCCAAGGGTGGGAAAGGTGTCTGGTGGAGGGAGTCATTAAGGTCACCTGGCAGGGGGTCTACATGAGGAATTTGAGATGTGAATGGTCATTAACCTCCCTAGCGGTCTGATTATGTCCATATTTCTGTGCTCAAAGCGGTACATTTTTTTTGCATGGAAATATGTATTTTTCTTATTGTAGGCCTGTAATTTTTAGGAATAGCTCACTGAAATCTGTCCGAACAAGAGTCTAGTAAACATCCCGGGTAGGATAAAATTTGAAACACGAAATCATAAATTATAATTTAATAAATAATCATAAAAAATATTAATATAATAATAATACATTTAATTCAATAATATAATCAAACCAAAAACACTGAAATTTGAAATATAGCGCCAAGTTCGCACATCGCTGAGCAAAGTCGCAAAATCATTTTCAGTGTCTGATGACGAATTTCCCCACAAATCATTATCACTCAATTCTGCAAGTGGTTCTGATTTACTATCGCTGTTCTCTAGCTGGTCTAAAACCACTTTTGACCTAAAGGGACGCTTTTTGGACGCCATGGACGTTTCTCAGTTTCCAGGCAGAAAGAACAGTAAAAATGCAGGCAGGGCACAGGACAAAGCACTCGGGACAAAATGTATGTGAAATGGTTTGATACAGTAATGTTTTACTATGTGATTTTAGTGAATCACAGCTTTCAAGTTTCCCGCCGTTCCGTCCCCGTACGTCCCGACGTCGCAGGGAACGGAACCCAGAAGACAGATGCCGGCATCGGCCAGAGGACATTGCAGGGGACACTGCAGGAGGGACATCGCGGGAGTGCAGGACAAGGTAAGTGAAGAAGAGATCCCGGAGCAAAGCTGCAGGGTATTCCCAAGTGTAGCTCGGGGTTACTGCTTGTGGTACTGAAACTTTACCCGGAGCTACACTCGGGAATACCGTCAGGGAGGTTAACATATCTTTTGTTTCCAAGGGTGGGAGAGGTCTGAGGTGTGAATTGGTCATTACAATGTGTGACAAGCTTGGTAGGAACATCCTGTGTTCAGTGTTTTGTCCATCTAAGTGCATTTTTCATGATGAAAAAAGGCTCTGGACAGCATCGGGGACTGGAAGAGTTAGAAAAAAATTTCAAACGCAACCGCTTATAAACGCGATTTGCAGCGTTTAGCCACGTTTACAAGCGTTTTGCGTTTGAAATGCTGATAAACTCGACTGCTGAACGCAAGTTTTCTGCGTTAAAAAAAAACAACTGTAAACTCAACTGCCTGTAACTGTAAATGAAGATGTGTACATGGACACATAGGAAAACATTAGGGAGAGTTCAGGGGCTGCTGAAAAAAACACTGAACAGCTCCTGAACGTCATTTTATCAGCTGCAGTGTACATGAGCCCACAGGTGTACCTGTGGTTTTGCACAGCATAGTACTGCAAGTACACTCACCGGCCACTTTATTAGGTACACCTTGCTAGTACCAGATTGGACCCCCTTTTGCCTCCAGAACTGCCTTAATTCTTCATGGCATAGATTCAACAAGGTGTTGGAAACATTCCTCAGAGATTTTGGTCCATATTGAAATGAGTTACTGTTGCCTTTCTATAATCTCGAACCAGTCTGCCCATTCTCCTCTGACCTCAACAAGGCATTTTCGTCCACACAACTGCCGCTCACTGGATATTTTCTCTTTTTCGGACCATTCTCTGTAAACCCTAGAGCTGGTTGTGCGTGAAAATCCCAGTAGATCAGCAGTTTTTGAAATGCTCAAACCAGCCCATCTGGCACCAACAACCATGCCATGTTCAAAGTCATTTACAGCCCCTTTCTTCCCCATTTTGATGCTCAGTTTGAACTGCAGAAAGTCATCTTCACCATGTCTAGATGCCTAAATGTATTGAGTTGCTGCCGTGTGATTGGCTGATTAGCAATTTGTGTTACCAAGCAATTGAATAGGTGTACCTAATAAAAAAAGTGGCCGGTGAGTGTACATGTTCACTTTAGGAAACAAATCCAAGTAAATATTCAGTAGGTATTCTTTCATTGGTCATACGATGAACTTCATCCAGTGCAAGTACTTCCAATGTGTTTTTAATGAATCTAATGCCAGTTTAAAGCTAAAATCAGTAAAATCGTTCATCATGAATGTAGTGCTTAGATGTCACTTCTATGTCAATACTGTCAGTCGACAGAGCCATCAGCTTACACCCAGAACTGAAATGTTAGTTTTGGGAGGATTCACTATTTTTATGAATAAATAATAAATAAAATACAGTAGGGTAATGTTCTAAGTACCGTGGATGCTGTGCACAACACATTTTTAGCAACCAAAACAGTTGAGGGGGTCTATTTACAATACAAAATCACTGTATGAACACCACGGCATATGCACAGCAGTAGCAAATAATCCCCATGATGTATTTCATATGTGTATTTCCTATGATCATCGGCTCAGTCTAGTGGCCATAATGCCGTATTTTCCTAAAATACTGCAATCAGGAAAATACTGCATTGTGGCCACTAGATGGAGCGCATGATCATAGGAAATACACAAATTAGACACACTATGTGGATTATTTATGATGGATGTGTGGCTGTGCAAATTCTGATCCACACTGTGTTTTTAATTAATTCATGGTAACATTTCTTTTTTTATTAAAGTCACTTTGTGACTGAGAATTATTCAATAAGAACTGTTGAAGTAAAATGTTAAGCCAGTGTAGGTTTTATCCAGAATTTACCTGCACTGCTTTATACTACAATATAATATCTTTTATGAACATATTGGTCTTGATAAGCTCAATTTTACGACCATAAGAAAATGTTCTTCCTGTTTTTTTGTTTTACCTAATCACCATACCTGGGAATTTTTAGAAGTCGGTAAGGACTCCCAAAGGAGGTATTCTTTGTGGGTGAGGCTAATTAGGCATATGGAAGAAATGACTAGAAAAAAATAAAGAGAATAGTAGAGCTGAGGCTAGCATAGGTCACCAGCACACCATGGATCCATATTATAGTCTAACAATACACTCACCGGCCACTTTATTAGGTACACCTTGCTAGTCCCGGGTTGGACCCCCTTATGCCCTCAGAACTGCCTTAATTCTTCATAGTATTGATTCGACAAGGTGTTGGAAACATTCCTCAGAGATTTTGGTCCATATTGACATGATGGCATCACACAGTTGCTGCAGATTTGTCAGCTGTACATCCGTGATATGAATCTCCTGTTCCACCACATCCCAAAAGTGCTCTATTGGATTGAGATCTGGTGACTGTGGAGGCCATTGGAGTACAGTGAACTCATTGTCATGTTCAAGAAACCAGTTTGAGATGATTTGAGCTTTGTGAGATGGTGCATTATCCTGCTGGAAGGAGCCACCAGAAGATGGGTACACTGGACACTGGAGCCATAAAGGCATGGACATGGTCAGCAACAATACTCAGGTAGGCTATTTGGAACTAAGGGGCCCAAAGTGTGCCAAGAAAATATCCCCCATACCATCACCAGCCTGAACCGTTGATACAAGGCAGGATGGATCCATGCTTTCATGTTGTTTACGCTGAAATTCTGACCCTAGCATCTGAATGTCAGCGGTGAAATTGAGACTCTTCAGACCAGGCAATGTTTTGTCCAATTTTGGTGAGCCTGTGCAAAGTGTAGCCTCCGTTTCCTGTTCTTAGCTGACAGAAGTGGCACCCAGTGTGGTCTTCTGCTGCTGTTGTCCATCTGCTTCGTGGTTCGGTGTGTTGTGCATTCAGAGATGGTATTCTGCATACCTTGGTTGTAACAAGGGCTTATTTGAGTTACTGTTGCCTTTTTATCATCTCAAACCAGTCTGCCCACCAGTCTGCCCATTCTCCTCTGACCTCTGATATCAACAAGGCATTTTCATCCACATATTTTCTCTTTTTTGGACCATTCTCTGTAAACCCTAGAGATGGTTGTGCATGAAAATCGCAGTAGATCAGCAGATTTTGCAATACTCAGACCTGCCCGTCTGGCACCACCAACAACCATGCCACATTCAAAGTCACTTAAATCCCCTTTTTGATGCTCGGTTTGAACTTCAGAAAGTCATCTTCATCACATCTAGATGCCTAAATGCATTGAGTTGCTGCCATGTGATTGGCTGATTAGCAATTTGCGTTACCAAGAAATTGAACAGGTGTACCTAATAAAGCCTAAAAATGGCCGGTGAGTGTAGATTAAAGTGATCACATCATATTGTAAGTGTGAGTACTCTTGGCTGTTGTTGCAGCATCCTAATACTCCACGCTTTTCTAAGAAGGAGGGAATATAACTTGTAATGGTAGAGATGAGGTTTGGGTTAGGATCAAGCATAGGATAGAGGCAAACCCAACCCATTCACACTTCATGGACATGGTGATATAATGTACAAATTTACCTCATTAACAATCACCAATCAATAATGCACATCCTGGCACTTGAACTTTGTTCAGATGGCTTAGAAGGGTCAATAAATGGGCAATAAATGGGCATTTTTCTAAGCCAGCCCCCATCACTATAAAAAGTTTGGATAGGGAAGTCATAGGGAGTGCTTCTGATAAAGTGAATAGGGACAGATTAATGTAAGTACTGGTCTCTTAAAGTGGATGTACAGCCTTTCTGAATGTCCTTTAGGTAACAAAATTCTTTGTATCTTGGGCAATTTGGTGGTGGTGGAGAGAGAGAGTGATTTGTACAAAGCAGAATGCATGTGTTTTTCATAGGGTGTATTTCCTCATTTTTTCTGGTTGCAAAACAAGGCCCTTACATCAGTATCACCAGCTGTTAAACCTTATATGAGAATTTAGTGGTTGGGTTTACATCTGCTTTAGTAAAGTATGCTTGAATTGTTTGAATTAAAGTTCTGGGGTACATTTTCTTATATATCCTGCCTGTGTACACGGATGATCAATACCTGCCTGCAAGAACTGACTGATAACTAGCTCTTCAATTGTAAACACCTAAGCTACTTCATTTTATTTTGCATCATTTCAAAGAAAAAGAAAATACGTGCAAGAACAGTGTGCACCTAAACCATGTAACGTTACATCTAGGGTTGCCACCTTATTCCTTTAAAACTGAACACACATTAATTACAGTTTCATAGATTGATTAAGGTGGTAATTAAACCCACTTACTGCCTTATCTGAATTAAATTAGCCCCAGAACCTGTGTAATTAACCTCCCCCCCGCCCTATAGCAGAAATACTGCTACAGGGAGGCAAGGCTGTGCAAAGTCATGTATATATACAGTATCTCACAGAAGTGAGAACACCCCTCACATTTTTGTAAATATTTTATTCTGTCTTTTCATGTGACAACACTGAAGAAATGACACTTTGCTACAATGTAAAGTATTGAGTGTACAGCTTGTATAACAGTGTAAATGTGCTGTCCCCTCAAAATAACTCAACACAGCCATTAATGTCTAAACTGATGGCAACAAAAGTGAGTACGCCCCTAAGTGAAAATGTCCAAATTGGGCCCAAAGTGTCAATATTTTGTGCGGCCACCATTATTTTACAGCACTGCATTAACCCTCCTGGGCATGGAGTTCACCAGAGCTTCACAGGTTACCACTGGAGTCCTCTTCCACTCCTCCATGATGACATCACGGAGCTGGTGGATGTTAGAGAACTTGCGCTCCTCCACCTTCCATTTGAGGAAGCCCCACAGATGCTCAATAGGGTTTAGGTCTGTAGACATGCTCAGCCAGTCCATTACCTTTACCCTCAGCTTCTTTAGCAAGGCAGTGGTCGACTTGGAGGTGTGTTGGGGTCGTTATCATGTTGGAATACTGTCCTTCGGCCCAGTCTCCATAGGGAGGGGATCATGCTCTACTTCAGTATGTCACAGTACATGTTGGCATTCATGGTTCCCTCAATGAACTGTAGCTCCCCAGTGCCAGCAGCACTCATGCAGCCCCAGACCATGACACTCCCACCATAATGCTTGACTGTAGGCAAGACACACTTGTCTTTGTACTCCTCACCTGGTTGCCGCCACACACGCTTGACACCATCTGAACCAAATAAGTTTATCTTGGTGTCATCAGACCACAGGACATGGTTCCAGTAATCCATGTCCTTAGTCTGCTTGTCTTCAGTAAACTGTTTGTGGGCTTTCTTGTGCATCATCTTTAGAAGAGGCTTCCTCCTGGGACAACAGCCATGCAGACCAATTTGATGCAGTGTGTGGTGTATGGTCTGAGCACTGACAGGCTGACCCCCCACCCCTTCAACCTCTGCAGCAATGCTAGCAGCACTCATATGTCTATTTCTCAAAGACAACTTCTTAGCACGTGCACTCAACTTTCAGGGTCTTGGCAATCTTCTTATAGCCTAGGCCATCTTTATGTAGAGCAACAATTCTTTTTTCAAGATCCTCAGAGAGTTCTTTGCCATGAGGTGCCATGCTGAACTTCCAGTGACCAGTATGAGAGAATGAGAGCGATAACACCAAATTTAACACACCTGCTCCCCATTCACACCTGAAACCTTGTAACACTAATGAGTCACATGACATCGGGGAGGGAAAATGGCTAATTGGGCCCAATTTGGACATTTTCACTTAGGGGTGTATCCACTTTTGTTGCCAGCGGTTTAGACATTAATGGCTGTGTGTTGAGTTATTTTGAGGGAACAGCAAATTTACACTGTTATACAAGCTGTCCACTCACTACGTCACATTGTAGCAAAGTGTCATTTATTCAGTGTTGTCACATGAAAAGATAGAATAAAATATTTACAAAACTGTGAGGGTTGTACTCACTTCTGTGAGATACTGTACATGATTTGTATTTCTGGGTAGGGGGCATGTGTGTGCATCACCCTACCCGTGCTGCCATTGGCGGCTACGGATGTCAATTACTGGGTCCCAGCCAGAGATTCCCCGCTGGCACCCGGCAATCGCCAAATAACACTGACAGGGGAGAGACCTGTGTGTAAACAACACAGGTCTATCTCCTGCCAGCAAGAACATGCTGCTGTGTATTTCTCTGCACAGCAGAGAAATACGCAGCAGCACGTCTCCCTAGTAAAACACAACATAGCACACATAGTAAAACACACACAGCACATTATGTAAAACAGCACACCTTTTGATCGCCCCAAATGTTAACCCCTTCTTGCCCAGTGTCATTAGTACAGTGTCAGTGCTTTGTATTAGCACTGATCACTGTATTAGTGTCACTGAGATGTCAGTGGCAGTTAGTCAGTCCCTCCTCCCAGTGTCAGAATGCCCACCGCAGTCCGCTATAAGTCGCTGATCGCCACCATTACTATTATTAAAAAAAAAAAAATTCCAGTATATATACCACCCTTTATAGACTCTATAACTTTCACGTAAACCAATTCATTTACATGTATTGAGATTTTTTTTTTAGCAAAGACATGTAGCAGAATACATTTTGGCCTACATTTATGAAGAAATTTTATTTTTACATTTTTTTTCTGAATATGTATTACAGCAAAAAGTCAAAAATATTGTTTTTTCTTTTTTCAAAATTGTTGGTCTTTTTTTGTTTATAGCATAAAAAACACACAGGTGATCAAATACCATCGAAAGAAAGCTCTGTGGGAAAAAAAGGACATGAATTTAATTTGGGTGCAGCATTGCATGACCGAGCAATTGCAGCGCCGTATTGCAAAAAAAGGCCTTGTCAGGAAGGGGAGGGGGGGTAACTCCTCTGGAGGGCAAGTGGTTAATATGTGTTCTGTTTTAAAGGGATGAGGTGGCAACCATAGTTACATCATTCACATTCAACGCATCCTCTATCTTTGTAGATGAAATAAAATTTAGGGATATATCGGTTAGGCCTATTATTTTTAAATAAAGACTGACCTGCTGCTGGTCAGTATTACACTGCTGTATCCTTTACATTTCACACTTGTAGTAAAGCTCCATCCTGTGCTCTTTGTGTCTGATGAATTGTGCCTAGTCTTGCTATTTAGAATTGTCCTACTGCTGGCCAGTTTCACACAAGTGTGTCAACTGCGGTCTCCTATTTCTTGTAGATAAACCCCTACCTGTGCTCTTTGTAGTAGATTTGGGCCTAAATTACTATTTACAAGTGTCCTGTGGCCAATTTTATACTTTTCTTTCCTAAACACTGAAATTTCCTATTTCTTCTAGTAAAACAATTGCCTGTACTCTTATCTGTAGTACATTTGGGACAATTCTCCCTGATTACAAATGTCCTGATGCTGACCATTTCTTTTAGATTACAGTTAGTCCCCTACATACCAACTTTCAAGTTGTGAACTATTCAAAATACAAACATGCGCTTCCATGTCCAATCGTGTGAGTTAGTTCACATTTCTGGCATACTTTCTTATGCATGTATCATCTACAAGTGGTTGTGCTTCTATTTACTTTACTGTATACAGTGCTGTTTCTTTATTTCAACCTTTCTTCCCAAAGTATTATTTGTGTAAAATATGTTATGAACCTATTACAGTAATGTATTTGGCCAATTGTGTACCTAAGCTAACTTCGTTGGACTTACAAACAAATTGGACTTAGAAATGTGCCCTCGGAATAGAACTCATTTGTATGTAGGGGACTTACTGTATAACCTTTACCTTGGGATGATTAGAGCGTATCAGGCAGTTGTTGCTGACAAATAAAACATAAAACTGCGCTAAAGTGCTCACCCTGCCATAAGTATACTATGGGACAGTGGCACTCACTATTATTTAGACACAAAAAAAATTAACATATATAAACAGAAACATGTTGCACTGTCTCTTTAAATTATAAATTCAAATGTTGTGCAATTATAAATTTAGAGATGCAACAACCATCTTACAATATTAGACACATGATCATTTGTAATCAATGTGAATCACAATGCTCAATATCTATCAGTGACAAAAAATAGTGATAATAAACTGTAAAGACCATCAATGTGTAAAAAAACACCATGATTCAGAAGACATGTGAATTCTCCATGTAAAAGTCCATCCAGTGCTTCTCTACCTGCACACCAAATGCTTACCAAGGCAACAGACTCCACATTTACAGAGGTCTCACACAGGGGGGTATTTACCACAAGGCAAACAAGGCATTTGCCTAGGGTGGCATTTTTTAGGGGGGCAGCACTGCCCCCTGGAAGAAAGGACATATGCAGCTCAGGGACCAAGTGGGATCCAAGAGAGGCTGCGGGCTGCTTGATGGTGTATGCAGAGCACGATTGTCGTTCCCGGGGATGTCCAGAGCTGTGAAGGTCAGTGTCTCTCTCTCTCTTTCGTCGGGGGGTGGGTGTGTTAGTGGAAGGCTCTCTCAGGTTGGGGGAGGGGGGCAGGGGTGTTGTTGGTCAGTGTCAGGTTCTCTCTGCGTGGGGGGGGGGCTGGTGTTGATCGCTGTCAGGCTCTCTCTGCCGGGGGGGGAGATTTTTGTGTTTCCTAGGGTGGCACAAAACCTAAATACACCACTGGTCTCACAGCAATTTCCCAGAAATCCCAGATGTATGATTGAATCACAATATTCCCCCTTTCAAACACCAATATTTTTCTTCGAAGCTCCATAGTGCTAGGAGGCTGCCTGCCCTGACTGCTCCACACTTCACTGCCCTCCAGAGCGATATTGAGCTTTGAAGACCAATATTGGGGTTTGAAAAAGGAAATGCCTTGCCGTTCCTTCCCGTGTTTGTTTGTCCAGGACAGGAACAGCCTTATGAAGAGAAGATAAAAATTAAAAAAAAAAAATAAAAAATAATAATTTGTGAATAATGTAAAAAAAATAAAAAAATAAATACAAATATTGAAAAACTGGTGAATGGGAAAATGGCTAGGCCTTGGCCAGCGTTTGGCTTGCAGCACTATTAAAGGTCATATTTCTGCCCAATCTATCTTATTATCTTGTTTCAGAGACGATTGGCCTCTCACTCCTTGACTAAGACTTATTCTGGTTCTCTCTGACCATGTGAAACTTACAATGTGGCAGTCAGCTCTCCTCAGTCCTCTTCAGCAAACAGAGGAAATAGGTGGAATCCACTCCAGTGTTTTAGCGATATCCTCTAGGCACTGAACAACAGGAAACTGAACTGAACAATCCACACAAGAGTTCTTCTTTCAGAAGATTTTTCTGCCCATCTTTTCCTTCCCAGGCTGTTCTCCATTTGAACTCACACAATTTGAAAGCTGGCACGTGTCTCCATTTTTCAAAGCCCCTCCACTGGAGGTAATTAGTGGTGGCCATTTTGGGATAGTCTGAAATCTTTTGCATGCAAACAGAGTAACCTCTAGTGGTAGGAAACAGTTTGTGTGAAATTGTAAACAGTTGCTGACCCACAATGATGCAAATGTCAGTTGGCAAAGTGAAATTGTTCTACTGAACACCTACACAACAGGTAGCATGGCAAATATTTCTATGTATTTATACTCCCACCCAAACTCACATACATTTTTGGGTCCTCTCAAGAGGAAGCATATGGCTAACAGCATAACAATTTCACACAACATTAACAAACCATTAACTGAACAGGAATTTTGCACTCAAAGGGTACATCCCACTAATCTCTATTGACTTGGATGGGATAGGTGACACCAGTTAGTCAGGTGGCTAGGGAAACATGTATACTGTTTGATGAGTTTTCAATAAGCAATCGTCATAGTTTTTTGGATGCTATGCCTTATCATAAGTGAGTCTCTGCGGATGTCTGATTGTTGGGGGAGGCCTTGGTTCATTAAAACATTGTAAGTGGTGATCTTCTGCATTACCTGATCACTGGTCTTCTGCCACGAGCTTAACATCAACAACACTATGTCTCTCAAAGGATGTAACAAAGCTATGGCTACGGTATATTGCAATCACAATTACAAAAGAGAACTTTTACCCGGAAAAGACATATTCCAAAATTTCCCTGCAGCAAAGCTGTATCCTTTTTTTTACTTGAACACTGACTGTATCTAATTATACAGCATAGAGTACGTTAGAGTAAATAAAGCCATACAGTGCTGCTTTCTGAGCTCTAGACTTTCAGAAGTTAAGTGATTCTCTGCTTCTTCTGCACATCGAACATATTCCGCTCTTCTAGAGTTTGGAAAGCTGGATCCATTCAGGTCTCAAAACCTTCCTCTCCAGATCAGAGGGGGTTTCCAAAATCCACAGCTCTTAAAAAATTAAGGTGTAGAACAACTTGGAATGTGAATCACTATTGGGTGCAGTTCCTCTACTGCCTGAAAGATTGGTGGACCCCCTCAATATCTCCATTCTCTTGTGAGTCAAGTGAGAACTTTAAGGTTTTTACTGTAGCACCCCTTTAGTTAGCTAGGGGGAAATAGAGTAGGTATTTAGGCAGAGGTTGAATAGCAGCCTGGGTATGAGTCAGCCTGGATATAAGTCAGCTAGGTCGGCTCGGGTCAGGGCTGAGGGCTCTACAAATCAGTTCCCTGATATCTCCCCCTGCTCTAGAGACTTGAGAAGTTTCTAGAAGGCAGTGGGTGAGAATTAGGAGGGGCTGATCTGCATATCTGATTGATCTTGACCAATCCCTAAGCAGGAGGCTTGGCATGGGATCAGGACAGATATGATACAGTCTGATCAGCAGGAAGTGAGTCAATGTGTGTCGGATTGAAAATGGAGTAGGAGGCTGGAGTGTGGCACCTGGGAGGGGGCCCAGGGAAGGGCCTACCTACAGGCAGGTGCTGGAAGAGGAGACCTCCACTGTGCCATCGCCTAATTAGAGGGACAGCCTGAACAGATAGGAAGGAGCCAACCCAGCAGAAGGCCCGAAGGCATCATCAACCCATAAAGCTATTAGGGAGGACATTGTGAGTAACTTTACACCCCCTGGGCCGGACAAGGGGAGAGGGCTATCAGGCGGAGACTAGCCCAACTAGTTGCTCAGCTGTTGGACTGTTTAATCTTTGGGCAGTTTCTGGATACTCTTGCCCAGGGAATACTCTTAGTACTGCTGGGTGAAGAGGAGGATTCATTTGGGGCCTGAAGATATACACTGGAGAGCAGGAGTGCTCAAAAAGAAGAAGAAGATTTTGCTTCCTGTCCATAGACTTGTACATAGTTTATCCTCACAGTTCACAGTTCCTTGGGCATCCCATGTATCCCTCAACCCCATCCAAGTTCAATACCCTTTAATAAAATCACAAAAACAAGCCTAAGGACTGGTTACTGTCTTGGTGTGCAAGCGTGGATAAAGAAGATGCGTGTTGCCTGGCTGTGAAGGACTGTAGGGGGACCCAAAAACTTAGCGACCCCTAAGGGGGTAGTGCTACGTTACAGTAGTCTCTACACCATCAGACACTGAACCTTTCTGAGAAGCAGAGAGGGATTGTATCTTGTCACTTGACTAAGTCATATAGGCATAGTCCTAATGGTTTTTCTGTATAGTCTAGGATGCATTACAGAATTAGCATTAAACCGTCCATCAGCAGATGTGATACAGCAGTTAACTTTCCCCTGTCTAGCTAAGTTACCTATAAGTCCCTAGCTTGTTCGTTGGTGAGTTCACATGTCTGCATTGAGACCTTGAACAACTGCACAACAAATTTATTTCCAAAGCAACAACTTAGTAACCAATACATTAGGGCCAATTTACTAAAGGCAAATAGGCTGAGCACTGCAAGTGCACTGAAAGTGCAGTTGCTCTAGATTTGAGGGGAACATGCAAGGAAAATAAAAAAACAGAATTTTTGCTTGCACATGATTGGATGAAAGAAATCAGGAGAGCGTCACCTCATTTCAGAGTTTCCCCTCATCTCTAAAGCAACTGCACTTGCAGCACAAAAGTGCATTTACCTTTAATAAATCAACCCCACTGTATCTTTAGGATGCCAAGCACTAGGGGAATATTGCCATGATGGGGTTGATTTACTAAAAGCAAATAGACTGTGCACTTTGCTAAGTTCAGTTGCACTCTGCAAGAGCAGTTGCTCCAAGGGTTAGTAAATGAGCAGAAGCTCTGCTAACTTTCATCATCCAATCATGTACAAACAAAAATGCTGTTTTTTAAATGTTCCTTGCATGTGATTAGGTATTCCTTACAAAATAGAGCTTTACCTCATTTACTAAGCTCTGGAGCTCTGGACATAAAGTCTCTTCCCAGACACTTTACTTTATCTAGCAGACACTACTGTAAAGAAATTGTATGTATCCTCCAGGGGCGGACTGACCATTTGTAAACTGTAAACTATTCCAGCTATGAACCTGTAGCTTATCATAGTTGCATGATATATATTATTTTAATTACTTTTTCAAAGGCCAAAAAAATTACATAAACATATTCAGGGGCGGACTGACCATTTGGAAACTCGGGCACTGCCCGAGGGCCCGGGGTCAGTAGGGGGCCCCATGAGATGCCCCTGGTACCTTTTTCATAGGCTTTTTTGAGTTTGGGCAAGGACACAGGGGCCCCATGATCCCCTATTGCCCGGGGGCCCCATGAGTTGTCAGTCCACCCCTGATATCCTCTGTAGCTGAACAGTCTTTCTATAGATATACAATAAAGTCTATAACACTGTTTCCTGATGACATGAACAGGTAGCTGAAGATATACCAGTACTATATGGCAGCAAAGTAGTAAAATTCTAGAAATATGAGAGACATGCAATTTATCACAAGGAACTTCTCTGCAGAGACCACGTGGCTCTATATAGCAGCCAGTTCTCCTCAATCACCATATGCTAGCCATGCGTAGCTCAAATTATGTCTGATTCTCACTGAATTTGCTGAAATTTGAGCCATGGGTGGCCCTATAGACATCACCCAGCTTGACAAAAGTGATTTTTAAATCTTCACATGTATGGCTAGCCTAAGGCAGAAACAGGTGGAATCCACTACAACAGGTAGCACAGCAAATGTCTCGAAGGTGGCTACATTTATTTATTATTTATTTAATTTTTATTTATTATAGGTACTTATATAGCGCTGTCAGTTTCCGCACTGCTTTACATATATGTATATATGGTTAGCACTTCCGCCTGGCAGCACTAGGGTCGTTGGTTTGAATCCCAGCCAAGTCAATACCTGCCTGGAGTTTGCATGTTCTCCCTGTGCCTGCATGGGTTTCCTCCAGGTACTCCGGTTTCCTCCCACACTCCAAAGACATGCTGGTAGGTTAATTGGATCCTGTCTAAATTGGTCCTAGTCTGTGTATGTATGAATGTGAGTTAGGGACCTTAGATTGTATGCCCCTTGAGTGTTAGGGACTGATATAAATGTACAATTTATATGTAAAGCGCTGCGTAAATTGAAGGCGCTATATAAGTACCTGTAATAAATAAATTATATATATATATATGTATTGTACATTCACATTTAGATAACAAGTAATCAGCCGTTGTAAATATGTAAATAACAAAATGTGTAAAATAATTTTATATACCAGCCACAAAATCCTGACTGCCTTTCTAACCTGTTTTTTCCCTGAAGGAAATTTGAGGAAGATCAGACATCCTATGGCCATAGTATTCCCCTACATTTATAATTCCTCCATCTATTGGGCAGGCAGTCTTTCTTACTTTTTCATAGAATAAGTTGCCGTTTAGACTTAGGACTTTTTTTTGTAAAGGTAGTACCCAGTTTGCATTGCTGTGCCAGCCTTGCTACAAAAAAATACCCTGTTGCTGGCCAGTTTCGCGGCACTATGTCATCTGCCACCTCCTAATTCTTGTAGTAAAACACATGCATGTACGCTTTCTTACTAATACATTTTAGACAATTCTAACGTTTTAGTCTTTTGCTTTTTT